>NW_020838061.1:1049902-1362678 GCF_003676395.1 Aethalodelphis obliquidens
TTCTTTCTTTCTTTCTTTCTTTCTTTCTTTCTTTCTTTCTTTCTTTCTTTCTTTCTTTCTTTCTTTCTTTCTTTATTTCTTGGCTATGTTGGGTCTTTCTTGCTGCATGCGGGCTTTCTCTAGTTGTGGCAAGTGGGGCCTACTCTTTGTTGTGGTGCATGGGCTTCTCGTTGCAGTGACTTCTCTTGTTGCAGACCATGGGCTCTAGACATGTGGGCTTCAGTAGTAGTGGCACGTAGGTTCAGTAGTTGTGGCTCATGGGCTTAGTTGCTCCACGGCATGTGGGATCTTACCAAACTAGGGCTCAAACCTGTGTCCCCTGCATTGGCAGGTGGATTCTTAACCACTGAGCCACCAGGGAAGTCCCAGCATTGTGTTTTTAATTTCAAATTCCACTTGTTCATTGTTGATATATAGGAAAGTGATTGACATTTATATATTACTATTGTATCCTCAACCTTGCTGTAATTGTTATTAGTAATAACAATAATAATTGTTATTAGTAGTAGTAACTAATAATGATTGTTATTATTAGTTCCAGATGTTGTTAGATTTATACCAATTCCATTATTTGGAGTCTTTAATATAAATGATATTTTGTCTTTAATTTAAAATTCTTCTTGTTAATATCTGGTATATAGGAAAGCAAGTGATATCTGTACATTAAACTTGCATCCTACAAACTTGTTAAATTCACTAATTGGCAGGAGATGCTTTTCCCAATTCTTTCATATTTTCTATATAGACAATCATGTATCTATGGAAAAATATAGTTGTATTTCTTCCTTCCAAATCTGTGTAGTTTTTAATTCATTTTTTTCTCTTACTTCATTGTGTAGGGCTTCCAGTATGATGTTGAAAATGTGGGGTAAGAAGGGAAATCCTAGTCATGCTCCTCCTCTTAGGGGAAAAGCTTCAAGTTTCTTACTATTAAGTATGGTGTTTGCTGTAGGATTTTTTTTTCTCTATGTTCTTTATCAAGTTGAGGAAGGTTCTCTCTATTCGTAGTTTGCTGAGAGTTTCATCATGAATTGGTGTTGGAGTCTCATGCTTTTCCTGCAACTTTTGATATGATTGTATAATTTTTCTTCCTTCATTTGTTAATATGATGGATAACATTCATTGATTTTTCTAATGTATTACCAGCTTCACATACCTAGGATGAATCCCATTGACTGTGGTGTATAATTATTTTTTATACACTGTTAGATTCAACTTGTTAATATATTGTTGAAAATGTTTGCAACTATGTTCATGAGGGGTGGTGGTCTCTAGTTTTCTTGTGATGCTTTGTGTGGCTTTGGTATTAAGTAATGTTGGCCTCATAGAATGAGTTAAGAAGTATTCTCTCTATGTTTATATTCTGGAAAAGATTGTAGAGAATTGGTATAATTTTCTCTTCAAATATTTGGCAGAATTCACCAGTGAATACATCTGGGCCTGTGCTTTCTCCTTTGGAAGATTATTAAATATTGATTCAATTTCTTTAATAAATATAATACTATTTATATTGTCTCTTCCTTCCTGTGTGAGTTTTTGCAGATTGTGTTTCTCAAGGATTTGGTCCATTTCATCTAGGTTATCAAATTTATGGCCATAAAGTTGTTCATATTATTGCTTTATTATCCTTTTAATGGTAGTGAGATCTGTAGTGATATCCCATCTTTCATTTCTGATACTAGTAATTTGATTTCTGTCTTTCTCTCTCTCTCTCTCTTTTGAGTAGCTCATCTAGAGAAGTATCAAATTTATTGATCTTTTCAAAGAACCAGGTTTTGGTTTTGTTGATTTGCTCTATAGATTTTTCTTCTTTTCAATTCTATGATTTCTGTTCTAATTTTTATTTATTCTTTTCTTCTGCTTACCTTAGATTTAATTTTTACTCTTCCTAGCTCTAAATTTTCCTCTAATCACTGCTTTCACTGTATTTCATAAATTTTGATAAGTTCTACTTTCATTTTCATTTAGTTCAAGATATTTAAATTTTTTTTCTGGAGATTTCTACTTTGACCCATTGTGTTATTTAGAAGTGTGCTGTTTAATTTTTGAATTTTTCTATTGTTGAATTCCAATTTAATTCCATTATTTCCCGAGAGCAGATGTCATATGACTTTTATTCTTTTAAATTTGTTAATGTGTGTTTGATGATCTCAAGTGTGATCTATATTAATGAATGTCCAAGGTGAGCTTCAGAAGAATGTGTACTTTGCTGTATTTGGATGTAGTAGTCTATAGGTGTTAATTATATATAGTTGATCAATGGTGCTGTTGAGTTCATCTAAATCCTTATTGATTTTAATGGGTGCTTGAATTTTACATTTCTGATAAAAGGATGTTAAAGCCTCCAAGTACACTATTGGATTCTTCTCTTTATCCTTGCACTCATATCAATTTTTGCCTCACATGTTTTGATAATGTGATGTTAGGCACATTAAAGACTGTTATGTCCTCTTGGAGAATTAACCTCTTTATCATTATGTAATTCCATGCTCTGAATTCTACTCTACCTGAAATTATTGTAGCTACTCTAGCTTTCTTTTGATTAGTGTAAATTTAGTATATCTTTCTCCATTATTTTCCTTTTATTTTATATGTACCTGTATATTAAAGAGTGCTTCTGATAGACAACCTGTTGGGTCGTTTGTTTTGATTCACTCTGACAATCTCTTTTAATTGGGTTATTTAAAGCCATTGACATTTGAAGTCATTATTGATATATCTTGATTAATATCTACTATATTTCTTACTGTTTTCTATTTATTATCCTTGTTCTTTGTTCAGATTTTTGTTGTTCACTCTTTTTCTGCCTTTGTGGTTTTAACTGAGCATTTTATATGATTTCATTTTCTGTCTTGTCTTAGTTTAATTATATTTTTAAACTTTTTTACAGTTGCCCTAGAGTTTGCAATATATATCTACAATTAATCCAAGTCCATTTTCAAATAACACTCTACCACATCACTGGTTAGTGCAAGTATCTTATAATAACAAAATGGTCCTAATTCCTCTATTCTTTTATACCATTGCTGTTACCCATTTCACTTATACAATAGCTATAAATATTCAATGTATTTTTGCTACTATTATTTTGAGCAAACTGGTATCTCTTAGATCAATTCTGAATAATAAAAATAAAAGCTTGTATTTTACTTTCACTCATTCCTTCTCCAGTATTCTTCTTTTATATATATATAGATCCAAGTTTCTGACCTGTATCATTTTCCTTCTCTCTGAAGAACTTCTTTTAACATTTCTTGTAAAAATTCCCTCAAATTTTTTGCCTCAAGGTCTTTATTTATCCTTCAATTTTGAAGGATAGATAATTTCACAAGATAAAGAATTCTAGGTAAGTGGGGGTTTTTTTCTCTTAAGACTTTAAATATTTCAATCTATTGTCTTCTTGCTTGCATGTTTTCTGAGAAGTTGGATATAATTCTTTTTTTTTTTTTTTTTTTTTTTTTTTTTGCGGTACACGGGCCTCTCACTGCTGTGGCCTCTCCCGTTACGGATGGAGCACAGGCTCTGGACGCGCAGGCTCAGCAGCTATGGCTTTTGGGCCCAGCCACTCTGCAGCATGTGGGATCTTCCCTGACCGGGGCACGAACCCGTGTCCCCTGCATCAGCAGGCGGACTCTCAACCACTGCGCCACCAGGGAAGCCCTGTAATACAGTTTTAAAGGGAATTTCCTTTATGCCAGTCACTGCATTCTTTTTTCTAAATCATGATACAGTGCAGGAGAAGTTTGTGACCTTCACAGGTCAGTTGTAATAAGAGATGGAAGAGGTGAGGGAGAAAATACTTAGTTTTAGAATCAGATTCGTCTGTATCTATCTGTCTTCTCAATAGAATACTGTAGGAGATAATCAGCGTCTACAAAGACCTTCGGCGTCAGCCAAACTGAAAAACAATGGAGAAGTGTCAAAAACATGGGTGGGGAAGCAGATTGAAAAACAATTAGTATATAATTCTCATATAGTTCCCAACATTCAATGAAATAAGTTTGGAGAGAATGAACTAAAACAAAACTAAACTTTGCAGAGATATTTTGTACAATTTTCTGCTGTTAAGAACTAAGAAAATGTGTTTTAAGTTCTCTACACAAAATACAAATCTATTCAACCACTCGTCTTGTTTCATGAATGCTTAGCATTTAATAAGCAGAAACTTTTTCTCAACATAGAACTTGAATTTTGTTTATGAGGATAGTGCTATTTCTCAATGAGAAAAAAATTTGCTTCAAGAAATACAATTAGATATATTTCTGTGTTCTATCTGTAGGCATTAAGTGCTGTCTGACCTTCCTTAGCATGTGGAAAAGATCTCTATATTGTGTAATTGTAAAAGGGAAAGGACATGCTCTGAAACACTTTCTTGGGGGTATAGAATTTGATATGTAGGTCAGAATGTATGTACTTTTACCACTTAAGTATTTTTAGGTGAAACTGAGCAAAACTCGGTGTTTTTCTGTCTTTAATAACTATTTCTTTTTTAGGATGAATTTATAGAAGTGATATTTTGAGTATAAGTTTCCAGCAGGTTCTATTTATTCTTCAAGTAAAGATATATAATCTTGAAGAAAATCAATCAGGAAGGAAGATGTACTTTAATAAAGATACGATGTGCTTTAATTACGGTATTAGTGTTGTATGACCAAAGAGTTGTCCATTCTTGTGAAGTTAGAATTATGTAGATTATAGTTCAAGGAGCACTGGAGCCAGTTTTCTTCCTTTAAAGGCACATCAAATCATATTTCTATGGGGACAATCAATAAAAGAAAATATTGTTTAGTAAGTAGCAGTAATAATTATAAACATCTTCCCTCTTCATTTCCTGCCCTTCTCACTCAATCTTCTCTGTTTAATGTTGTAATATAATGAGAATGGAGTTAATAGTATATCTTGCCAGTTGCCTGATACAAATCATTTAACTACTCTGAGCCTCAGGTTTTTCATTGTTAAGTGAGAATAATACATAACCTGCCTGCATAGCAGGGTATTTGCCGGAATGAGAAAAGATGATAATGTACATGGAAGCCCTTTGTATGTTATGAAGTGCAGTGTGTAAAATATTAATTGTATTAAAATATTTGTATCATTTGGGGATACATTTTCTTTTTAAGAACTATGGATAACTGGTGCTACACATTTTTATTTTTCTAGTGCTTCATAATTTTATGATAATATTTTTACATTGTTTTCATCTACTTTATTTCCCTTTCCCTGTGAATGTCTTCCTTCTTGCCTTTAAAAAATCTTGCTGAAGGAATAAGCAATCATAAAAAAAAATGTAGATCAAGTTAAGTAAAAAGGAGGGGCTTGTCTGTGTGTATTTGAGTTAATAGATTTTAGTACAATTTTTAGTAGACAGCAGTCACTTCAGGAGAGAAGTTGTTATGTATGCTTTTTCCTAACCAACTCGCATGTTTGTGTGTGTGTGTGTGTGTGTGTGTGTGTATCTTTTTAAATTGTTTATATTATTGAAGTAATATACATAAATGCATTCAATTTTACTGTGTAGCTCAATGAATTTTTATATGTATATGCATGCATAATACCACAGATAAATATACAGACTGCCAACAAACACATGAAAGAATGCTCAACATCATTAATCATTAGAGAAACGCAAATCAAATCTACAATGAGATATCTCACACCAGTCAGAATGGCCATCATGAAAAACTCTAGAAACAATAAATGCTGGAGAGGGTATGGAGAAAAGGGAACACTCTTGCACTGTTGGTGGGAATGTGAATTGGTTCAGCCACTTGGAGAACAGTATGAAGGTTCCTTAGAAAACTACAAATAGAACTACCATATGACCCAGCAATCCCACTACTGGGCATATACCCTGAGAAAACCATAATTCAAAAAGAGTCATGTACCAAAATGTTCATTGCAGCTCTATTTACAATAGGCAGGAGATGGAAGCAACCTAAGTGTCCATCATTGGATGAATGGATAAAGAAGATGTGGCACATATATACAATGGAATATTACTCCGCCATAAAAAGAAATGAAATTGAGCTATTTGTAATGAGGTGGGTAGACATAGAGTCTGTCATACAGAGTGAAGTAAGTCAGAAAGAGAAAGACAAATACCGTATGCTAACACATATATATGGAATTTAAGAAAAAGAAATGTCATGAAGAACCTAGGGGCAAGACAGGAATAAAGACACTGACCTACTAGAGAACGGACTTGAGGATATGGGGAGGGGGAAGGGCAAGCTTTGACAAATTGAGAGAGTGGTGTGGACATATATACACTACCAAACTTAAAATAGATAACTAGTGGGAAGCAACCACATAGCACAGGGAGATCAGCTCGGTGCTTTGTGACCACCTAGAGAGGTGGGATAGGGAGGGTGGGAGGCAAGGAGATGCAAGAGGCAAGAGATATGGGAACATATGTATATGTATATGTATAACTGATTCACTTTGTTATAAAGCAGAAACTAGCACACCATTGTAAAGCAATTATACTCCAATAAAGATGTAAAATAAATTAATTAATGGATAAATGATATGGTTCATATATACAATGGAATATTACTCAGCTGTAAAAAAGAATGAAATAATGCCATTTGCAGCAATATGGATGGACCTGGAGATTATCCTACTAACCGAAGTAAGACACAGAAAAACAAATATCATATAGTATCTCTTATATGTGGAATCTTAAAAAAAATGATACAAATGACCTTATTTACAACACAGAAACAGACTCACAGGCTTAGAGAATGAACTTATGGTTACCAAAGAGGAAAGATGGTGGGGGGGAGGAATGAATTTTGAGTTTGGGATTGACATATATGTACTATTATATATACTGTGTAGTCAGCAGGGACCTACTGTATAGCACAGGGAACTCTACTCGATATTCTGTAATAACTTATATGGGAAAAGATTCTGGAAAATGATGGATATATGTATATGTGTAACTGAATCACTTTGCTGTAGACCTGAAAATAACACAACATTGTAAATCAACTATACCCCAATATAAAATTAAAAAAAGACAATTAAAAAAATACAGAACATTTCCAACATCCCCAAATTTTCCATTGTGCCATTCCCCAGTGCATTCCCCGAGATAATTAATATTCTTACTTCTATGACTGTTAGATAGTTTGCTTGTCCTCGAACTTCATAGAAATAGAATTGTACAGTTTATGCTATTTGTGTCTGGCTTTTTTCATTCAACAGTGTATCTGTGAGATTAATCCATGCTGTTGGATGTGTTAGAAGTTTGTCCATTTCTGCTGTGTACATGCCAGAGTTTATTTATTTATTTATGATATGAATAGAGATACTACAATGATATAACAAATAAACATGCTATGAGCATTATCGTACATGTCTTTGGTAGACATATGCCCTCATTTTTCTTAGATATACACCAAGGAATGGAACTGCTAAGTTATATGATAGGCATATGCTTGGTTTCAGTAGGTAGTATGAAAAAGTGGTCCAGAGAGGTTGAAACATTTTACATATCCATCAATAATATATGAGGGAGTGTTTCTGTAATTTCTCTTTCTGATTTTTCCTTGTTGTTAGTATATAGGAATGCAATAGACTTCTGTGATTAATTTTGTATCCTGCTACTTTACCAAATTCAGTGGTTAGCTCTAGTTGTTTTCTAGTAGCATCTTTAGGATTTTCTAGTTATAGTATCATGTCTTCTGCAAACAGTGACAGTTTTACATCTTTTCCAGTTTGGATTTCTTTTATTTATTTTTCTTCTCTGATTGCCGTGGCTAAAACTTCCAAAACTATGTTGAATAATAGTGTTGAGAGTGGGCATCTTTATCTTGTTCCTGATCTTAGAGAAAATGCTTTCAGTTTTTCACCATTGAGAATGATGTTGGCTGTGGGTTGTCGTAAATGGCCTTTATTATTTTTTTTATTCTTTTTTTCTTTTTATTGCGGTATGTGGGCCTCTCACTGTTGTGGCCTCTCCCGTTGCAGAGCACAGGCTCTGTACGTGCAGGCTCAGCGGCCATGGCTCACGGGCCTAGCCGCTCCGCGGCATGGGGAATCTTCCCAGACCGGGGCACGAACCCGTATCCCCTGAATCATCAGGCGGACTCCCAACCACTGCGCCACCAGGGAAGCCCGGCCTTTATTATTTTGAGGTAAGTTCCCTCCATGCCCACTTTCTGGAGAGTTATTATCATAAATGGGTGTTGAATTTGTTGAAAGCTTTTTCTGCATCTACTGAGATTATCATACAGTTTTTCTCCTTCAGTTTGTTAATATGCTGTATCACATTGATTGAATTGTGTATATTGAAGAATCCTTGCATTCCTGGGATAAACCCCACTTGATCATGGTGTATGATCTTTTTAATGTGCTGTTGAATTCTGTTTGCTAGTATTGTGTTGAGGATTTTTGCATCTATGTTCGTCAGTGATATTAGCCTGTAATTTTCTTTTTTGGTGACATCTTTGTCTGATTTTCGTACCAAAGTGATGGTAGCCTTGTAGAAGAAGTTTGGGAGTGCTATATTTTGAAGAGTTTGAGAAGGATAGGTGTTAGTTCTTCTCTAAGTGTTTGATAGAATTCACGTATGAAGGCATCGGACCCTGAGCTTTTGTTTGTTGGAAGATTTTAAATCACAATTTCAATTTCAGGGCTTGTGATTGGTCTGTTCATATTTTCTATTTATTCCTGGTTCAGTCTTGGAAAAAAATCAGAAAGAGAAATTAAGGAAACACTCTCATTCATCATTGCAAGAAAAGGAATAAAATACCTAGGAATAAACCTACCTAAGGAGGTGAAAGACCTGTATGCAGAAAACTATAAGACACTGATGAAAGTAATCAAAGACAATACAAACAGATGGAGAGATGCATACCGTGTTCTAGGACTGGAAGAATCAACATTGTGAAATTGACTGTACTACCCAAAGCAATCTACAGATTCAATGCAATCCCTATCAAATTACCAATGGCATTTTTCACAGAACTAGAAAAAAGTTTACAATTTGTGTGGAAACATAAAAGACCCTGAACAGCCAGAGCAATTTTGAGAAAGGAAAATGGAGCTGGAAGAATCAAGCTCCATGACTTCAGACTATACTATAAAGCTACAGTAATAAAGACAGTATGGTACTGGCACAAAGGCAGAAATACAGATCAATGGAACAGGATAGAAAGCCCAGAGATAAACCCACACACATATGGTCACCTTCTCTTTGATAAAGGAGGCAAGAATATACAGTGAAGAAAAGTCAGCCTCTTCAATAACTGGTGTTTGGAAAACTGGACGGCTACATGTAAAAGAAAAATTAGAACCCTCCCTAACACCATACACAAAAATAAAGTCAAAATGGATTAAAGACCTAAATGTAAGGCAGGATACTGTAAAACTCTTAAAGGAAAACATAGGCAGAACACTCTTTGACATAAATAGCAGCAAAATCTTTTTTGATGCAACTCCTAATGAAAATAAAAACAAAAATTAACAAATGGGACCTAATGAAACTTAAAAGCTTTTGCACAGCATAAGAAACCATAAACAAGATGAAAAGACAAGCCTTAGAATGGGAGAAAATATTTGCAAATGAAACAACTGACAAAGGATTAATTTCCAAAATATATAAGCATCTCATGCAACTCAATCTCAAAAGATAAAACCCAGTATTGTGAAGCAATTATACTCCAATAAAGATGTATTAAAATTCTTTTAAAATTAACTTTTAAAACATACAAACACCCAATTCAAAAATGGGCAGAGGACTTAAATAGACATTTCTCCAGAGAAGACTTACAGATTGCCAACAAACACATGAAAAGATGCTCAACTTCACTAATTATTAGAGAAATGCAAATCAAAACTACAATGAGCTATCACCTCACAGCATTCAGAATGGCTGTCTTCAAAAAATCTAGAAACAATAAATGCTCGAGAGGGTGTGGAGAAAAAGGAACCCTCTTGCACTGTTGGTCGGAATGTAAGTTGATACAGCCACGATGGAGAACAGTAGGGAGGTTCCATAAAAAACTAAAAATAAAACTACCATACAAACCAGCAATCCCACTACTGTGCATATACCCAGAGAAAATCATAATTCCAAAAGATACATACACCCCAATCTTCATTGCAGCACTATTTGCAATAGCCAGGACATGGAAGCAACCTAAATGCCCATCAACAGAAGAATAGATAAAGAAGATATGTTACAATTATGCAATGGAATATTACTCAGCCATTGAAAAGAAATGAGATTGAGTTATTTGTAGTGAGGTGGATGGACCAAGAGTGTCATACAGAGTGAAGTAAGTCAGAAAGCAAAATAAATACCATATGCTAGCACATATATATATGGAATCTAGTAAAATGGTACTGATGAACTTAGTGGCAGGGCAGGAATAAAGACGCAGACATAGAGAATGGAATTGAGGACACAGTGGGGGAATGGGAGGCTGGGAAGTGGTGAGATAGTAGCACTGACATATATACACTACCAAATGTAAAATAGAAAGCTAGTAGTAAGCTGCTGCAAAGTACAGGGAGATCAGATCAGTGCTTTGTGACCACCTAGAGGGGTGGTATAACGAGGGTGGAAAGGAGACTCAAAACGGGGGGGATATGGGGATATATGTATACATATAGCTGATTCACCTTGTTGTACAGCAGAAACTAACACAACATTGTAAAGCAATTATACTCCAATAAAGTTGTATAAAAATAATATATGAGGGTTTCAGTTGCTTCATATATCGAACAACATGTTGTATTGTCAGACTTTTACATCTTTTCCATTCAGAAAATTTTGTGCTTGTGTCTTAAAATCTATTTTTTTCTATAATAAAATAGTTATAAGAAGTGTCTTATGGTCCGGTTATGCCTGTTATTTCTTTTCCCATCATTTTATGTTCCATCTTTCCCTTTCCACGTGCCTTAGCTGTGTCTCATAAGTACCATTTTACATGATTTTTAAATCCAGTGTTACAACCTGTGCCTTCAAAATTGTGAGTTTATTCTGTTTTTTAAATGAAATTATTAATATAATAGATGCTTGCATAATAATTTCAGTGCCTTTTATCTATGTTGTTTTTATGTTTCTGATTTTAAATTCTTTTAAATATGTTTTTCACATATTTTTTTCCTTTCCCCTGGTTTGAAATATATGTACTCTATGCTTTTAGAGATTATTCTGGAAATTTAACCCTAAACAGTTAATTTCACAAAGTCTAAAACTGAACAATTAAACCATTTTCCAAACAATTTGGAACTCCAAACATATTAGCTTCAGTCATCCTCTCCTTATTTTATGTGCTTTGTTCAGTATTTTAGTTTGGTACTTCTGATAACTCCCCAAATTTGACATTATGTTTTTATACAGAGTTATATTTACTTTCTACTGAAAATGTTTAGCTGTACTCACATTTCCTTCTTGTCTCCATCATCCCTTCTTTTACTTCAGACCATATTTCTGGTATTGTTCTATGTTTTTCCGAAGTTCATCCTTTGGACATTCCTTTATTGAAGGCCTGAAAAGTCTGATGGTATTTCTCCATCTCCTATCCATGGCTCTTCTCTTTGATCCAACGTGGAAATTATACATAGTTCCATAACGAATTATCCATCATGAGATTCTTGTATAAGTCCTTCTAATAGGGGCCCAGAAATTGCTATCTTTTCTGCACAAAGTCCAAAGATAAATCTTCAAATGAGAATGACTACTGTAATGTGGTCTTTTTCTGTTGCCTGTGAGAGATGATAAGCAAGTAAAATAATTGTTCTATCTCGTGTCTCTTTTGCCTCAGCTCTAAAGCTCTGGGATGGAGTCTTGCCTAGATCTTCTACACTGAGAATGAATTCCTGGTTCCAAGTCTTACTTTCTTATCTCACATGAGCAGGCTTATTTCTGGAGAACAAGGAACTGTGGGCTTTTCGTGTAATTATTTTCATGTAATTGCAGATGTTTCTCCTAGTGTTGCTTATCTTTTCTTGTTTTCCCCTTGCTTCCTGTAAGAATTCAATTTTTGAAAATTATGGTAAAGAAATTAGTGAAGGACTTAGGAGTGGGTGTAGCAGAGATTGCTATTTATTGCTGTGGACATATTGTGTCCCCCTATAATTCATGTGTTGAAACCTTAACCCCCATTTTGACTGTATTTGGAGATAGGGCCTTTAGGAGGTAATTAAGGTTAAATGAGGTGATAAAGATGGAGCCCTAAATCCAATAGGATTACTGTATTTATAAGAAGAGGCAGAGAGACCAGAACTCTTTCACTCTTTCATATGTGAAGACACAGCAAGAAAGCAGTAGTCTGAAAGTCAGGAGAAAGAGAGCTCTCAGCAGATCCTGACCGTGCTTACACCCTGATCTCAGACGTCCAGCCTCCATTTCTGTTAGGAAATAAATTTCTGTTGTTTAAGCCACCTAGTCTTTGGTATTTTTTATAGCAGTCTGAGTTAGTACATTTATTATCATAAAATGTAATTAACTACATGCTGCAGTTGGTTGTAATTATTTTAGACTACAGAATTTTTATTAGAAATATCACAAGAATATGGACATAAAATAAATGTTGAAAACAGCAACCTTTGGGTTTATCTCAAAGTTGGTACACAGGTAATTCAGTCTTTTATATCATGGACAGCTATAGCCTTACTCAGTGTTTTGATTTTCAGTTTAATGTCCTGAAAATCCTAGAGTGTCTTTGTTGTAAAACAAAGGTTTAATTATAGTTAGACTATACTTACTAAGACAGCAGAATAGACTCAGACTTCTATAGAATTATCAAAGAGAGCTCAATCAAGAAGGACTTGTTATTAACTCTGTGTCAAACTCTAAACACATTAAATCAAATCTGTATTACATGAACATTGTATGTTTTACTACAAATTTATTATGAAAATATTTAATATTATATAAAAATTCACATTTAATAAACTTTTATAAATTATTGATATTTTTATTCAACATTTGTATATATAGTCACCCCTTGGTATCCACAAGGGATTGGTCCCAGGAGCCACCACGTATACCAAAATCTGCAGGTGCTCAAGACCCATAGTCAGCCCTCTGTGTCCTCGAGTTTTGCATCTGGGTATTCAACCAAACACGAATGGAAATTTCAGTCTGTGGCTGGTTGAATCCGTGGATAAAAAACCCACAAATACAGAGGTCTGACTCTATATTTATTGAAAAAAAATCAAGTATAAGTGGATACCCACATTTTAAACCCATGTTGTTCAAGGGTCAAATGTATTGGGAAAAGATCACCACAATAAGTAGTTAACATCCATCTCCATGCATAGTTACAGAATGATGAGAACTTTTAAGACCTACTCTCTTAGCAACTTTTAAATATGCAATGCAGTATTATTAAGTATATAGTTGTCACCCTGTATATTACATTCCCATGACATTTATTTTATAACTGGAACTTTGTACCTTTTGACTCCCTTCACCCACTGTGCATACCCACCACCCTCCACATCTGGCATGAACCAATATGTACTCTGTATTCCAAGAGTTTGTTTTGTTTTGTCTTTGTATTCCATATGTATGTGAGATCATGCAGTATTTGTCTTTCTCTGACTGACTTATTTCATTTAGCATAATGTCCCCAAGGTCCATCCTTGTTGTCACAAGTGGCAAGATTTTATTCCTTTTATGGCTGAATAATATTCCATTTTTTTTTTTGTGTATATATATATATATATATATATATATGTATATATATAATTTTCTTTATTCCTTCATCCATTGATAGACATGTACATTGTTTCCATATCTTGTTTATTGTAAATAATGCTGCAGTGAACATGGGGTGCATATGCGTTTTTGAATTAGTGTTTTCATTTTCTTTGGACAAAGTGGAATTGTTGGATCATATGGTGGTCCTATTTTTAATTTTTGAGGAACCTCCGTACTGTTTTCCATAATGGCTGCACCAATTTACATTCCCACAAAATTGCATAAGGGTTTCCTTTTCTCCACATCCTCCTCAACATTTGTTACTCTTGTCTTGTTGATTATAGCCATTCTAACAGATGTGAGGTGATATCATATTGCAGCTTTGATTCACATTTCTCTTATGATTAGTGATGTTGTGCATCTTTTCATGTACATGTACATCGGCATGTTGTTTTTGGAAAAATGTTTACTCAGATCCTCTAACCACTTTTGAATTGGATTGTTTGTTTTTTTATTGAGTTGTATGAGTTTTCTAATATATATGGCTATTAACCCCTTATCATATGTATGATTCATAAATATTTTCTCCCATTCAGTAGGTTGCCTTTTAAAGTTATTGATGGCCTTCTTTGCTGTGCAGGAGCTATTTTGTTTGATGTAGTCCTACTTGTTTATTTTTGATTTTGTGCCTTTGCTTTTGGTGTCACATCCAAAAAATCATTGCCGAGACTGATATCAAGGACCTTATGGCCGACATTTTCTTCTAGGAGTTTTATGGCTTCAGGTCTTATATTCAAGTCTTTAACCCATTTTGAGTTAATTTTTGTGTGTGGTGTGAAATAGTGGTCTATTTTCATTTTTTGCATGCATCTATCCAGTTTTCTCAGCACCTTTTATTGAAGAGACTGTTCTTTCCCCACTGTATATTCTTGTCTGTTCTGTTGGAAATTAAATGACCATAATGCATGAGTGTTTCTGGACTCCTTATTTGGTTCCATTGATCTATATGTCTGTTTTTATGCCAATACCATAGTGTTTTTATCACTATAGCTTTGTAATTAAGTTTGAAATCAGGGAGCATGATGCCTATAACTTTATTCTTCTGTCTCAAGATTGCTCTGTATTGTTTTCTCTGTGTGTGGTTCCATACAAATTTTAGGGTTGTTTGTTCTATTTCTGTTAAAAATATCTTTGGAATTTTGATAGGGATTGAAATGATTCTGTAGATTGCTTTGGGTAGTATGATCATTTTAACAATATTAATTATTCTAATCCATGAGCACTGAATATCTTCCATTTATTTGTGTTTTCATCAACTTATTTCATTAACTCCTTATAGCTTTCAGTGTACAGGGCTTTCACCTCCTTGGTTAAATTTGTTCCTAGGTATTTTACTATTTTTGATGCAATTGTAAGTGGGATTTTTTGTAATTTCTCCTTTTTGAGAGTTTGTTATTAGTGTATAGAAACTCAACAGATATTTTGTACATTGATTCTTTATCCTGCAGCTTTACTGAATTTATTTATTGGATCAGTTTTTTGCTTGAATCATTAGGACTTTCTATATGTAATGGTATCGAGTATCTGCAAATAGTGACAATTTTGCATCTTCTTTTCTAATTTGGATGTCTTTTATTTTTTTCTTGCCTAATTGCTCTGGCTAGGACTTCCAATACTACATTGAATAAAAATGGTGAGAGTGGGCATCCTTTGCTTGTTCTGCATCTTAAAGGAAAAGCTTTCAGCTTTTCAGTATTGTGTCTGATGTTTGTTGTGGGCTTGTCATATATGGCCTTTATTATGTTGAGGTACATTCCCTCTATACCCACTTTGTTGAGGGTTTTTATCATAGATATTGAACTTCGTCAAATGCTTTTTCTGCATCTATTGAGCAATCATATGATTTTTATCCTTCATTTTGTTAATGCTGTATATCACACTGTTTGATTTGTGGTTGTTGAAACATGCTTGCATCCCTGGAATAAAATCCCACTTGGTAATAGTGTGTGATCTTTTAATTTATTTTTGAATTTTTTGGCTAATATTTCATTGAGGATTTTTGCATCTATGTTCATCAGGAATTTTTACCTGTAGTTTTCTTGTTTTGTTGTGTCCTGGTCAGGTTTTAGTGTCAGGATAATCCTGGATACATAGAATGAGTTTGTAAGTGTTCCTTCATCTTTTACTTTTGAAAAAGACTGAGAAGAATTGTTATTAATTCTTCTCTAAATATTGGTATAACTCACCAGTGAAGCCATCTGGTCCTGGGCGTTTTTTGTTGGAAAGTTTTTGATTATTGATTCAATCTCCTAGCTAGTAATAAGTCTGTTCAGATTTTCTGTTTTTCATGATTCAGTCTGGGAAGGTTGTATGTTTCTAGGAATTCATCTGTTTCTTCTAGGTTGTCCAATTTGTTGGTGTATACTTGTTCAGAGTAGTCTCGTATGATTCTTTGTATTTCTGTGATGTCAGTTGTAACCTTCCCTCTTTCATTTCTGATTTTATTTATATGAGTTCTCTGCCTTTTTTTCCTGACAAGTCTGTCTAAAAGTTTGTCAGTTTTGTTTATCTTTTTGGAGAATCAGCTCTTGGTTTCATTCATCTTTTCTATTGTCTTTTTTGTCTCTATTTAATGTATTTCTGCTCTTATCTTTGTTATTCCCTCACTTCTACTAACTTTGGGCTTTGTTTGTTCTTCCTTTTCTATGTCTTTGAGGTGTAAAATTAGGCTTTTTGTTTGAGTCTTTTTGTTTGTTTTTTTGAGGTAGGCATCTATTGCTATGCACTTCCCTCTTAGAACTGCTTTTGTTGCATCCCATACATTTTGGCATGTTGTATTTAATTTTCATTTGTTTCCAGGTATTTTTTAAAATTTCTCTTGATTTCTTCATTGATTCATTAATTGTTCCACTCTCTGTTATTTGGTTGGAGAATGTTGTCCATTTACGTTAAAGTAATTATTGATTGGTGTATACTTATTGCCATTTTGTTAATTGATTTTTGGCTGTTTTGTAATTCCTTTGTTCTTTTCTTCTTCTCTTTGTCTCTTCCTTTGTGACTTGACTATTTTCTGTTGTGATATGCTGATATTCTTTTCTCTTTGTATCTGTTACAGATTTTTGCTTTGTGGTTACCATGAGGCTTACATAAAACAACTTATATTAATTATAGTCTATTTTAAGTTAATGATAACTGAAGATTGAATGCATACAGGAGCTGTATATTTTTACTCTGCCCCCATGTTTTATGTTTTTGCTGTTAAAGTTTGCATCTTTTTACTTTCTGTGTTCATTGATAAATTATTGTAGCTCTAGATTTGTTTACTACTTTTAACTTTCAACCTACATACTAGCTTACAAGTGATTCACCCACCACCCTTAAAACATTAGAGTATCCTGAATTTAACTCCATATTTACATTTGCCAGTATATTTATACTTTTATTTTTTCCTTGTTACTAATTAGTATATTTCCATCAGCTTGAATAATTCCCTTGAACATTCTTGTAAGGCTAATCTAGTGGCTATGAACTCTTTCAAGTTTTGCTTGTCTGGAAAATTTTTCATCTCTCCTTCAATTCTGAATGACAGCTTTGCCAGGAAGAGTATTCTTGTTTGACTGTTTTGTTTTTTTTTTTTTCTTTCAGTACTTTTAATTTATCATGTCACACACTTCTGGACTTCAAAATTTCTGCTGAAAAATCTGCTGATAGTCTTAACGGGGGTTCCCTTGTGATAAACAAGTTATTTTTCTCATGCTGATTTTAAGATTCTCTACTTGTCTTATCTTTTGACAGTTTAATTTTAATGTGCCTTGTTGTGTGTCTCTTTGGATCTGTCTTATTGGTAATTTTCTAGGCTTCCTAAATCTGGATGAGTATATTTCCCCCATGTTAGGGAAGTTTCAGCCATTATTTCTTTGAAAAAGCTATCTGCAACTTTCTCTCTTTTCCTGGATCCCCTGTAATGTGAATATTGGTCTGCTTAATGGTGCCCCATAAGTCCCTTAAGCTATCTTCACTCCTTTTTATTTTTTCTTTTTGCTCTTCTTATTGGTTGAGTCTCATTGCCCTACCTTTGAGTTTACTAATTCTTCTTTCACCTGATGTAGTCTGCTGTTAAAACCCTCTAGTTAACTTATCAGGTCAATTATTGTATTTTTCAGTCCTATGATTTCTTCTTAGTACTTTTAAAAGTTTTATATATTTTTGTTGAAATTCTTACTTTTAAATGCATTGCCTTCCTCACTTTGGTGAGTGAGCATCTTTTTGATGGTTATTTTGTGTATTCAGTCAGGGAAATTATATATCTGTTTCATTAGGTTCAGTTTCTGGATTATTTTCTTGTTCCCTTTGGAATATTTTATGTTTGGAAAATATTTCCCTGTTTATTCATTTTCTATAACTCTGTTGGTATTTGTACATTTAAAAAAAACAGCCACTCCTCCTATTCTTCAGACTGGCTTTGTACCAGAGAAACCCCCACCAATCTGCCTGTCTAGAGATTTTCAAGAGCTCTCAAACTTTTTGCTAGTCCAACATTCTTTCATTGTTCTTAGCAGCCCCCAGGTGACTACAGTATGCCAAGTCTTGTCAGCAATCTGTGACAAGCAAGACTTGAAGAAGAAGTCAGTTCCTCAGGCAGCCTCCAGATAAGTTCAGTTGTTGGATGTACAGTGCACCATTTTCCCTCAAGTAGAAGTTGGGAGCAGAGGTTTTTCATCTGTCCAGTTCTATTGAGCCAGGGGCATTGTTATGGAGACTGCCTGAACTGCCATCTCCGTTCTTATTGGCCCTGAGTGGCTAGAGTTATGCCAGGTCCCAGCATTTCAAGACAGATATATAGATGTCAGTCCTCTGGGTGGTCCCTTTGAAAGTTGTAATTTTTGACACATGGTACACCTATTTCCTTCACCAGGAGTAAGATGGGAGCTGTTTTTATTCCCACTCACTCTGTTGAGCCAGGGAGTGGCTATGGGGACTGCCAGACTGAAACCCCATCTCTTTTCTCACTGGCCCTGGGTGACTAGAGTATGATGTGTCCCATGTCCCATTAGTGATCTGAGACATGTTTGACAGATGCTAGTCTTCTTGATAGCCCCCAGAATAGTTGAGGCATAAGACATTTAATGTACCTCTTTCCCTCTCCAGGGAGAAGCTGGGAGCTGGGGTTTTTCAACTGCTTGCTCTTTGCTGAGCTGGGGTATTAGTTATGGTGACCATCAGTCCAAACTGCTGTGTCTGTTCTCACTGGCACTGAGTGGCTAGAATATGCCGTGTCCCTTGTCCCTTCAGTAATCTGAGACAGGCTAGACAGTAGTCAGTTCTCTGGGGAACCCATGGAAAAGTTGGGGCATTGGATATATGGTACACCTTTTTCCTACCCCACGGAGAAGCTGGGAGCTGGGTGGTTTTATCTCAATCATATGGTACTGTGCTGGTGGCAGGGATTATGGCAAGAGGATATCTGGAATTTCCCTACTAGGTTCAATGTGGCTGGTTTTGTTCCTGTCCATGGTGCTAGAGCCTCTTTAGTTAATTTATGGGTTTCTCACAATGGAAATCTGCCCATGAATTGTTGAATCAGTGTGCTCATGAGGGGAAGGAGGGTCCAGGGCTTCCTATTATGCCATCTGGCTGACTTCACTCTGCATCTTTTCTTTTTCTTTTGGTCATTACTTTATAGTTCTCTATACTTCCCAAATGGTAACTAGTTCTCATAAGTATAGTTCTTAAATGTATATCATATTAGTTTTCTATGGTAACTGTAACAAATTACCACAGACTTGGTGGACTGAAACAACCCAAGTTTATTATAATACAGTTATGGGGGTCAGTAGTCCAAATTCAGTTTCACTGCAGCGAAGTCAAAGTGTCAGCAGGGCTGACTCTTTCTGGAGGCTCTAAGGGGAGAATCTGTTTCCCTGCATTTTATAGCTTCTAGAGGCCTCCTAAATTCCTTGGCTACATCACTCCAACTTCTTGCTTTCATTGTCACATCTCCTACTATTTTATCTCCCTCTCCTTCCATCTTAAAAGACACTTGTGATTACCTTAAGGCTCACTCAGATAATCCAGAATATTCCCATATCAGGATACTTAATCATGTCAGCAAAGTCCCTTTTGCCATTCATTCACAGGTTCCAGGGTTTTGGATGTGGATATTTTATGGTGCCATTATTCAGCCTACTACATGTATTTACATGAAATGTGTGTTGCATGTAATAGGATCCTAGGCAGGAGTTTCCACTTTGGGGATTGAAAGACATATATAAATATGTTATAATGCATAACCTTGTTCATGGTTTATGGAGTCTACTTTTGTGAGAATAGAAAATATATAGATGAGGATGGCATAGCGAGCAGGAAGTAGGCAAGCAATATCAAGAATTTGAAAATACTGTAGAATAAAAATTTTCATGAAGTTTGCTTTTCTTGGCTTTTATTTGTAAGGCTACATAAGCAATGTTTAAATACAAGGAAAGTCTCTAGTGAAGGAAGGTTGGAGGAAAGTTTGATGCTAGAGAATAATAGCAGCAGTGAAAAAAATACAGCATTTCAGGGGGAGAAAACTATTTCTTTAAATCTAGATTTGAATTGAATTGAAAGAGCCACTCTTTTCATAGAGAAGCAAAAATAGTCAAAAGTAGCTAACTGAGGAATCATAGCACTGCTTTTCAAGGAGGTACTGGAGTGTTTGAATAAGTGTTAAGAATTGCCTGAGTTGATGATTCAAATGAAAAACCAATATAGTATAATTAACAGCATAAATATTTGTACACACTACCAGGGGACTGACTAACTAGAACGTTTAAGAAAAGTGATATAGAGGACAATTGGTTTTAGGCTTCCCTTTTGTCATCCAAGGTGATAAACAGCTAATGAATTCTGAAGAAGTTTTAACTCTACAGAGGACTGTTTCATATTGGTTTTTGTTTGCTTTCACTTTAAAGTAAAAAATGAGGAGAAAAGGGAGTGTGTGGGAAGATGAGTGTGTGGGGGGAGATTCAGATATAGGCTTCTTTAGCTAATTCCATAAATGAATGATGCCTATAATTTTTTTAGTAAAACGTGTCTACTGAATTTCATGTAGATTATTTTTTGTGGTGGTAGGGGAAGTATCAGCTTGGCATGATTTATCACTTTTAGTAGATTTCTAGTGGATTTATATTCACTCTAATAAGGTACATTCTGCAACACATTGTAACAGTCATGTCACTTCATTAAGACTCAGCAGTAACCTTTAGAATGTAAGTAATGACAAGCAACTACTAATTTTACAATTACTTTGAGAATAAAGGATGTTCAGCAGTGGCATATATTTGTATCTTTTGACAATCAATTTCCCTTAAAACCCAAATCTAATGTTTTTATTTTTTAACTTGTGGATATTTCAAATGTATACAAAGTAGAGACAATTGTATAATGAAACTGGAAACACCCATCATTTAGCTTCAATAATTAAGTTATGGTTAAAATGTTTCACCAGCACTATAATACCATTCCACCTAAAATTATCAGTCATTCTTACTATTTTAAAATAGTTACTCACTGTTTACATTTTACCAATTATCTTACAAAAATTGTTTAGCTTGTTTGTGTAAATAGAAACCCAAATAAAGCCCATATATTGCCATTGACTAACGTCTCTTTTAATCTATGTTGCATCTCTATTTCATTTTTTATTGCAAATTTTTGGTGTTGAATCAACTGATTTTCATCCTTATAGAATCTTGTAACATATTAATTTGTTCCCTATATTTCCTGTAGACTCCTTGTTATATGTAGATGTTAGATCACAAATCTGTTATTTTAAATAGCTCTATATTTTTATTCCTCATGTAAGATACAAGAGAGAAATCTATCCCAAATATCCGTTTGTCACTTTTATAATTCTTGGCATACAAAAGTTTAGTGAAACATCTAGAAATAAGCTAAATATTGCATTAGATGGAATAAAAAGAAATGACAGGGATCACTTTAGTTTTCAGCTGTTTGTTTTTATTGCCATGCAAACTAATTTAAAATGTTATTTGTAAGACTTTGCAAATAATTATAAGTGCTTGAGGTGATAGGAACTTGTGGAAAGGGCTTCTAATCGTATATAATTGTGTCATCTTGGACTAGTCACTTATCCCTCTGAGTCTCAATTTTACCACCCATTAAAACGGGGATAATACTAATGTTACATAGATTTGTGAAGATTATGTGAGACACTGCTTGTGGAACTCTATATCTCTATCATTTATCTATCATCTATCTATCTATCTATCTATCATCTAACTAATCTAATCCATCATCTATATATCTGTCAAAGAGTTTAATTAAGAAAAGAGAAATATTCACTCACTCATAGTCATGAACTCTGCTTCTAAGTTTCCCCTTTAATTAAGTAATTATAATAGCTGGACCATATATATACTATACTTTGTGTACCACCAGTCAGTGTAAGTTCTAAAGATTTGGCACTAACTTATTTGTAGTGCACCTATAGTAGTTTGACTTTTTCCTGCCAAGGCTTTTTGTTCATTTGCTCTAGTGATCAGCCTTTCTTAGTAGAGAGGAAACTGAGGCTCAGAATATTAACTGAGTTGTCATGGGAGCATAAGATAACTAGAGATCAGAACTCAGGTCTTCTGATTCCAGGTTTACTGTTCTTTCCATTTCATTGTCTAAGTGAGACTATAAAGGCAAGACCTACTTTTTCAAAGAAAATCTTACTTGTACGCTAGTGTAATACATATTGCATGTGAATGGAGCTAAACAGGTACTGGGGTGATTATTTGTAAATATGAGAAAGCAGGAGAAAAAAGGAAATATTTGCCAGCTGTGTTAAAATGACATCGTACAATAGTAAGCCTTTTATATTAATATGAGCACAAAATACTGTAATACAGTCATTAAACAAACTTGTCAACAAATGGAATTTTGTTTGCAGAGTGTTAAAAATATTACACACAGGAGTTGACAAGTGCTAACTTGTATGTATACATTTCTTAATTGTTACAGAACCTGAAAATCTTGAGACACAAAATGCCAAGTCTTAGTAATATGAGACAGGGTAAAGAGAAGCCTTATTTGGAAACAATAAATTCAATTCTGGGACCAGGAGAGAGAAATGAGAATTTAAAACTTCAAGTTGTATTTGTTTTTACAGTGATATAATGTTAGTGCATAATTGTTGATTATATTGACAAATCAATGTTGTTCATTCATTAATAATCTGAAATTGACAGGCAAGTGGGCATGGTGCACCATAATAATATTGGAAGAGAAATCATGCTCATTGGCCTGCACCAATTCTATGCATTGGGGTTGAGGCAGTAAGGAAATGAAAAAATATCCCATATTTGCAGGTGGTGGAGATCTCTGCTTGCCTCAATTAATCTAGAATAACTACTTTATGTAGTTAAGTGTCAGTTTGCTTTTATATCATGCCATACTGAGATACCAATCTACTAGGCTTTGAAGATAGAGGTGAAATAATTATTGGCTTTTGAAATGAGGGTACTCTCCTTTTGTTTAACAGCATAGAGATTGCCTATAATAAATATGGATAGCAATTATTTGATTTTGAATAAGTGTGGTTCCCTGTTCCAGGAGAGCAAACCTATTATTCCCAAGTAATTGCAACTAGAATAGGAGAGCCATTTTTATTTTCAGGAGTTATACAACATGAATGTATGAATCACAAAGACTTTATCTCTGAGAAGCTGTAGTGCTTTCTCCTCTTTAATGAGAAGAATGTACATTATAGAACTGTGGAAACTGTAGATTCCATTTAGAGATTATATAACTTTTATCATAAAGTCCATTAATAGATTAAAAATTATAAAAATGCAAATTAGAAAATTTTTATAGCCTCCATATTTTTTGGTCTCAATATTGAGGAATAGCAAATCAGATACATGGAATGCCAGTGTTAGAAGAAATCTTAGAGATATTTTAGTTCAACTTACTTATTTTTATGGATATAGAAACTGAAGCTCAGAATGTTCACACATCTTTTGAGTTGGGTGGTGGGTAGTGGCAGAGCTGTGTTTAGAATCCAGTTTTTCTGAATTCTAGTGCTTTTAAAACCACACACATTGTTCTTTTTTGATAGCTTTTGATTAGTAGTGTATGAAATTTAAATAACAGTCAATTCTTTAAAAATATTATCCTGGGATAAGACATAATCCCACATGCTTTAAAGTTTAGTTAGTTTAAAATTTAGTTTTCCATGTGAGATACATATATATATATATATATATATATATATATATATAGAGAGAGAGAGAGAGAGAGAGAGAGAGAGAGAGAGAGAGAGAGAGAGACCTATTAAAGATATGCAAACCATATTTGAAAATTTGGGTTAATTTTAAATGCCAATCCTAAGATGTTATTTGAATAATACGTGACCAGTGCTCATTCCAGAATGGATTCCAGCCTACTGATACATTGCTTATTCTCTTCATAAAATACTTGTGAAGTTTGTGCTTTGATTCATTACTCCCCTCACATGAAATGACCTCCATTCATTTAATATGACTCATTAGTCAAGCTCGAAACCTATCCCTTCCATGAAACCTTTTTTTTCCCATTATAACATTCAGTGACTTTGTCTAATTTACTGTGATCACCATATGGTGACTCACAAAAATACCTGTTTGATCTCCCTTCACCAGTGATTTCAAATAGTACTTATAGTTTACTCTAGACATCACAATTTAACATTCAAACATCAGAGCTCTTGAGATTTACTTAAGACATTGGGATTAAGTTGCCTTTTGAAAAATTGGGTAAAATTGACCTACCAGAGCTAATCAAGCCATAAATAGGGTGTATAAATGAGATTATTCCCCCAGGGCACCAAAATTTAGAGAATACAAAAACATGTAAAATAATAGTAATACAATTTTTAGAGCCAATCCTAGCTTTGGAGTTAATACACTTTTGTGATAACATTAGTAGTTTTTAAGGTGGGCAAAGCAATAGGAGGGTATCAGAGGGGGTGGTCCTGATTATTCAGTTTAAGGTTAATCTCTCTCTCCTTCTTCCTACCTGTTGTAACTGTCATGAGTACTCCACTTTCTCTGTCCTTGGTCCTATTACTAATTATTCTTTAATATCAATGACTTCAGCATTTCTCATAAAAGTATGTTTTTCTTCTCAGAATCACTTATAATTAATATCACCATGTAGTACACACTTGCCTAATATTTTTTTCCTTTAGAACAGTCATTTTTTTTGGCCGCATTGGGTCTTCATTGCTGCACACGGGCTTACTCTAGCTGCGGTGAGAGGGGGCTACTCTTCGTTGTGGTGCGCAGGCTTCTCATTGCAGTGGCTTCTCTTGTTGCAGAGCATGGGCTCTAGGCATGTGGGCTTCAGTAGTTGCAGCACACGGGCTCAGCAGTTGCGGCATGCAGGCCCTAGAGTGCGTGGGCTTCTGTAGTGGTGGAGCATGAGCTCAGTGGTTGTGGTTTGTGGGCTCTAGAGCACAGGCTCAGTAGTTGTGGCACACAGGCTTAGTTGCTCCGCGGCATGTGGGATCTTCCCAGACCAGGGATCAAACCCATGTTCCCTGCATTGGCAGGCGGATTCTTAACCACTGCACCACCAGAGAAGTCCCTGGCACAGTCTTGACGCTAACAGGCAACAAGAATATTGTGGGGCTTTTAGCGCTGATTTTCTGCTTGGGAAATCTTGCACTGTTTTGGTGAATGTACGAAGGGAATCACAGGAGAAAATAGACAATAAATTTACATTTCTGTATGGTCCTTTTGTTGTACATTTTTAAAGCCATATATTAAGTCCTTATGCCAGACACCACACCCAGTAAGAAGGAACTTATTCGGAGCTCTGTCAAGGTATGCTATACATTTAACACCATACATAGAGAATTGGCACAAATTGTGATTGAAAGACAGTTTGCATTTTTAGAAATATTCCACTCCTTAACGTGTTTTTTATAAGTCTATTTCCAACATATTCTTTCCCCCTTTTCTAGTCTAAGGAAATGGTTGTTAACATTTTTCACCATTAAGATTCCTCTTATTATCTGTTTTTTCTCCAAGGTCCCCATATAGTAAAATATGTTTTTAACCAAAAATACATTTATTAAATAATTGTGTCAGTTGTTATAAGCCAACATGATTTCTGTCCACAACATTTGATCAGTAAGGTGCAACCATAGTAAGTTAATATAAATTCAACTTAAAACAAAAAATTTGGCTTTTAGTATACCTGTGTATCTTTATTACATCTAAATGTCTGATTTCTGTTAGTTTTCTAAAATACTGAAAATAGCTTTGAAACTCATAACAACATTAATGAATCCACTTTATATATTCCACTATACAATTCATCCAAGTATGCTTAAGGAAATAAAATATCTTCAGGTTAATCCTGTAAAACTTCATCTTCTCAAATAAGCTTCTATTTAAGTTCATTTCCAAATGGTTTTGCAGATTTCTCCTGTATTAAATAATAAAAAATTATTAAATAATATTAAACAATATATAACACTTTGTGTTTGTTGCAAGATGGCTGGTAGAGCAATATTCTTACTACTAAGAATTGGTAGAGTAAGAATATTGCTTTACCAATATACAAATGGTATTTACAAATGTGTAATAGTTTATTTTACTTCACTTCCTGTCTAAACCAAATTCTTGGCTTTCAAGATCCTTTCATTTGCACACTTTCTGAGAGCTCATGTGGCCTTTCCATGGAGGAGTAAATAATCACTGTTGCTTCTGAGTGGAGAGAAGCTTCAAAATTTTCTGAGAAGATACCAAATGAAGACATTGGTTTATAAGGCAGTTAATTAAATGTAGATTACAGAAAAGGTAGATTTTTCATTCTCTTTGAAAGTCTGTAAAGTTCACAGTCATGAATACTATTTGGAAAATATTTAATATGTATGCCATTGATGTATTAAAATAACTGACAAAATTACAGTTATAGTCAGTGCAGGGACCTGAGCATATTATTGGAAAAACATTGCCAAAAATTACTAAGCAAAAATCATGATTTCTAAGGTTTTATGTGAGTAAATGAACCCCATTGAATCAGTTAAACTTGAGGCTAAATCACAAACTATCACACTGACTTTTTAAAGAATTCATACATCTATTAATCAATACAATTTAATAAATTAAATTAATAGATTTCAAAATTAATTTATAATAAAATAATTAGTTTTAGAACAGCTTTAGGTTTACAGAAGAAATGATGAGAAAGTACAGAGAGGTCCCACATATTCCCTCTCCCAAACACACAATTTCCCCTGTTATTTGCATCTTATATTAGTGTGGTACATTCGTTACAATAGATGAGTCAATATTAATCCATTATTATTAACTAAAGTCATTTGTTTGCATTAGGGTTTCTATTTGTGCTTCACATTCTATGGGTTTTGACAAACATATTAATGACTTTTGTTAATCATTATTTTAATCATACAGAAAAGTTTCAGTGCCTTAAAAAAAAACCCTGTGCACAACCTATTCATCCTTCCCTGGCAAGCACTGTACTCCTGGCAATCACTGATCTCCATACTTTTTTATTTTACAGAACGCCATGTAGTTGGGATCATACACTATGCAGCCTTTTCAGAATGGTTTCTTTCACTTAGCTATATGCTTTTAAAATTCCTTCATGTCTTTTGGTAGTTTGATAGCTCTCTCTCTTTTATTAATGTCTAACAGTTTGTTTATCCATTCACCTATTGAAGTATATATTGGTTGCTTTCAAGTTATCGCAATTTGAATAAAACTGCTAGAAGCATCAATGTATAGGTTTGCACGGACATAAGTTTTTAGCTCCTTTGGGTAATACGAAGGAGTGTGATTGCTTGATCATGTGGTGAAATAAGTTTAATTCTGTAAGAAACTGCCAAACTGTCTTCCGAATAGCACTCCTCTTGCATTCCCATCACCAGTGAATGGAAGTGCCTGTTGCTCGCCATCCTTACTAGCATATGGTACTGCCAGTGTTCAGGATTTTGACGATTTTAATATGGGTTTATAGTGGTATCTAATTGTTGTTTTTCTTTCTTTTTTTTTTACATCTTTATTGGAGTCTAATTGCTTAACAATGGTGTGTTAGTTTCTGCTTTATAACAAAGTGAATCAGTTATACATATACATATGTTCCCACATATCTTCCCTCTTGCGTCTCCCTCCCTCCCACCCTTCCTATCCCACCCCTCCAGGCGGTCACAAAGCACCGAGCTGATCTCCCTGTGCTATGCCGCTGCTACCCACTAGCTATCTACCTTACGTTTGGTAGTGTATGTATGTCCATGCCTCTCTCTCGCTGTGTCACAGCTTACGCTTCCCCCTCCCAATATCCTCAAGTCCATTCTCTAGTAGGTCTGTGTCTTTATTCCTGTCTTACCCCTAGGCTCTTCATGATATTGTTTTTCTTAAATTCCATATATGTGTGTTAGCATACGGTATTTGCCTTTTTCTTTCTGACTTACTTCACTCTGTATGACAGTCTCTAGGTCTATCCACCTCATTACAAATAGCTCAATTTCATTTCTTTTCATGGCTAATATTCAATTGTATATATGTGCCACATATTTTTTATCCATTCATCCAATGATGGACACATAGGTTGTTTTGATCTCTTGCCTATTGTAAATACAGCTGCAATGAACATTTTGGTACATGACACTTTTGAATTATGGTTTTCTCAGGGTATATGCCCAGTAGTGGGATTGCTAGGTCATATGGTAGTTCTATTTGTAGTTTATTAAAGAACCTCCATAGTGGCTGTACCAATTCATATTCCCACTAGCACTGCAAGAGTGTTCCCTTTTCTCCACACCCTCTCCAGCATTTATTGTTTCTAGATTTTTTGATGATGGCCACTCGGACAGGTGTGAGACGATATCTCATTGTAGATTTGATTTGCATTTCTCTAATGATTAATGATGCTGAGCATTCTTTCATGTGTTTGTTGGCAGTCTGTATATCTTCTTTGGAGAAATGTCTATTTAGGTCTTCTGCCCATTGTTGGATTGGGTTGTTTCTTATTTTGTTATTGAGCTGCATGAGCTGCTTATAAATTTTGGAGATTAATCCTTCCTCAGTTGCTTCATTTGCAAACATTTTCTCCTATTCTGAGGGTCGTCTTTTGGTCTTGTTTATGGTTTCCTTTGCTGTGCAAAAGCTTTTAAGTTTCATTAGGTCCCATTTGTTTATTTTTGTTTTTATTTCCATTTCTCTACGAGGTGGGTCAAAAAGGATCTTGCCGTGCTTTTTATCATAGAGTGCTCTGCCTATGTTTTCCTCTAAGAGTTTGATAGTTTCTGGCCTTACATTTAGGTCTTTAATCCATTTTGAGCTTATTTTTGTGTATGGTGTTAGGGAGAGATCTAATCTTGTAGTTTTACATGTACCTGTCCAGTTTTCCAAGCACCACTTATTGAAGAGGCTGTCCTTTCTCCACTGTATATTCCTGCCTCCTTTATCAATGATAAGGTGACCATATGTGCGTGGGTTTATCTCTGGGCTTTCTATCTTGTTCCATTGATCTATCTTTCTGTTTTTGTGCCAGTACCATACTGTCTTGATTACTGTAGCTTTGTAGTATAGTCTGAAGTCAGGGAGCCTGATTCCTCCAGCTTCATTTTTTGTTCTCAAGATTGCTTTGGCTATTCGGGGTCTTTTGTGTTTCCATACAAATTGTGAAAATTTTTGTTCTAATTCTGTGAAAAATGCCAGTCGTAGTTTGATAGGAATTGCATTGAATCTGTTGATTACTTTGGGTAGTATAGTCATTTTCACAATATTGATTCTTCCAATCCAAGAACATGGTATATCTCTCCATCTATTTGTATCATCTTTAATTTCTTTCAGCAGTGTCTTATAAATTTTTGCATACAGGTCTTTTGTCTCCTTAGGTAGGTTTACCCTAGATATTTTATTTTACTGTTGCTATGGTAAATGGCAGTGTTTTCTTGATTTCACTTTCAGATTTTTCATCATTAGTGTATAGGAATGCCAGAGATTTCTGTGCATTAATTTTGTGTCCTGCTACTTTACCAAATTCATTGATTACCTCTAGTAGTTATCTGGTAGCATCTTTAGGGTTCTCTAAGTATAGTATCATGCCATCTGCAAACAGTGACAACTTTATTTCTTTTCTGATTTTGATTCCTTTTATTTCCTTTTCCTCTCTGATGGCTATGACTACAACTTCCAAAACTATGTTGAATAAGAGTTGTGTGAGTGGGCAACCTTGTCTTCTTCCTGAGCTTAGTGGAAATGCTTTCAGTTTTTCACCATGGGAACGATGTGAGCTGTGGGTTTGTAATATATGGCCTTTATTATGCTGAGGAAAGTTCCCTCTATGCCTACTTTCTGCAGGGTTTTTATCATAAATGGGTGTTGAATTTTGTCAAAAGCTTTCTCTGCATCTATTGAGATGATCACATGTTTTTTTCTCCTTCAATTTGTTTATATGGTATATCACATTGATTGATTTGCGTATATTAAAGAATCCTTGCATTCCTGGAATAAACCCCACTTGTTCATGGTGTATGATCCTTTTAATGTGCTGCTGGATTATGTTTGTTGGTATATTGTTGAGGATTTTTGCATCTATGTTCATCAGTGATACTGGCCTGTAATTTTCTCTCTTCGTGACATCCTTGTCTGGTTTTGGTATCAAGGTGATGGTGGCCTCGTAGAATGAGTTTGGGAGTGTTCCTCCCTGTAGTGGAACAACTGAGGACATGGAAAGGAGACGTGACCCATGAGTCCCCCCCCCCAGCAAACTGGGGGCTGACGAATAAGCCAGAACTACAAACAGTCCTGATTGCTTTGAGCCCCCCCAGCAAACCAGGGTCATACGAATAAGCCAGAGTTGTGAACAGTTCTGAAAGCTTTGGGCGCCCCCCACCCTGGCAAACCGGGGGCCTGCAAAGAAGCATTGAGTGCTTTGGGCACTGATCCATGAGATGTCCTCAGTATAATCAGAGTGGTGGGAGCGCAAGGAAATGTCCTTGTGCTACTTCAGTATAATCAGAATGGTGGGAACGCAAGGAAATGTCCTTGTGCTACTTCAGTATAATCAAAATAATGGTGGGAACTTTGTGCTGCTTTTGCGCTCAAGGACGAAGCACAGCAGGTTCTCACGAAAGCCAATTATAGCTTGTATAATCAATAAAAATATAGGTTGCTGCTTTGGCACTTCTGAAATGTTAAGAAAACAAGTCTTAAAGTGTAAACCTAGCTAATGCTTTAATAAAAGTTACCACAGCAAGACAGACAGCGCTGTTTTGCCTGAGCGAGCGGCAGCCCTCTACTGCTGTGCTTTGGCACAATTCATCTCATGTGATGAGCTTACTTTCGGCCCTGTCATAAGAATAAACTACAACACTTGGCGCCCGAACAGGGACTTGAAGGTAAGTAATCCCGTGATCGCGGGACCGAAGGGGAAATTGGTCTGCTCAGAGTAAGCGAAACCTTCAGCAACAGTAGAGTAACTGTAATGGGGAATTCCCATTCAGTAGAATTTCAATACATTAAACTCCTGAAACAGTTATTATGGAGTTCAGGAGTAAAAGTGAAACCAGAATCTTTTGATGAATTGTTTGCCCTGGTACGTAAACATTGTTACTGGTTTCAATCTACTGGTCATAACCAGTTGAATTTAAAAGTTTGGAAACAGGTTATGCAAGCCTTAAGGAGAGCTCATCAGCATGGAGACCCTATATCTGTCCGTGTTTGGTCTCTTTGTAAATTAATTTCCCTTGCCCTGGAACCATTACAATTTGAAACAGAAAGTGACAATGGGGCGCATCCTCAGCATCCGAATTCTGCTCCTGATCACTCTGCTACTTTTCTGCCCCCGCGCCGCGACCTCCTTACAGCCCGGCTGCTCAGTGAGTCTCCTATAGAGGACCTCCTCCGCCTCTTCCTCCCCTTGTGTCTGAGACAGGAGAGGATTTTTCGGAATCCAATGATAAAGGGGCTTTTTCTGATGATGATAAAGGTTAGGAGCAGACTAGCAAACAAAATGAAATGCCACTTTCTCAACAGAATGAGATTCTGATATACTTTCAAAGTTAAAAAATTTGATGACTATATTGGAAGAAAATAAAAGCAATACTACCACTCCTTTATATCAGGAGCCATGTCCTACTATTCCTTCGGCTCCTCCTTTAGAATTAGCAGCTTATCCTGTTGGAGCCTCTCATCAGTTTTGCTTTCCTCTAAAACCTGAATCTAATAGACTATTGTTGGAAGAAGAGATGAATAAACAAGAAAAGCAATATTCTGAATCATTTTTTGCTTTCCCTATTGTTAGACAAGCTATGCCTGCTAATGATCAATTTCCAAATGGATATGTAAATGTTGAGTATAACGATCATGATATAAAAATTTTAAAAAATGCTAAAAGAAGCCATTAATGCATATGGGATGCATTCTAATTATGTTCGGGGACTTTTGTCTGGTTATGCTACTGAAAACATGTTAAAAAATTAATATGTTTTCAGAAGCATACCTAGATAAAAGACCTTGAAATAGTCACCGTGAACTTTCTCCCCAGGCTGAACAAGAACTTAAATGGATAGAAAAACATATACATGATGCACAATTGGATCGGATTGAATCTCTCGATCATTTACGACTTATTGTATTTCATACTCCTCATTCTCCTACTGGTTTACCACAACAACAAGATAATCTCATAGAATGGATATTTTTAGCTCATAAAGCTCAAAAGAAATTACAATCTTATGTACAAAAAATAGCTGATATTATTATTAAAGGTAGGTTACGATTAAGGCAATTATGTGGTCGGGACCCACATGAACTTAGAGTCCCTTTTTCAAACAAAGAAATACAAACTCTTTTTCAACTAGAGGATAACTGGCAAATTGCCTGTGCTCATTATATAGGTAAAATAAATAATCATTATCCTTCTGATAAACGTTTACAATTTTTGAAAAAGACTCATTGGATTTTGACAAAAATAGTTCAATCAGATCCTGTTATAGGACCAACTTTTTTTAATGATGCCAATAAAACGGGAAGAGCAGGATATGCTAACAGTCATGATCAGAAGGTGTTACAATCTCCATATGTTTCAGTTCAAAAAGCAAAACTATTTACTGTAATACTATTGTTACAAGATTATCCAATTGTTCTTAATATAATTCCAGACTCTCAGTATGTGGAATTTACAGTTAAAAATATTGAGACCACTTTTATCCCAGGTAATGGATCAGAACTGCATTCTTTATTTTTGCAAATACAACATATAATTAATTAGACTACGTACTGCACCACTTTATATTACTCATATTCATGCTCATACTCATTTACCCGGTCCATTGGTAGATGGAAATGATTTTATTGATACTTTAGTGGGTACTGTACAATTAGCTACAGCAGAACATCATAGATATCATACTAATGCCAGAGGATTGAAAAATAAATTTAATCTTACTTGGAAACAAGCAAAAACTATTCTCCGTACATGCCCGCAATGTGCTGCTATTAATCAACCTTGTTTGAATATTGGAGTTAACCCTAAAGGCTTATCTGCTAATGCTATCTGGCAAATGGATGTAACTCAATATCCTGGTTTTGGAAAGTTAAAATATATTCATCATTCTGTAGATACCTACTCTCATTTCTCATGGGCAGCTCCATGATCTTCTGAAAAAGCTGATGATGTAATAACTCATTTATTAGAACCTTTTGCTGTTATGGGAATTCCTGACAGCATAAAAACTGATAATGCTTCTGCATATCATTCTCAAAACTGTCAGACTTTTTTTGCCACACATAATATACGGCATGTTACAGGTATCCCAGGAAACAGTACGGGACAAGTGGTTATTGAATGACAAAACCGCACTTTGAAAGAAATGCTTATAAAACAAAAAGGGGGAGATGAGGTACAAAGTCTTGCTTTATTTACTCTTAATTTTTTGAATCATGGAGAAGATGATCTTAGTGCAGCTGACAGACATTGGACAAAAATAAGTACACAAGAACTTAGACAGCCTGTTTTTACATTAAATGAAAATACTAACACTTGGGAACCTGGCGAGGTTCTTCGTTGGGGCCGAGGATATGCTTTTGTTTCTGCAGGAGCTGAATCCTATTGGGTGCCGGCTAAGAAGATAAAGCTTCAGGATGGCAAGTAAGCGTAGCCTTGATGTGACGGGAATGACGAAGGGATTTGTGGAGATGGATTTGAGCAAGAGAGCATTCCATGTGCCATTGGATCGAACAAAGAAGGCGCCTTCATTGACCTGGGGGCAAGTGAAAAAGTTTGCAGGCACTGCTGAAAATCTTGTCATTTCGCAGGGTAAACTCCTCACTAGCACCAATCTTTTTGTAGCTATGTTGGCAATGTTGTCTGCACAGGTAATAAGCATATCAGCCAATGAGATAAATTGTACTAACCATACTTATTGGACTTATATTCCTAACCCTCCTCTTAATATGGGGGTTACCTGGTGGGATGCCCCAATTCTTGTATATGTAAATGAGTCTGGATGATTGCCTGGTCCTTTTGATGATAGAGGCCCTTTGAAGCCGGAAGAAGGAAGGATAATAGAAAATTACACTGCGGGTGTTAATGGACCTCCTATTTGTATGGGAAAGGGAGATCATTGCCTTAAAATGAATTATCAGGCATGGTTAAGTGTTGTCAAAAATGAAAGCAGATATCATGGGTTATATCTTTTGAGTGCTTATAGTTTTAAAAGTTCTAATTCCACTCTTAATGAAAATGTTTCCACACCTTATTTGCCTCCATGCCAGGTGCCTCTTGTGGATTGATTATCGGATTGGGTCCATTGGACTCGATGCCGAGGAGAAATGGCTCGGGTTCTTGTTAATACTTCTTGGGGAAGCGTCATTGATTGGAACCCTTTTGCCTCCACCCGAGGAAAAAAGCGTTTGAAGAATTCATACTGGCATAGAGAGGATAACACTATTTATAGCAATACTATTAATGATACCATAGTATGACATGCTGGAGGGTTTTCTCCTCCTGGTCCTCATTTAAATGGATATCCTATCCAAAGGGACTTGTGGAAGCTTATGGCAGCTCTGAGAAAGATTAATGCCTGGGTAGGACATATGGTTAACAAATCTAAAAATCATAGTTTGATTTTTCATAAAGATGTTACTCGGTATACTCGTAGTTGTGTGAAATTACCTTATATATTGTTAAAGAGACCAGCTGTATGGAATGAGACTCAAGGTATTATAATGTGTAAAAATTGCTCTTTGTATACCTGTATTAACTCTAGTATATCTTTTAACATATCTACTGAAAGTTTGTATATCTTACAAGCTTGGACAGGTCTTTGGTTTCCTGTCCCTTCCCTTGGAAGGGAATGGCAAGAATCTCTTCCTATGGCTGTTTTGCAATATTTAGCTGTTGCATTAAAAAGAAGTAAAAGATTTATAAGAAGGTTGATTACAGCTGTCATGGGTATTATAGCCATAACAGCTTCTACTGCAGGATTGCTAATGCTCATTATAATAATAATCATATGTTTAACTGTAGTCCAACGATGAATGAAAGCTACCCGCCATGCAACATCACAACAAGCTGCTGTGTTTTCCTTAATGCTGCACAAGCTACAAAATAATTCCATGTAGTTTAGTACCGAGAGTATTGCTGCCATGTTCTCCTTGATGCTACAAAAATTACAAAACAAAAAGGGGTAAATGTAGTGGAACAACTGAGGACATGGAAAGGAGACATGACCCGTGAGCCCCCCCACACCAGCAAACTGGGGGCTGGCAAATAAGCCAGAACTACAAACAGTCCTGATTGTTTTGAGCCCCCCTGGCAAACCGGGGGCATGCGAATAAGCCAGAGTTGTGAACAGTTCTGAATGCTTTGAGCACCCCCCCCGGCAAATCGGGGCCCTGCAAAGAAGCATTGAGTGCTTTGGGCACTGATCCATGGATGTCCTCAGTATAATCAGAGTGGTGGGAGCGCAAGGAAATGCCCTTGTGCTACTTCAGTATAATCAAAATAATGGTGGGAACTTTGTGCTGCTTTTGCCCTCAAGGACGAAGCACGGCAGGTTCTCACGAAAGCCAATTATTGCTTGTATAATTAATAAAAATATAGGTTGCTGCTTTAGCACTTCTGAAATGTTAAGAAAACAAGTCTTAAAGTGTAAACCTAGCTAATGCTTTAATAAAAGTTACCACAGCAAGACAGACAGCGCTGTTTTGCCTGAGCGAGCGGCAGCCCTCTACTGCTGTGCTTTGGCACAATTCATCTCATGTGATGAGCTTACTTTCGGCCCTGTCATAAGAATAAACTACAACATTCCCTCTGCTATATTTTGGAAGAGTTTGAGAAGGGTAGGTGTTAGCTGTTCTCTAAATGTTTGATAGAATTCGCCTGTGAAACCATCTGGTCCTGGGCTTTTGTTTGCTGGAAGATTTTTAATCACAGTTTCAATTTCAGTGCTTGTGATTGGCCTGCTCATATTTTCTATTTCTTCCTGATTCAGTCTTGGCAGGTTGTGCATTTCTAAGAATTTGTCCATTTCTTCCATGTTGTCCATTTTGTTGCCATAGTGTTGCTTGTAGTAATCTCTCATGATCTTTTGTATTTCTGCAGTGTCAGTTGTTACTTCTCCTTTTTCATTTATAATTCTATTGATTTGAGTGTTCTCCCTTTTTTTCCTGATGAGTCTGGCTAATGGTTTATCAATTTTGTTTATCTTCTCAAAGAACCAGCTTTTAGTTTTATTGATCTTTGCTATTGTTTCCTTCATTTCTTTTTCATTTATTTCTGATCTGATGTTTATGATTTCTTTCCTTCTGCTAACGTTGGGGTTTTTTTTGTTCTTCTTTCTCTAATTGCTTTAGGTGCAAGGTTAGTTTGCTCATTTGAGATGTTTCCTGTTTCTTAAGGTAGGATTGTATTGTTATAAACTTCCCTCTTAGAACTGCTTTTGCTGCATCCCATAGGTTTTGGGTCATCGTGTCTCCATTGTCATTTGTTTCTAGGTAGTTTTAAATTTCTTCTTTGATATCTTCAGTGATCACTTCGCTGTTTATTAGCGTATTGTTTAGCCTCCATGTGTTTGTATTTTTTACAGATCTTTTCCTGTAATAGATATCTAGTCTCATAGCATTGTGGTCAGAAAAGATATTTGATACAATTTCGATTTCCTTAAATTTACCAAGACTTGATTTGTGACCCAAGATATGAAGTATCCTGGAGAATATTCCATGAGCACTTGAGAAAAAATGTGTATTCTGTTATTTTTGGATGGAATGTCCTATAAATATCAATTAAGTCCATCTTGTTTAATATATCATTTAAAGCTTGTGTTTCCTTATTTATTTTCATTTTGGATGCTCTGTCCATTGGTGAAAGTCGGGTGGTAAAGTCCCCTACAAAGAATGTGTTACTGTCGATTTCCCCTTTTATGGCTGTTAGTATTTCCCTTATGTATTGAGGTGCTCCTATGTTGGGTGCATAAATATTTACAATTGTTATATCTTCTTCTTGGATGTATCCTTTGATCCTTATGTAGTGTCCTTCTTTGTCTCTTCTAATAGTCTTTATTTTAAAGTCTATTTTGTCTGATATGAGAATTGCTACTCCAGCTTTCTTTTGGTTTCCATTTGCATGAAATATCATTTTCCATCCCCTTACTTTCAGTGTGTATGTGTCTCTAGGTCTGAAGTGGGTCTCTTGTAGACAAGACAAGACGCATATATATGCGTCTTGTTTTTGTGTCCATTCAGCCAATCTGTGTCTTTTGATGGGAACATTTAGTTCATTTACATTTAAGGTAATGATCGATATGTATATTCCTATTCCCATTTTCTTAATTGTTTTGGGTTCGTTATTGTAGGACTTTTCCTTCTCTTGTGTTTCCTGCCTAGAGAAGTTCCTTTAGCATTTGTTGTAAAGCTGGTTTGGTGGTGATGAACTCTCTCAGCTTTTGCTTGTCTGTAAAGGTTTTAATTTCTCCATCAAATCTGAATGAGATCCTTGCTGGGTAGAGTAATCTTTGTTGCAGGTTTTTCTCCTTCATCACTTTCAGAATGTCCTGCCACTCCCTTCTGGCTTGTAGGGTTTCTGCTGAGAGATCAGCTGTTAACCTTATGGGGATTCCCTTGTGTGTTATTAGTTGTTTTTCCCTTGCTGCTTTTAATATGTTTTCTTTGTATTTAAATTTTGACACTTTGATTAATATGTGTCTTGGTGTATTTCTCTTTGGATTTATCCTGTTTGGGACTCTCTGTGCTTCCTGGACATGATTAACTATTTCCTTTCTCATATTAGGGAAGTATTCAACTATAATCTCTTCAAATATTTTCTCAGTCCCTTTATTTTTCTCTTCTTTTTCTGGAACCCCTGTAATTCGAATATTGGCACATTTAATGTTGTCCAAGAGGTCTGGGAGACTGTCCTCAGTTCTTTTCATTCTTTTTTCTTTATTCTGCTCTGTGTTTGTTATTTCCACTATTTTATCTTCCAGGTCACTTATCCGTTCTTCTGCCTCAGTTGTTTTGCCATTGATCCCATCTAGAGTATTTTTAGTTTCATTTATTGTGTTTTTTATCATTGTTTGTTTAATCTTTAGTTCTTCTAGGTCCTTGTTAAATGTTTCTTGCGTTTTGTCTATTATTTTTCCAAGATTTTGGATCATCTTTACTATCATTATTCTGAATTCTTTTTCAGGTAGACTGCCTATTTCCTGTTCATTTGTTAGGTCTGTTGGGTTTTTATCTTGCTCCTTCATCTGCTGTGTGTTTTTCTGTCTTCTCATTTTGCTTATGTTACTGTGTTTGGCGTCTCCATTTTTCAGGCTGCAGGTTCGTAGTTCCCGTTGTTTTTGGTGTCTCTCCCCAGTGGCTAATGTTGGTTCAGTGGGTTGTGTAGGCTTCCTGGTGGATGGGACTAGTTCCTGTGTTCTGGTGGATGAGGCTGGATCTTGTCTTTCTGGTGGGCAGGTCCATGTCTAGTGGTGTGTTTTGAGGTGTCTTTGGACTTATTATGATTTTCGGCAGCCTCTCTGCTAATGGGTGGATTTGTGTTTTTGTGTTTGGCATAGGATGTCCAGCACTGTAGCTTTCTGGTCGTTGAGTGAAACTGGATGCTGGTGTTGAAATGGAGATCTCTGGGAGATTTATGCCATTTGATATTATCTGGAGCTGGGAGGTCTCTTGTGGGCCAGTGTCCTGTAGTTGGCTCTCCAACCTCAGAGGCACAGCCCTGGCTCCTGGCTGCAGCACCAAGAGCCTTTCATCCACATCACTCAGAATAAAAAGGAGAAAAAGTAGAAATAAATAATTAGTAGAAGTAGAAAGAAAGAAAGAAAGAAAGAAAGAAAGAAAGAAAGAAAGAAGGAAATAAAGAAAGATAGGAGAGAGTGAGGGAGGGAAGGAGGAAGTAAAGAAGGAAGGAGGGAAGGAAGCAAAAAAAGAAAGAAAGAAGATAAAGTAAAATAAAATAAATTAAGATAAAATATAATAAAGTTATTAAAATAAAAAATAATTATTAAGAAAATAAAAAAGAAAAACTGGGTGGATAGAACCCTAGGACAAATGGTGGAAGCAAAGCTATACAGACCAAATCTCATACAGAAGTATAGACATACGCACTCATAAAAAGAGGAAAAGTGGAGTAAATCATAAATCTTACTCTCAAAGTCCACCTCCTCAATTTGGGGTTATTCATTGTCTAAAGGAGGGAAGGAAGCAAAGAAAGAAAGAAAGAAAGAAGATAAAGTAAAATGAAGTCAATTTATTAAAATAAAAAATGATTATTAAGAAAAAAATTTTAAAAAACGGACATATAGAACCCTTGGACAAATGGTGGAAGCAAAGAAAAAATCTCACAGAAATTTTTTCTATACAGAAAGAATCTCACACAGAAGCATACACATACACACTCACAAAAAGAGGAAATGGGGAAAAAATCATAAATTTTGCTCTCAAAGTCCACCTCCTCAATTTAGGATGATTCATTGTCTATTCATATATTCCACAGATGCTGGGTATATCAAGTTGATTATGGAGCTTTAATTCTGAGGCTGCTGGGAGAGATTTCCCTTTCTCTTCTTTGTTCTCACAGCTCCCAGGGGCTCAGCTTTGGATTTGGCCCTGCCTCTGTGTGTAGGTTACTGGAGGGCAACTGTTCTTCGCTCAGACAGGATGGGGTTAAAGCTGCTTCGGGAACTCTGGCTCACTCAGGCCTGGGGGAGGGAGGGGTATGGAGTGCGGGGCGAGCCAGTGTCAGCAGAGGCCAGCGTGACATTGCACCAGCCTGAGGCACACCGTGTGTTCAACAGGGGTAGTTTTCCCTGGATTCCGGGAGCCTGGCAGTGGCAGGCTGCACAGGCTCCCCGGAAGGGTTGTGTGGGTAGTGACCTGTGCTCACACACAGGCTTCTTGGTGGTGGAAGCATTAGCCTTAGCGTCTCATGGCCGTCTCATGTGTCCGCGCTTTTAGCCACGGCTCGTGCCCGTCTCTGGCACGTCTCTGCTCCGTTAAGCAGCGCTCTTAATTCCCTCTCCACGTGCCCTAGGAAACAAAGAGGGAAGAAAAAGTCTCTTGCCTCTTCGGCAGGTCCAGACTTTTCCCTGGACTCCCTCTGGGCTAGCCATGGTGTACTAACCCCCTGCAGGCTGTGTTCACGCTGCTATCCCCAGTCCTCTATCTGTGCTCCGACTAAAACCCGAGCCTCAGCTCCTAGCCCAGCCCGCCCCAGTGGGTGAGCAGACAAGCCTCTTGGGTTGGTGAGTGCTGGTCGGCCCCAATCCTCTGTGTGGGAATCTCACTGCTTTGCCCTCCGCACCCCTGTTGCTGTTCTCTCATCCGCGGCTCCAAAGCTTGCCCCTCTGCCACCCACAGTCTCCGCCTGCGAAGGGGCTTCCTAGGGTGTGGAAACCTTTCCTCCTTCACAGCTCCCTCCCACTGGTGCAGGTTCCATCCCTATCCTTTTATCTCTGTTTATTCTTTTTTCTTTTGCCCTACCCAGGTACGTGGGGAGTTTCTTGCCTTTTGGGTGGTCTGAGGTCTTCTGCCAGCATTCAGTAGGTGTTCTCTAGGAGTTGTTCCACGTGTAGATGTATTTCTGGTGTATCTGTTGGGAGGAAGGTTATCTCTGCGTCTTACTCTTCTGCCATCTTCCCCTCGTCCCCCTAATTGTTGTTTTAATTTGCAATTTCCTGATGACATATGACATTGAGAATCTTTCCATATGCTTATTTGCCATCTGTATATCTTCCTTGATGAGATGTCTGTTGAGATCTTTTGCCCACTTTTAAATGTGATTGTTTATTCTCTCATTGTTGAATTTTAAGTATTCTTTGTATATTTTGGATGAGTCCTTTAGCAAATATATGTTTTTCAAATATTTACTTCCAGCATGTGGCTTGTCTTTTCATTCTCTTAGTATTGTCTTTCACAGAGAAGTTTTTATTTTTTTAATTTTAATGATATTTAAATTGTCAATTTTCTTCTTTCATAGATCTTGCTTCTGATACTATATATAAGTCATAGACAAACCCAAAGTCACTTAGATATTCTCCTATGTTAACTTCTAGTAGTTTTAGAATTTTACATTTATGTCTATAATCCATTTTGAGTAAATTTTTGTGAAAGGTGTAATATCTGTGTCTAGATACATTTGTTTGCATGTGGATATACAGTTTCTTTCAGCACTATTTGTTGAAAAGACTATCTTTCCTTTATTGAATCATAATTTGTTTTTGTTTTGTTTGTTTATGAAGAAGATAATATCATTGTGGGTTTCTCTGTTAGCCTGGAATGTTCATTAAAATTAATCTACATTCTAGGTAGTGATACTCTTATGCTTTGTTTTCCCATATTTTTAATAGAAGTGATTGAATCACACAATAAATGTTTATTGAGCATTTACTATGTGTCAGACACAATGTTAAGTGCTGGCAATACAATGGTGAACAAACACACATGATCCCTGTGTTTATGAGGTACACAGACTAGTGGGGGAAAATTAACAGCATTCATAGAATTTCAGAGTCAAAATGATCTTCTAAGATCTTACAGAGCAGTTAGTCTTACTTCATTTTACAGAAAAGGATATTAAGGTCAGAAAAGATAAAGTAAATTATTTGGTCCAGGCCCAGGCAACAGTGTTATTGGAAGAGATTAGATTAAAATCCATGTCACCTGGCTCCCAGTTAAGCATTATTCCTGCTTCTGTATCTTTTCTTTGTTTTCCTATGTGCTAATTAGAAATTCATAACACTCATGGTGAAAGAAAATATACTCTTTCAGTGAAAATAATTGCCAAGTGTTGTATCCAAAGAGAAAGGATTTTTACTAAAGAAAAACAGCAAGGCTAATAATATACAGTACTCTCCTGTCATGAGTTGAATCAGAGAGACAAAAACTGTTGGATGACTAAAGAAGAGAATCTTTCAAACTCACAGCCTCCTTCATCTCCCTGTAAGGTAAGGCATCATCATCCATAAGACTGACCTTTAAAACTGTAAGAACCAAAGAAAATGGAGCCACTTCATCATGTTTCATTACTGGTTCCTGAAGAAATGATTTAGAAGAAATTATAATTCTCTAGATGATACCTTCTTTGACTTAGAAAATTTATAATGAAGTTTTGAGAATTAAGTACAATCAAAGTGTAACATTTTCACATCATCCTCAATCTGCCTTGTATTTGTTGTAGTTTCATTTTACTATAAGGAAAGAAAATATGTATAATTTCTGAAGCATATTTTGATGGCTTAGGCCCTTGATACAAAAGTTAAAAAACAAACAAAAACTATTGTGCTGCTCACTCAGTAGACACTAGCACACTGGGGGCACCCAAAAGTATTTGTTTTGGAAAATAGTATTTTATTTGACTTTTAAAAATTAAACTATTTATTTTGAGATAATTGTAGTTCACATGCAGTTGTAAGAAATAATACAGAATGATCATATATACCTTTAAGCATCTTCCACCAATAGTAACATCTTTTAACATTATAGTACAACATTATAGTACAATATCACAGCTGGAATTTTGACATTGATAGAGACAAGATATAGAAAATTTCTATCACCACAAGGATCTCTCATGCTGTTCTTTTATAGCCACACCCAATTCCCTCCCACCTCACCACCTCCTTACCCTTTGGCAACAATTAGTCTGTTCTCAATTTCTATAAACTCATCATTTCAAGTATGTTATATAAATGGAATCATATAGTTTGTAAGCTTTTGTGTTCCTCTTTTTTTTCATCCAGCAGAAATCTGTGGCGATTTTTATCCAGTTTTTTATTTGTATCAAGAGTTCATTCATTTTATTGCTGGTTAGTAGTCAATGGAATGGTCAGTTAAATCACTCTTTAAAGGAAATATGGTTTGTTTTCAGTTTTTGGCTATTACTACTAAAACTTCTATAAACATGCATGCACAAGTTTTTGTGTAAATATGTCAATTTCTCTGGAGATAAATGTCTAGGAGTTCAATTCGTGAATTGTATGGTAGTTGAATGTTTAGATTTTTAAGCAACTGCCAAATTTTTCTCGAGTAATTATACCGTTTTACAGTCTCACCAGCAAAGTATGAGTAGTCCTGTTTTTCCACATCCTTGTCAGCATTTGGTGTTGTCACTATTTTTGTTTTCTTAATTTTAAGTCATACTATACGTATTTAGTGATATTTGATTGTAGTTTTATCTTTTCCTTGTATATCCCCCAACTGAGCTTTATTAATTGTAGTTTTAATTTGCACTTTCCAAATGGCTAATGAAAATATTTTCAAGTGCTTATCTGTTATCTATATATCCTTTTCAGTGAAATGTCTCTTCATGTTTTTTGACCATTTTCTAACTGGATTGTTTATTTTTTGCTGTTTTGAGGTTTTTATATATTTTAGATATTAGTTCTTTTTCAAATATGTTACTTAAAAATATCTTCTCCCACTCTATAACTTGTCTCTCAGTCCTCCTAATAGGGCCTTTTACAGAGCAAAAGTTTGGTTTTTTAAAACAAATTATGAAGTCCAGTTTATTAATTTTTACTTTTATTGATCATGCTTTCAGTGTCAAGTCTAAGAAATGTTTGCCTAGCCAGATATCCTGAAGATGTTCTCATAAGATCTATATTGAGGTAATTATTTTTTATGGTGTGAGGTTTAGGTAGAGTTTTATCACTTTGCCTATGAATGTCCATTTGCTCAACATCATTTGTAGAAAAGCTGCATTCCCACATGAGTTGATTTTGCACTTTTGTCAACAATCCATTGGGTATATTTGTATGATTCTATTCATGGATTCTCTGCTTTCTCCCATTCATCTACTTGCCTTTACCTTTGTCAATACCATACAGTCTATTTCTTATTATTGTGGTAAACTATACATAAATCATATTTATTTTAACCATGTATAATTATGCAGTTCAATGGCATTAAATACAGTCACAGTGTTGTGTAACCATCACCACTGTCTATAACCAAAACTTTTTCATAATCCTCAACAAAATCTCTGTAACCATCAAACAGTAACAACCCCATTTTCCCTCCCACCAGCCCTAGTAACCTCTATTCTATTTTCTATCTCTATGAATTTGCCTATTCTAGGTACCTCGTGTAAGTGGAATCTACAATATTTGTCCTTCTATGCCTGGCTTATTTCACTAAACATAGTGTTTTCAAGGTTCATCCATGTTATAGCATGTAATGAAATGCCATTCCTTTTTTGGCTTAATAAATCCCATTGTGTGTATATACAATAGTTTGTTATTCAACGGTTGATTGACACTTGGATTGTTTCCACCTTGTAGGTATTGTGAATCATGATGCTATGGTCATTGGTGTAAAAATATTTGTTCAAATCCCTGCTTTCAGTTCTTTTAGATGTGCAGTGTAGGTAGTAACAGAGTTGTTGGATCATATGGTGGCTCTACGTTTAACCTTTGAGAAACTGCCAAACTGTTTTCTACAATGTTGTCTTGTTTTTAAACAATTATCACAAATTTTAAACATATACAAAAGTATAAAAATACTGTGAGTGTTCCTTGTATACTCATGAACTCATCCAGCTTTATTATTTACCAACTGATGGCTGTCATGTTTTATCTATAACCCCACCTGCTTCACCCTATTCCATATTATCTCGAAGCATCTCCGAGACAACATGTAATTACACCTATACATTTTTGGTATGTATATTTAAAATATAGGACTTTTATTCCTTAATATCATTTTTAATATTAAATACCCAGTGAGTGCTAAATTTGCAGTTGTCTCCTAAATGTCATAAAAAATGTTTTTAAGAATTTTGAATTAGATCCAAATAAGGTCCACACTTTCTCCTTGGTTGTTAGGTCTCTGAAGTCTTATTTAATCTTATAGGCTTTCCCTCCATGTCTCTCTCACTTTTCTTTTTCTTCCTTGCATTTTATTTTTAAAGAAACTAGGTAACTTGTCCCAGCTAGATTTTGATGACTATGTTCCATGTGTTGTTAACATATTCTTCAATCCTTTTATTTCCTGTAAATTGGTAGTTGATCAGAATGAAGCTTGCATGTTTTGTTTTGGCAAGACAGTTTGATAGGTGATGATATGTTCTTCCATGGAGACATATAATTGTCTCTTTCTGTGACATTAGCAGTCACTGATGATTCATACCTACATCCATTAATTCAGTTGAAACTTCAAAAAATGGTGAATTCTATTGTTCTTTTTTTCACTTATTAGCTGGGTATATTTCTATCAGGAGAAGATTCCCCTCATCAACTATTTTGTTGCCCAGTGGTAGAGGCATGATTCTCTTATTAAACAGTGTTCAAAATAATGAGTTGATTAACAAATATCCTCCAGTGGTGACCAGTTTTTTAAATTTATTTATTCATATCACTGTGGACTCCGTTACAGTTATTATTCTAACTGAGGCGCTATTGTTGGCCAGTTGGAGCTTCTCACTGACGCCTGAGTCCTTTTGACATGACATCAGTAGTTTCTAGATATTTTCAGTGGTCAGAGCTAGAAAATATGTATTTTTTTTAATGTTTTATGTTTATGATCTGCCAATTTCCCAGAAAAAGTTTTGTGGTGACATTAGTTCTATACCAGATACATTGAAATCAACAATGGACAACACATCTTTTATTCAGGTGCAATCTGAAAGTTTTAAAAATTTGTTAACTTAATATTACTGAACTGTCCACTTTATTTTCATTTTTATTATTTTTTTACATCTTTATTGGAGTATAATTGCTTTACAAAAGTGTGTTAGTTTCTGCATTATAACAAAGTGAATCAGTTATACATAAACATATGTTCCTATATCTCTTCCCTCTTGCATATCCCTCCCTCACACACTCCCTATCCCACCCCTCTAGGTGGTCACAAACCACCTAGCTGATCTCACTCTGTTATGCGGCTGCTTCCCCCTGGCTATCTATTTTAAGTTTTGTAGTGTATATACGTCTATGCCATTCTCTCACTTTGTCACAGCTTACCATTCCCCCTCCCTATATCCTCAATTCCATTCCCTACTAGGTCTGAATCTTTATTCCTATCTTACCCCTAGGTTCTTCATGACATTTTTTTTCTTAAATTCCATATATATATGTGTTAGCATACGGTATTTGTCTTTCTCTTTCTGACTTAATTCACTCGGTATGACAGACTCTAGGTCCATCCACCTCATTACAAATAGCTCAATTTCATTTCTTTTATGGCTGAGTAATATTCCATTGTATATACGTGACACATCTTCTTTATCCATTCATCCAATGATGGACACTTAGGTTGTTTCCATCTCCTGGCTATTGTAAATAGAGCTGCAATGAACGTTTTGGTACATGACTCTTTTTGAATTATGGTTTTCTCAGGGTATATGCCCAGTAGTGGGATTGCTGGGTCATATGGTAGTTCTATTTGTAGTTTTTTACGGAACCTCCATACTGTTCTCCATAGTGGCTGTACCAATTCACATTCGCACCAGCACTGCAAGAGTGTCCCCTTTTCTCCACACCCTCTCCAGCATTTATTGTATCTAGACTTTTTGATGATGGCCATTCTGACCAGTGTGAGATGATATCTCATTGTAGTTTTGATTTGCATTTCCCTAATGATTAATGATGTTGAGCATTCTTTCATGTGTGTGTTGGCAGTCTGTATATCTTCTTAAGAGAAATGTCTATTCAGGTCTTCTGCCCATTTTTGGATTGGGTTGTTTGTTTATTTGTCATTGAGCTGCATGAGCTGTTTATAAATTTTGGAGATTAATCCTTTGTCAGGTGCTTCATTTGCAAATATTTTCTCCCATTCTGAGGATTGCTTTTTGGTCTTGTTTATGGTTTCCTTTGTTGTGAAAAAGCTTTGAAGTTTCATTAGATCCCATTTGTTTATTTTAGTTTTTATTTCCATTTCTCTAGGAGGTGGGTCATAAACGATCTTGCTGTGATTTATATCATAGGGTATTCTGCCTATGTTTTCCTCTAAGCGTTTGACAGCTTCTGACCTTATATTTAGGTCTTTAATCCATTTTGAGCTTATTTTTCTGTATGGTGTTAGGTAGTGATCTAATCTCGTACTTTTACATGTACCTGTCCAGTTTTCTAAGCACCACTCACTGAAGAGGCTGCCCTTAGTCCACTGTATATTCCTGCTTCCTTTATCAAAGATAAGGTGACCATATGTGCGTGGGTTTATCTCTGGGCTTTCTATCCTGTTCCATTGATATATCTTTCTGTTTTTGTGCCAGTACCATAATGTCTTGATTACTTAGCTTTGTAGTATAATCTGAAGTCAGGGAGTCTGATTCCTCCAGCTCCATTTTTCGTTCTCAAGATTGATTTGGCTATTCAAGGTCTTTTGTGTTTCCATACAAATTGCAAAATTTTTTGTTTTAGTTCTGTGAAAAATGTCAGTGGTTGTTTGATAGGGATGGCATTGAATCAGCAGATTGCTTTGCGTAGTATAGTCATTTTCACAATATTGATTCTTCCAATCAGAGAACATGGTATATCTCTCCATCTATTTGTATCATCTTTAATTTCTTTCATCAGTGTCTTATAATCTTCTGCATACAGGTCTTTTGTCTCCTTAGGTAGGTTTATTCCTAGATATTTTATTCTTTTTGTTGCAATGGTAAATGGGAGTGTTTTCTTGATTTCACTTTCAGATTTTTCATCATTACTGTGTAGGAATCCCAGAGCTTTCTGTGCTTTAATTTTGTATCCTGCTACTTTACCAAATTCATTGATTAGTTCCAGTAGTTTTCTGGTAGCATTGTTAGGATTCTCTATGTATAGTATCATGTCATCTGCCAACAGTGACAGCTTTACTTCTTCTTTTCCGGTTTGGATTCTTTTATTTCCTATTCTTCTGTGATTGCTGTGGCTAGAACTTCCAAAACTATGTTGAATAAGAGTGGTGAGAGTGGGCAACCTTGTCTTGTTCCTGATCTTAGTGGAAATGCTTTCAGTTTCTCACCATTGAGGATGGTGTTGGCTGTGGGTTTGTCATACATGGCCTTTATTATGTTGAAGAAATTTCCCTCTATGCCTACTTTCTGGAGGGACTTTATTATAAATGTGTGTTAAATTTTGACAAAAGCTTTCTCTGCATCTATTGAGATGATCAAATGATTTTTCTCCTTCAATTTGTTAATATGATGTATCACGTTGATTGATTTGCATATATTGAAGAATTCTTGCATTCCTGGAACAAACTCCACGAGATCATGCTGTATGATCCTGTTAATATGCTGTTGGATTCTGTTTGCTAGTATTTTGTTGAAGATTTTTGCATCTATGTTCATCAGTGATATTGGCCTGTAGTTTTCTTTCTTTGTTACACCCTTGTCTGGTTTCGGTATCAGGGTGATGGTGGCATTGTAGAATGAGTTAGGGAGTGCTCCTACCTCTGCTATATTTTGGAAGTGTTTGAGAAGGATAGGTGTTATCTCTTCTCTAAATATTTGATACAATTTGCCTGTGAAGCCATCTGATCCTGGGCTTTCGTTTGTTGGAAGATTTTTAATGACAGTTTCAATTTCAGTGCTTGTGATTGGTCTGTTCATATTTTCTATTTCTTCCTGATTCAGTCTTGACAGGTTGTGCATTTCTAAGAATTTGTCCATTTCTTCCAGGTTGTCCATTTTATTGGCGTAGAGTTGCTTGTAGTAATCTCTCATGATCTTTTGTATTTCTGCAGTGAAAGTTGTTACTTCTCCTTTTTCATTTCTAATTCTATTGATTTGAGACTTCTCTCCTTTTTTCTTGATGAGTCTGTCTAATGGTTTATCAAATTTATTTTCTCAAAGAACCAGCTTTTAATTTTATTGATCTTTGCTATTTTTTCCTTCATTTCTTTTTCATTTATTTCTGATCTGATTTTTATTATTTATTTCCTTCTGCTAACTTTGGGTTTTTTTGTTCTTCTTTCTCTAGTTGTTTTAGGTGCAAGTTAGGTTGTTTATTCGAGAGGTTTCCTGTTTCTTAAGCTAGGATTGTATTTCTATAAACTTCCCTCTTAGAACTGCTTTTGCTGCATCCCCTAGGTTTTGGGTAATCGTGTTTTCTTTGTCATTTGTTCCTAGGTATTTTTTGATTTCCTCTTTGATTTCTTCAGTGATCACTTCGTTATTAAGTAGTGCATTGTTCAGCCTCCATGTGTTTATATTTTTTACAGATCTTTTCAGATCTTTTACAGATTAATTGATATCTAATCTCATAGCGTTGTGGTCAAAAAAGATACATGATACAATTTCAGTTGTCTTAAAATTACCAAGGCTTGATTTGTGACCCAAGATATGATCTATCCTGGAGAATGTTCCATGATCACTTGAGAAAGATGTGTATTCTGTTGTTTTTTGATGGAATGTCCTATAAATATCATTTAAGTCCATCTTGTTTTTTGTATCACTTAAAGCTTGTGTTTACTTATTTATTTTCATTTTGGATGATCTGTCCATTGGTGAAAGTGGGGTGTTAAAGTCCCCTACTATGAATGTGTTACTGTCGATTTCTCCTTTTATGGCTGTTAGTATTTGCCTTATGTATTGAGGTGCTCCTATGTTGGGTGCATCAATATTAACAATTGTTATATCTTCTTCTTGGATTGATCCCTTTATCATTACGTAGTGTCCTTCTTTGTCTCTTGTAATAGTCTTCCTTTTAAACTCTATTTTGTCTGATATGAGAATTGCTACTCCAGATTTCTTTTGATTACCATTTGCATGGAATATCTTTTTCCATCCCCTCACTTTCTGTCTGTATGTGTCCCTAGGTCTGTAGTGGGTCTCCTGTAGACAGCATGTATATGGGTCTTGTTTTTGTACCCATTCAGTCAGTCTTTTTCTTTTGGTGGGAGCATTTAATCCATTTATATTTAAGGTAATTATCGATATGTATGTTCCTATTCCCATTTTCTTAATTGTTTTAGGTTTCTTATTGTAGGTTTTTTCTTTCTCTTGTATTTCTTTCCATAGAAGGTCCTTTAGCATTTGTTGTAAAGCTAGTTTGGTGTTTCTGAACTCTCTCAGCTTTTCCTTGTCTGTAAAGGTTTTAATTTCTCCATCAAATCTGAATGAGATTGTTGCTGGGTAGAATACTCTTGGTTGTACATTTTTCTCCTTCATCACTGTAAATATGTCCTGCCAGTCCCCTGTGGCTTGCAGAGTTCCTGCTGAAAGATCAGCTGTTTACCTTATGGGGATGTCCTTTTGTGTTATTTGTTGTTTTTCCCCTGCTGGTTTTAATATGTTTTCTTTGTATATAATTTTTGATAGTCTGATTAATATGTCTTGGCGTGTTTCTCCTTGAATTTACCCTGTATGGGACTCTCGGTGCTCCCTGGACTTGATTAACTGTTTCCTTTCCCATATTACGGAAGTTTTCAACTATAATCTCTTCAAATATTTTCTCAGTCCCTTTCTTTTTCTCTTTTCTGGGATCCCTATAATTCGAATGTTGGTGAGTTTAATGTTGTCCAAGAGGTCTGTGAGACTGTCCTCAGATCTTTTCATTCTTTTTTCTTTATTCTGCTCTGCAGTAGCTATTTCCACTATTTTATCTTCCAGGTCACTTATCCTTTCTTCTGTCTCAGTTATTCTGCTATTTATCCCTTTTACAGTATTTTTAGTTTCATTCATTGTGTTGTTCATCGTTGCTTGTTTCCTCTTTAGTTCTTCCAAGTTCTTATTAAATGTTTCTTGCATTTTGTCTCTTCTATTTCCAAGATTTTGGATCATCTTTACTATCATTATCCTGAATTGTTTTTCAGGTAGACTGCCTATTTCCTCTTCATTTGTTAGGTCTGTTGGGTTTTTATCTTGCTCCTTCATCTGCTGTGTGTTTTTCTGTCTTCTCCTTTTGCTTATGTTACTGTGTTTGGGGTCTCCTTTTTGCAGGCTGCAGGTTTGTAGTTCCCATTGTTTTTGGTGTCTCTTCCCAGTTGCTAAATTTGGTTCAGTGGTTTGTGTAGGCTTCCTGGTGGAGGGGACTAGTGCCTGTGTTCTGGTGGATGAAGTTGGATCTTTTCTTTCTGGTGGGCAGGTTCACATCTGGTGGTGTGTTTTGGGGTGTCTGTGGACTTATTATGATTTTAGGCAGCCTCTCTGCTAATGGGTGGGGGTGTGTTCCTGTCTTGCTATTTGTTTGTCATAGGGTGTCCAGCACTGTAGCTTGTTGGTCGTTGAGTGAAGCTGGGTTCTGGTGTTGAGATGGAGATCTCTGTGAGATTTTCACCCTTTGATATTATGTGGAGCTGGGATGTCTCTCGTGGACCAGTTTCCTGAAGTTGGCTCTCCCACCTCAGAGGCATAGCACTGACTCCTGGCTGCAGCAGCAAGAGCCTTTCATCCACATGGCTCCGAATAAAAGGGAGAAAAAGTGAAAGAAAGAAAGAAAGAAAGAAGGAAGGAAAGAAAGAAAGAAAGAAGGGAGGGAGGGAGGGAGGGAGGAAGGAAGGAAGGAGGGAAGGAAGGAGAGAAGGAAGGAAGATAAAATAAAGGTAAAATAAAATAAAATAATTAAAATAAAAACTAATTATTAAGAAAGAAATTATTTTTAAAAAAAGGAAAAAATATGGACGGATAGAACCATAGGACAAATGGTGGAAGCAAAACTATACAGACAAACTCTCACACCGAATCATACACATACATACAAAAAGAGGAAAAGGAGAAAAATCATTAATCTTGCTCTCAAAGTCCACCTCCTCAATTTGGGATGGTTCATTGTCTATTCATGTATTCCACAGATGCAGAGTACATCAGGCTGATTGTGGAGATTTAATCCGCTGCTTCTGAGGCTACTGGGAGAGATTTCCCTTTTCTTCTTTGTTCTCACATCTCCCGGGGCTCGGCTTTGGATTTGGCCCCGCCTCTGCATGTTGGTCTCCAGAGGGCATCTGTTCTTTGTTCAGACAGGACGGGGTTAAAGGAGCAGCTGATTTGGGGACTCTCACTCACTGAGGCCACGGGGAGGGTCGGTTATGGAATGCCGGGCGAGCCTGTGATGGCAGAGGCCAGCATGACGTTGCACCAGCCTGAGGTGTGCCGTGCGTTCTCCCGGGGAAGTTGTCCCTGGATCCTGGGACCATGGCAGTCGTGGGCTCCACAGGCTCCCTGGAAGGGCGGTGTGGATAGTGACTTGCACTCACACACAGGCTTCTTGATGGCGGCAGCAGCAGCCCTAGCATCTCGAGCCCATATCTGGGGTTCGCGCTTTACCCGAGGCTTGCGCCCCTCTCTGTAGCTCCTTTAAGTAGCGCTCTTAATCCCCTCTCCTCTTCACCAGGAAACAAAGAGGGAAGAAAAAGTATCTTGCCTCTTTGGCAGGTCTAGACTTTTCCCCGGACTCCCTCCCGACTAGCCGTGGTGCACTAACCCCCTGCAGCCTGCGTTCACACGGCCAATGCCATTCCTCTCCCTGCGCTCCAACCAAATCCCAAGCCTCAGCTTCCAGTCCATGCCGCCCCGGCAGGTGAACAGACAAGCCTCTCAGGCCTGTGAGGGTCAGTGGGCACTGATCCTCTGTGCAGGAATCTCTCCACTTTGCTCTCCACACCCCTGTTGCTGTGCTCTCCTCCACGGCTCTGAAGCTTTCCCCCTCCGCCACCCGCAGTCTCTGCCTGCGAAGGGGCTTCCTAGTGTGTGGAAACCTTTCCTCCTTCACAGCTCCCTCCCACTGGTGCAGGTTCCATCCCTATCCTTTTGTCTCTGTTATTCTTTTTTCTTTTGCCCTACCTATGTACGTGGGGAGTTTCTTGCCTTTTGGGAGGTCTGGCTGCTTCTGCCAGCGTTCAGTAGGTGTTCTGTAGGAGTTGTTCCACGTGTAGATGTATTTCTGGTGTATTTGTGGAGAGGAAGGTGATCTCCGCATCTTACTCTTCTGCCATCTTCCCCTCGTCCCCTCCATACAGTCTTGATTACTGTAGTTATATGAGACTTGAAATCATTAGAGTTATTTCTTCCACTTAACTTTCTTCTTAAACATTATTTTAAAATTATTTTTGTTCCTTTGACTTTTCACATAAATTATAGAATAATCTTGTCTATATCTATAACATTTTATTAGAATTTTGTTAAGAATTTTGTAAACCTGTATATCACTTTTGGGGTAATTGACATCTTTCCTATGTGGAGCCTTCAAATCCATGAACATTGTATGCTTCTCCATTGATTTAGATCTTTGATTTTTTTTTTTCCCATCAGCACTGTGTAGTTTTTGGAATACAATTCCTATTCATTTTTTATTTCATTTGCACTTAAGTATGTCATTTTTTGAGCAATTATATATATCATTACATTTCTGATTTTGGTTGTCTATATTTCTTTATAGACATAGTTGTTCTTTATTAATAAATAGAAATACAATTAATTTTCTACATTTATCTTGTATTCTGTGACCATGATGAACTGACTTATTAGTAATAGGAGGATTTTCTTTGTAGATTTCTTGAGAGTTTTTTTGCAGACACTAATATCATCTGTTAATAGGAATAGTTTACTGTCTTACCTTTCAGTCTAGATAACTTTTATTTCATTTTCTTGCTCTATTGCACTGGCTAGAACTTCCAGCACTATTTTAAATAATATTGGTGAGAGAGAGATCATCAGTAACTGGTTTCAAATATAGGGATAAAGAATTCAGTCTTTACCCATTAAGTAAAATGTCAGCAGTAGTTTTTTTAATTTATTAATGAACTTTACGCTTTACAGCAATTTTAGGTTCACAGCAAATTTGAGCAAAAAGAACAAAGAGTTCCAATAAAACCCCTCTCCCCACAGATGCACAACCTTCACCCCTACCAATATTCCACACAGTGGTACATTTATTACAATCAATGAACTTATGTTGATGCATCATTATCACCAAAAGTCTGCAGTTTATATTAGGGTTCACTTTTGGTGTTGCACATTCTATGGGTTTGAACAAATTTATAATGACATGTTTCCACCATTGCTTCATGTTATAATTTCACTGCCCTAAAAATCCTCTCTTCACTTTTGTTCATCCCTCCCTTCCCACATAACCTTTAACAACCACTGATCTTTTTACAGTATCCATAATTTTGCCTTTTCTAGAATGTCATATAGTTGGAATCATACAGTATATAGCCTTTTCAGATTGGTTTCTTCCATGTAGTAATATGCATGTAAGCTTTCTCCATGTTTTTTCAAGTCTTGATAGCATATGTGTTTTTAGTGGTGAGTGGTATTCCATTGTCTAGATTCACCTACTGAAGGACATCTTGTTTACTTCCAAGTTTTGGCAGTTATGAGTAAAGCTGCTAGAAACAGTTTTGTGTGGGTTTTTGTTTGTACACAAGTTTTCAATTCATTTGGGTAAATATTAAGGAGTTCAATTGCAGGATTGTATGGTGATAATGTGCTTAGCTTGTAAGAAACTGCCAAACTGTCTCCACAGAGCTGTACGACTTTGCATTTCCAGCAGCAATGAATAAGAGTCCCTGTTTCTCCACATCCTCACCAGCATTTGGTGCTGTCAGTGTTTTGGATTTAGGCTATTCTAATGGGCAGGTATGACTTCACCTACTTGCAATTTATTTGTCTGGAATTGGTACTAGGATAATTCTGCTGTCATAGAATAAGTTAGGAAGTAGTCCGTCTGATTTTGCCTTCTGGATGAGACTGTAGAGAACTGTTGTAATTTCTTCCTCAAATATTTGGTAGAAATCACCAGTGAACCCATCTGGTCCTGGTGTTTTCTCTTTTATTAAATGCTATTAGTTATTGATCAATTTCTTTAATAGATATAGTTTTATTCAGATTGTCTATTTCTTCATGTGAGAGTTTTGGCAGACTGTGTCTTTTAAAGAATTGGCTCATTTTATATAGTTTATTAAATTTGTGGGCACAGAGTCTTTCATAATATTTCTGTATTATATTTTTAATATTATGTCTTTATTTATGATATTAGTAATTTGTATACTCTCATTTTTTTCTTATTTATTCTGGTTAGTGATTTATAGATTTTATTGATCTTTTCAGTGAATCAACTTTTGGTTTTGTTGATTTTCTCTATTGATTTCCTGTTTTCAGTTTCATTGATTTCTGTCCTAATTTTTAATACTTCTTTTATTGTGCTTTCTTTGGATTTAAATGCCCTTCTTTTTCTAGTTACTGAAGGTAGAAGGTTAGATTACTGATTTTATGTCTTTCTTCTTTTAAAGTACATACATTCAATGCTCTAAATTTCCCTCTAAGCACAGCTTTTGCTATATCCCACAAATGTTAAGTTGTGTTTACATTTTCATTTAGTTCAAAATGTTTTTAATTTCTCTGGTGAGTCTTTTTTGACACATGTGTTACTTAGAAATGTGTTGTTTGATCTCCAAATATTTTGGGATTTTCCAGCTACCTTTCTGTTATTGACATCTAGTGTTACTCCATTGTTTCCTGAGGGTGGGTATATTATGACCTCTATTATTTTAAATTTGTGATGGTGTTTTTGATGATCCTGAATGTGGTCTATATTGCTTAATATTCCATGAAAGCTTCAGAAAAATGTGTGTTTTTCTGTATTTGGATGAACAAGTCCATAGATGTCAATTATATCCAGTTGATTGCTGGTGCTGTTGAGTTTAAATATATCTTTACTGATATTCTGGTTGCTCAATCTGTCCATTTCTAATAGAAGGGTTTTGAAGTCTCCAACTATAGCAGTAGATTTATTAACTCTCTTTGTAGTTTTATCACTTTTTGCCTCGTATTTTGATGATGTTTTTAGGTGCATACATATTAAGGATTGTTATGTCATCTTGGGCAGTTGACCCCTTTATCATTTTGTAATGCCCTTTTTTTTTTTTAATCACTGATGCCTTTCCTTGATCTGAAGTCTGCTCTGTCTGATATTAATACAGCTATACCCAACTTATTTTGTTCAGTGTCAGCATGGTATCTTTCAGGAATAATTGTCATTGTATTCCTGTGAGTTTCTTATAGGTAACATATAGATGTGTCTTATTTTTATTCCCTCTGACAGTCTTTGTCTTTTAAGTATTTAGACCATTCACAGTTAAAGTCATTATTGGTATGATTTGATTTATATCTACCATATTTCTTACTATTTTCTATTCATTGCCTTTATTCTTTTCCCCATTTTTGTCTTCCACACTTTTTTTCTTCTGCTTTTGTGGTTTTAATTGAGTATTTTATATGATTCCACTTTTCTCCTTTCTTTTCATATCAGTTATACTTCTTTTTCTTTTTTTAGTATTTGCCCTAGAGTTTGCACTATATGTTTACCACTAATCCATGTCCATTTTCAAATAACACTATACCACTGTTGATCTGAACCGAATAGACTGAGAGATATTTCTCCAACAAAGATGGTTTATGTGGGGTCAGCAGAGAATTTAATTCAAGTCTTCAACCATGGCAAGGCATGTGCAAGGCCCCATATGGCAAGGGAAGGAGAACATTTCTTAATATAGAGAAAAAGGGAGTTGGGAGGATACAGTAAACAAAGAGTCCATGTTTTTTCAATGGCTGAGCCTTGCCAGGAAAGAACGGGAGCCTTTCTTCTCCTTGGGCTGTATCATGACAGGGTATGAGAGCTTCCCCTTCTGGTCTCCTAACATTATTTGAAGATTCTGTTTATTATTTTTTTACATCACAGATGCAAAAATCCTCAAAAAATACTAGCAAACTAAAATCAAGAGCAAATGAAAAGTATCATACATCATAATCAAGTGAGATTTACCCCTGGGATGCAAGAAGAGTTTAACATATGCAAATCAATAAATGTGATACATCATATTATCAGGATGAAGGATAAAAATCGTATATTTGTGTTAGATGTAGCAAAAGCATTTTAAAAATTTAACATTGTTTCATGATTAAAAACTCAACAAATTTGATATAGAAGGAATGTAGCTCAACATAACAGAGGCCATATATTATAAGCCCACAGATAACCTCATACTCAAGGATGAATAACTGAAAATATTCCTCTAAGATTAGGCACAGTGCAAGGATGCGCACTGTAACCACTTCTATTCAACACAGTACTGGAAGTCCTAGCCACAGCAATTAGGCAAGGAAGAGAAACAAAAGACACTTAAATTGGAAAGGAAGACATAAAATAGTCTCTGTTTGCAGATGATATAATCTTATATATAGAAAACCCTAAAGATCTCATCAAAAAACTGGTAGAACTAATAAAGTAATTCAGTAATCTTGAAAGATACAAAATAAACATGCACAAATTAGTTGCATTTCTGTATACTAACAATAAAGTATCTGAAAAATAGAGAAAACAATCCCATTTATAATTGAATCAAAAATTTTAAAATACCTAGAAATAAATTTAACCAGGTAAGTGAAATATCTGTACACTTGAAAAAATAAGACACTGATGAAAGAGATTGAAGACACAAATAAATGGAAAGGTATATTTTATTCATGGATTGGAAGAATTAATATTATTGAAGTGTCCATACCACTTAAAGCAATATACAGATTTAATGTAACCCTTATCAAAATTCCAATAATACCTTTTATAAAAATAGAATAAAATCCTAAAATTTGTATGGAGCCATAAGAGAACCCAAATAATGAAAACAATCTTGAGAAAGAAGAACAAAGCTGGAGGTATCACATTTCCTGATTTCAAACTATATTACAAAGCAGTATTAATCAAAAGAGTATGGCATTGTATAAAAACAGACACATAAACCCATGCAACAGAACAGAGAGCCTAGAAATAAACCCACACATATATGGTCAACTAATCTTTGGCAAGGGCTACAAGAATACACAATAGGAACAGGACAGTCTCTTCAATAAATGTTGTTGAGAAAACTGGATATCCATATGCAAAATAATGTAGATCCTTATCTTAAAATGCCATACAAAATATTAACTCAAAATGGATTACAGTCTTAAATGTAGGACACGAAAGTATAAAACTTCTATAAGTAAATATAGGGAAAAATCTTTACATTGATCCTGGCAGCTATTTCATGAATATGACATCAAAAGCACAGGCAACAAAAACAAAAATAAATAAGTGGGACTACATGAAAATGAAAAGCTTCTGCACAGCAAAGGAAACAATCAACAAAATGAAAATGTAACCTATGGAATGGGAGAAAATATTTTAAAGCTGTGTATCTGATAAGGGATTAATATCTAAAATATGTAAGGAACACATATAAATCAATAACAAAAAAATCAAATAACCTGGTTAAAAAATGGAAAGAGAACTTTAATAAACATTTTTCCAAAGAAGATGTACAAATGACCAACAAGTAAATGAAGAGGTGCTCAAAATAACTAATCATCAGTGAAATTCAAGTCACTTGTTCTTGCATTGTCTAGTTTTTTCCCTTTAGAGCCTGTACCATATTAATCACAGTGGTTTTAAATTCTCAGTCTGATAATTCTGATATCCCTGTCATATCTTACTTTTGTTCTAATGCTTGCTCAGTCTCTTCAAACTGTGTTTTTTGCCTTTTATTATAACTTAAATTTTTTTTTGTTGAAATCTGGACATGATGTGCTGGGTTAAGGGAACTCCAGTTAAGTAGGCCTTCAGCAGTATGCTGGTGAGGTTTAGGGGAAGGGGGAACATCTGTGATTAGGTCTCAGTATTTTGTTGAGTCTGTGCCTCTGAACTGTGAACTTCATCAGTGCTTCTCTGTATTCCCCCCCCCCACACCTTAAGTCAGAAAGGATAGCTAGAGGATGCTTTTGTTGGGTATTCCCCTTCCCTTACATGAAAGGCTAGAGGGAACTGGACTTGAGCACAGTTGACACTTGAACAACACATGTTTGAATTGCATGGGTACACTTATATGCAGATTGTTTTCAATAAATATACAATTGGCCCTCCAAATTTGTGAGTTTTGCATCCACAATTCAACCAACTAGGGATTGAAATTATTGTCCATGGCTGGTTGAATCTGTGGATGTCAAACCTGTGGATATGGAGGGCCAACTGTATTCATTGTACTATGCCATTTTATATAAGGGACTTTAGCATCTGTGAATTTTGGTATATGATGGGTTTCCTGGAACAAATTCCCTGTGGATACCAGGAGATGATTGCATTTCTTTTCCACCATGTGAAAGGCTTAAGCAGGCTGGAGTAAGGAATTACACTTCCCTCAGGTATGTTAAGTTCTAGTAAAATAGATTTTCCTGAGAGCAGAAATTATTAAGAAGACCACAATGCTCTGGATTGTTTCAGAATGGTTATATATCCTCTTCCACTGCCACAAGCATAAAAGGGTTTTCCCCAGATTCTGAATGTGAAGACGTGGTAGAGGTCTTGAGGGTAAGACTTAGAAAAGCATAGAATCCTCTCTATGATTGGGTCTCCTTGGAGTTTTTAACTCTCATACTTTTTCACACTGAGCCTACTGCAATTCATCAATTACAGTTTGTGTTTTTCTATCTGGCACTGGTTCTCACAGAGTTTTCTGCTGGTGGATTTCTGCTCCAATTGTTGTGAGTCTCTGTATTTGCGTATCTGTCTCTCCAATTTTGAGGGAAACAGTTTGTCCTGTGACCTGACTTCTCTGACAATTGTAAGAAGAGTTGTTAATTTATTAGATTTTTCGGCTTTTTACTCGTTATTTATATGGTGTGGTGTCATCTCAGGTCCTAATATGTTAGACTGGAAACCAGAAGTTGCTGTCGTTTTTGTTTTTGTTTTGTTTTGTTTTCTTTTGTTAAAGAATCTCTTATCAGGTTGAGGAAAGTCCTCCATGTTCCTGGTTTCAACATCTAATTCTGAGTATTAGATTTTGTAAGATGCTTTTTCTACACCAACTGATGTGATCATGTGATTTTCCTACTTTAGTCAGTTTATATGGTGAATAGCATTAATCAGTTGATTTTTAAATAGTGAACTAGGCTTGCATCTATGGAATGAAACCCATTTGGTCATGGTGTTTAATTCTTTTGATGTATTGATGAATTTTATTTGCTAATATTTTGTTAAGGATTTTTGCAACTATTTAGTTTTCTTTCTCGTATTGTCTTTCTCTGGTATTGATATCAAGGTAATTCTAGCTTTAAAAAATTAATTGGAAAATCTTCACTCCTTTTATATTTTCCAGAAGAGATTGTGTAGAATTGATGTTATTTCTTCTTTAAACATTTTGTAGAATTCTGCAGTGAAATCATGTGGGCCTGCTTTATATTGGATGAGTTACGCTGGTTTTGGCTTTTTGAGAAAGTGGTTATTTTCATCAAAGTTGTCTACCTTATGTGTGTAGGGTTGTTCATAGTACTTTCTTATTATCTTTTTGAGGTTATGTTCTGTAGTGATATCCCCCATTTAATTCCTGTTGTTAATATTTCATTCCAGGTATTTGTGTCTTCTTTCTTTTTCTCTTAGTACTGTCAGAGGTTTGTCAATTTTATTTATATTTTCAAAGAACCAGTTCTATTTAATTGACTGTTTATTTTCCTGTTTACAATTTCATATATTTTTTCTTTTAATCTATATTATTTCATTCCCTCTCTCTTCTTTGGGTCTATTTTGCTCTTCTTGTAGCTTCCTGAGATAGGAACTTGGGTTATTCATTCAAACCATTTCCTGTTTTAGGGATGCATTCAAATTCAGCAGTATTTTACTGTCCCATACATTATGACATGTTGCATTTTTATTTTCATTTGGCTCAGTGTATGTGTTTTTCTTGAGACCTTCTCTTTGACTCATGATTTATTTCGGATGTGTTGTTTAGTTTCCAATTGTTTGGAGATTTTTTCTATCTTTCTGTTATTGATTTTTCTTTTGATTTCCTTGTTGTTTGAGATCATAATTTGTATGACGTTTATTCTTTTAAATTTGTTAAAGTTTTTTTATGGCTCAGGATATTGGCCTAGCTTGATATATTTCCCATGGGCACTTGAAAAGAATGTGTAATCTTGCTTTTGGGTGATCCATTCTAGAAATACTGATATCTAGATCTGGTTGATGGATGATGTTGTTGAGTTCTCTTATACTTAGTAATTTTCTACTTGTTTTGTCAATTACTGAGAGCAGTGTTTTGAAACATCCAACAATAATTGTGGATTTGTTTTTTTCTCTTCTCAGTTCTGTTAGTTTTTGATTCATATATTTAGTAATTTTATTGTTTGGGGCATATATATTGAGGAGTGGTATTGGATCTTGGCAGATTGATAATTTTATTATCATATAATGTTCCTCTCTGTCTCTGGTAATTTTCTTTGCTCTGATGCCTACTTTATTGGATATTAATATAGCCACTCCTGCTTTACTTCCACTGATATATCTTTTCCATCTTTTAAATTTCAACTTACCTATATCATTATATTTGAAGTGAGGTTTTTTTGTACAAACATATAGTTGGGTTATGTTTTTAATCCACTCTGCCAATCTGTCTTTTATTTGGTATATAACCATTTACATATTTCATAACTGCTTTAATGAGATAAAATATACATACCATCATCCTTTAAAAGTACATAATTCAGTGTTTTGAAATATATTCACAGAGTTATGCAATGATCATCACTGTATACCTTCAGAAGATTTTCATAACCCTTAAAAGAAACCTCACATGAATTAACAGTCACTCCCCATTCCCCTCTTCTCCAGCCCATGGCAACCACTTTTGGTCTCTGTGGAATTGCTGTTCTGAACATTTCATATCAATGGAATCATGTAACATGTAGCCTTTTAATTCTGGGTTATTTCATTTAGCATAATGTTTATCCATGTTGTATCATTTATCAGTACATCATTAATTTATATGGATGAATAATATTCCTCTTTATAGATATACCACATTTTATTTCCCCATTTATCAGTTTATGGACATTTGGTTTGTTTCCATATTTTTTTGGTTATTATGAATAATAACATTGCTATGAACATTTATGTACCTGTTGTTGGGTAGACATATGTTTTCAATTATTTGGGTATATACCTAGGAGTGGATTGCTGAGTCATATAGTAACTCTATGTTTAACATTTTGAAGAACTGCCTAACTGTTTTCCAGAGTGGCTTCATCATTTTGCATTCCTGTCAGCAATGTATGGGGGCTTCAGTTTCTCTACATTCTTGCCAACACTTGTCTGTCTGTTATTGTTGGTCTTCTTGTTATAGCCACCCTAGTGGATGTGAAATGGTAACTCATTGTTTTTATTTGTATTTCCTTAATGGTTAATGATGATGAGTGTCTTTTTAGGTGGTTTTGACCATTTGTATTTATTCTATTCTGAGAACTTTTTCTAGAAATCCTTTGTGTAGGTTTTAATTTTTTTAATTTTATGGGTACAAGTCTCATATAATATATAATTTGCAAATATATAATAATTATTTGCAAATAATATAAAATTCGCAAATATTTTTTTCCATTCTTCAGGTTCTTTGTTCACTGTCTTGATGGTATTCTTTGAAGAAGAAAAGTTTTTAAATTTTTTTAAGCCTCAATTTATCTATTTTTCTTTTGTAATTTGTGCTTTTTATTTCATATCTAAGAAAACATTGCCTAATCCAAGTTCAGATAGTTACTTCTATGTTTTCTTTTAAGAGTTGTATATGGGATTCCCTGGTGGCGCAGTGGTTGGGAGTCCGCTTGCCGATGCAGGGGACATAGGTTGGCGCCCCGGTCCGGGGGGATCCCACATGCTGCAGAGAGGCTGGGCCCGTGGGCCATGGCTGCTGAGCCTGCGGGTCCAGAGCCTGTGTCCTGCAACAGGAGAGGCCGCAACAGTGAGAGGCCCATGTACCGCAAAAAAAAAAAAAAAAAAAAAAAAAAAAAAAGTTTTGTGTAGTTTTGGTTCTTACATTTAGGTCCAGAATCTATTTTGAGCTATTTTTGTGTATGGTGTGAGATAGGGGTACAAATGCATACTTTTGAGTATGGATATTCAGTTGTCTCAATACCATTTGTTGAAAAGGCTATTGTTATAGACAGTATGAAAGGGCTACATATTGTATGATTTCAAGTATATGATATTCTGGAAAATGCAAAACTATGGAGACAGTAAAAAAGATCACTGATTACAAAGGTTTCATGGGGAAGGAGGAAGGGACAAAGGTGTGGAGCACGGGGGCTTTTAAGAGCAGTATAAATATTCTATATAATACAGTGATGAAACAAGTCATTATACATTTAACAAAACCCGTAAAATATACAACACAAAGTGTGAATCCTAATGTAAACCATGGACTTTGGTTAATAAAGTGGTATCAAAGTTGATTCACCAAATGTTAAAAAAAAATAATTGCACTAATACAAGATGCAAATAATATGAGAAACTGTGTGTGGGGTGAGGAGATTGGATATGTGTGGATTCTATACTTTCCAATCAATTTTTCTGTAAACCTATATAAATCTGTTCTAAGAAACTGAAATTCTACTAATTTTTAAAGAGCACTATTTTTCTTATTAAATTATCTTATCATAATTATTATGAATGAATTTATCACCAATGTAAGGGCTTATTAGTGAGTTCTAAATATTGCATTGATCTATATGCCTAGCTTTATGCCAGTATTACTCTCTTTTGATTACTGTAGCTTTATAGTATGTTTTGAAATCGAGAAGTGTGAGGCCTTTAACTTTTGTGTTCTTTTTCAAAGTGTTTTGTCCATTCTGGGTTACTTACACCTCCATATGAGTTTGAGGATCAGTTTGTCAATTTCTACAAAAAATCCAGCTGGTATTTTGATTGGGATTGTTTTGAATCTGTAGATTGTTCTGGGAAGTATTGCCATCTTAACAACATTAAGTATTCCCATCCATGAACATGAGACATCTTTCCATTATTTAGGTATTCTTTAATTTCTTTCAACAATATTCTATATTTTTCATTGTACAAGTCATACACTTCTTTTGATAATATTTTACTCCTTTTGATTCTATTGTAAATGCAGTTGTTTTCTTAATTTCATTTTTGATTGTTCTTAGATGATGCGTAGAAATAACAAGTTATTTTTATGTTGATCTTGAATTTTGCATCCTTATTGCACTTGTTTATCAGTAATAAGTGTGTGTGTGTGTGTGTATGTGTGTGTGTGTGTGTGTTATCTAGGATTTTGTACATGCAAGATTATGCACTCTGCAAAAAGAGATAATTTTAGTTCTTCCTTTCCAAAGTAGATGTTTTTTATTTCTTTTTCTTTCCTAGTTGCCCTGGCTAGAACCTCCAGTACGATGTTGAATAGAGTTGACAAGAACAAACATACTTGTCTTTTTCTTGATGTTAGGGGGAAAGCATCTAATCTTTCAACATTAAGTAGGATGTTCTCTTGGTTTGTAGCAGATTCCCTTTATACATTGAGTGTATAATTCCCTTTTCTAGTTTGTTTACTGTTTCATCATGAAAGAATGTTAGATATTGTCAAATGTTTTTTCTGCATCTACTTGATATGATTTGTTGCATTGACTCATGTCCAAGTGTTGAAACAACTGCATTCCTGATATAAATCCCAATTGGTCATGTTAAACATTTATATTTAATGTAATTATTGATATATTAGCTTAGGTTTGTCATATCAATTTTGTTTGTTCTCTCTCTTTTTCATTTCTCTGTCCTTTATAGTTCTTTCCTGTGGATTACATGATTGTTTTTCAGAATTCAGTTTCAATTTATCTATAGTGTTTTTCAGTGTATCTTTCTGTATAGTCTTTTAAGTCGTTGCTCTAGGTGTACACACACGCACATGCAAACACACATACATTTTATGTACATAACTTACCACTGTCTACTGGTGTCATCACTTTACATGTTTGAGTGACGTATAGAAACCTTACCTCTTTTATGTCTTTTTACCCTCCCCTGTTTAAAATATAATTGATTTGAATATTTCTGCTATATGTTTAGGACCACATTGGTGTTATAATTTTCCTTCAAACATCAAACATAATTTAGCACACTCAAGAGAAGGAAAGCCTAATGAATTTACCCATATTTTTGCATACCATATTTGTTTTTCCATACTGATAGTCCAAGTATCCTTCTTATATTTCCCTTTCTAGTTAGAAAACTTTCTTTAGCCATTCTTTTAGGGTACATCTTCTTGTAACAAATTCTCTTTGTTTTCCTTCATCTGAAGATATCTTGGTTTCTCCTTCATTCATGAAGGATATTTTCACTGGTTAAAATATTATGGGTTGACAGTCTTTTTTTTTTTTTTTGGCCCTTGAAATATACTGTGCCACTTCCTTCTGGCCCTGTTGGCTTCTTCTAATGAGAAATCTGCTCTGATTTTAATTGTTTTTCCACTATCAGTGAGGTCCTGTTTCTCTCTCACTGTTTTCAAGATTTTTTTCCAAGATTTGTTGAGATATAATTAGCATAACATTTTGGAAATTTTAGGAGTACAACGTGATGATTTGATACACATACATATTGTGAAATAATTAAAATAAGGTTATTTACTACAATTATCACCTCACATAGTTATCATTGTGTGTGTGTGTGTGTGTGTGTGTGTGTGTGTGTGTGGTGAGGACATTTAGGATCTACTTTTTTAGCAGCTTTCAAGCATAGAACTTATTAGTCTTATAACTGTGTTTAAAGTATTTGTCAGATAATTCTAACATATCTGTCATCTCAGTGTTGGCATCTATTAATTGTCTTTTTTACACTCAGTTTGAGATCTTCCTGGTTCTTTGTATTATGAGTGATTTAAAATTGAAACCTGGACATTGTCACATTGTGTTATGAGATTCTGGATCTTATTTAAGCCTTCTGCTTTAACTGATTTTCGTGGACTCCAGCAGTGGAAGGGGTGGGGACATGAATTCACTATTTCTAGGTGGTAGTAGAAATCCAGTTTCTTCACTCAACGTCTGCTGACACCATAGTGAGGACATCTTGCTACTGCTGGCTAGGGATCCCAGTTCCCCAAGAGGTCTCCGTGGACATCATGGTTGTCAGGGTTGGGGCTCATTACTGATTTGTGAAGATAAAAGTCTTGATTCCCTATTCTGTTTTTTCTGTTACCTCCCTGGTGGGAATGGCGGGTAAGGGGAAGTGAAACAACTTGTTAGCCTGGTGAGATTGGATGTGTAGGCTTCCTACTGGGCCTTTGCTGGCATGAGTGGGAGTTGTGACAGCTTTCACTGTGGTGTTTGGCTAGATTAGAGCAGCTAAAGGTTTTCTGTATTTGGATGTCTTTTTCTTGGTCCTTTGGCTGGAGAGAGCAGGCTTCTGTTAGGGCTTGCTTTATCTGTACCTGTTGGTGTTTCTGAGTTCCTAGATTCTTTAGTTCCAAGTATGGAATATATGAGTCAAAAGGAAAACCAGGGGAAGTCACTACCATTTCATTCCTCAGATACCTAGGTTGCTAGTCAGTCTACCTTATTCTCTGCACATTTCAGAATCTTCTTATGTTTGCTTTGTATGTAATATCCGGGGTTTTTAGTTGCACTTAACAGAACAAATAGGGAAAAGTATATCTATTCTATCTTTGAGGAAGTGGAAACTGTTGTTTTTAAAGAGTAAAAGTGTTCATCATAGGAAAAACAAAATTTTGTGGATTTCCTTAGAGTCATTTTATGCTTTTGGTAGTGTATATATATATATATATATATATATATATATATATATATATATATATTTAGGTTGCATGGCTTGCAGGATCTCAATTCCCTGACCAGGGTTTGAACCTGGGCCACAGCTGTGAAAGTGCCAAATCCTAACCACTAGACCACCAGGGAATTCCCACAGTGTTTTTGTTTTGAATTACATAGTATTGGAAGGGGAGAACATATTTTACAATACTTAGGGCCTCTGGATATCTTACTCTGGCCATGAAATAAAAAAACCAAAAAGCCCAGTGCCTCCTGTAGTGCTATTTGATCAAGTCAACTTGTAGTAATATAGATCTCATAAAAGAGGCTAAGGATTATACCCCAGATTTCATCAGCCAATTAGAACATATTGAGTACCTAATAGGTACTCAGCAGGTGTGGTTGGGATTGGGATATATCCCCTTATTTCAATACTGACTGTTTGGAATTGTTCTTTATGATTTTCAAAGCACTTTTATGTCCTTTATCTAATTTGGCCTTAATAAGATAGGAAGGCATTAATGTCTCAATTTTACAGATGAGGAAATTAAGGCACAGGTAAATGAAATGGTAAATCAGTATTTACACAGATTAATCCTAGGTCTTCTGTCTACCAGTGCCTGACAATATCCATCATTGAGAAATTTGCTCTAAGGATAAGGATAGGATTAACCCTCAAAGAATTATTAAAAAGTGATACAAGCTATTGCATAATGAAGTACTAAAAGTGAGAATGGAAAATTGATACCCCTACTCATCTAACAACCACAGTAAAATACTCTACAATTCAATTTTTATTTCTTACTGTAAATTACAAGAAGTTTAGGATTAATTTATTTGACATTTAAAATTACAAGATCTCAACTGTAGAATATGCTTAGAGTGTTGCTTTTAAATTAATATTTTATTATTGATTGAATCATTGATTTTATGTATATCTTTTAAAATTTCCTATGTCTAAATAAGACCAGAGTAATAATTAGGTATCTCACAATATTATAACAAGTAAGATTGTGGGTTTGGATACCAGTGTACTGGGTTTGGAATTCAAGTTCCTCCACATAATAGAAAATTATCCTCTCTGCCTCAGTATCCTCACTTGTCAAATGTTGACAATGATATCTATCTTATAGGATATCTTGGAGTATTAAAAATTATAATGCTTGTAAAGCATGTAGCATTGTTCCTGCAACATAATGGAATGATCTATAAATTTACTTACCTTTATTATATTTAGATTTTTTTTAAGTTTTATCTATGCTTACCAAAGGTTGTGATATGTTTAAAATAGTTATAGGGGAGACCTTCAAGATGTCAGAAGAGTAAGACGTGGAGATTACCTTCCTCCTCACAAATACATCAGAAATACATATACATGGGGAACAACTCCTACAGAACACCTACTGAACGCTGGCAGAAGACCTCAAACTTCCCAAAAGGCAAGAAACGCTCCTCATACCTGAGTAGGGCAAAAGAAAAAAGACAAAACAGAGACAAAAGAATAGGGATGGGACCTGCACCAGTGGGAGGGAGCTGTGAAGGAGGAAATTTTTCCACACATTAGGAAACCCCTTCACTGGTGGAGATGGGGTGGGCGGGGGGAAGCTTCGGAGCCGCGGAGGAGAGCGCAGCAACAGGGGTGCAGAGGGCCAAGTGGAGAGATTCCCGCAAAGGATCAGTGCCGAGCAGCACTCACCAGCCTGAGAGGCTTGTCTGCTCCCCCATCAGGGTAATTGGGAGCTGGAAGCTGAGGCTCAGGCTTGAAGCTCAGGTCCCAAGGAGAACACTGGGGTTGGCTTCATGAACACAGCCTGAAGAGAGCTAGTGCATCACAGGTAGCCTGGAGGGAGTCCTGGAAAATGTCTGGACCTGCCTAAGAGGCAAGAGACAATTGTTTCAGGATGTGCAAGGAGAGGTGATTCAGAGCACCGCTTAAACGAGCTCCAGAGACAGGCACCAGACACGGTTATCAGTGTGGACAACAGAGATGGGCATGAAATGCTTAGGCTGTTGCTACAGTCACCAAGAAGCCTGTGTACAGACACAGGTCACTATCCACACCTCCCTTCCTGGGAGCCTATGCAGCCTGCCACTGCCGAGGTCCTGTGATCCAGGGACAACTTCCCCAGGAGAACACAAGGCACGCCTCAGGCTGTTGCAATGTCACGATGGCCATTGCCACTGCAGGCTTGCCACACATTCTGTACCTTTCCCTCCCCCCTGGACTGAGTGAGCCAGAGCCCCAAATCAACTGCTACTTTAACCCCATCCTGTGTGAGTGGGGAACAGATGCCCTCAGGTGACCAGCACAAAGAGGAGGGTCAAAATCCAAAGCTGAACCTTAGGAGCTGTGTGAAAAATGAAAAGAAAGGGAAACCTGTCGAAGCAGCCTCAGAAGCAGCAGATTAAATCTCCAAAATCAACTTGATGTACCCTGCATATGTGGAATAACTGAATAGACAACAAATCATCTCAAAATTGAGGCAATGGACTTTGGGAGCAACAATATATATTTTTATCCTTTTTCTGTTTTTGTGAGTGTGTTTGTGTATGCAAATTTGTGTGAATTTGTCTGTACACCTTTGCTTTTACCATTGGTCCTAGGGTTCTATCTGTCCATTTGTTTTTTTATTTTCATTTTTTTGTAAAATTTTTAGCACATTTTATCATTGGTGGATTTGTTTTTCAGTGTGGTTGCTCTCTTCTTTCTCCTTTTTATTACTTTTTAATTTATAAAAAATATTTTTTATTTTTTACTTTAATAAGATTATTTTATTTTATTTTATTCTTTATTTCTTTCTTTTTTCTCGTGTGGCTGATGGTCCTGGCACTCCGTCCTGGTGTCAGGGCTATGTCTCTGAGGTGGGAGAGCCAAGTTCAGGACATTAGTCCACAAGAGACTTCCCAGCTCCACGTAATATCAAACGGCAAAAATCTCCCAAGATCTCCATCTCAATGCCGACACCCACATACATTCAATGACCAGCAAGCTACAATGCTAGACGCACTATGACAAACAAATAGCAGACAGGAACACAATGCAACCCATTAGCAGAGAAGCTGCCAAATATCATAGTAAGGTCACAGACACCCCAAAACACACCACCAGACACGGTCCTTCCCACCAGAAAGACAAGATCCAGCCTCATCCACCAGAACACAGGCACAAGTCTCCTCCACCAGGAAGCCTACACAACCCACTGAATCAACCTTAGCCACTGGGGGCAGACACCAAAAACAACGGGAACTATGAACTTGCAGCCTGTGAAAAGGAAACCCCAAACACAGTAAGTTAAGCAAAATGAGAAGACAGAGGAACACATAGCAGAAGAAGGAGCAAGGTAAAAACCCACCAGGCCAAACAAATGAAGAGGAAATAGGCAATCTACCTGTAAAAGAATTCAGAGTAATGATAGTCAAGATGATCCAAAATCTTGAAAATAGAATAGAGAAAATACAATAAATATTTAGCAAGGACCGAGAAGAACTAAAGATCAAAAAAACAATGATGAACAACAAAATAAATGAAATTAAAAATTCTCTAGAAGGAATCAATAGTACAATAACTGAGGCAGAAGAACGGATAAATGACCTGGAAGATAAAATAGTGGAAATAACTACTGCATAGCAGAATAAAGAAAAAAAAATGAAAAGACTTGAGGACAACTTCAGAGACCTCTGGGAAAACACTAAATGCACCAACATTCGAATACTAGGAGTCCCAGAAGAAGAAGAAAAAAAGAAAGAGACTGAGAAAATATTTGAAGAGATTATAGTTGAACATTTCCCTAATATGGGAAAGGAAATAGTTACTCAAGTCCAGGAAGTGCAGAGAGTCCCATACAGGATAAATCCAAGGAGAAACACACCAAAACACATATTAATCACACTATTAAAAATTAAATACAGAGAAAAAAAATATTTAAAGCACCAAGGGGGCTTCCCTGGTGGTGCAGTGGTTGAGAGACAACTTGCTGACGCAGGAGACACAGGTTCATTCCCTGGACCAGGAAAATCCCACATGCCACGGAGCGGCTGTGCCTGTGAGCCATGGTCACTGAGCCTGCGTGTCCAGAGCCTGTGCTTTGCAATGGGAGAGGCCAAAACAGTGAGAGGCCCGCGTACCGCAAAAAAAAAAAAGAAGCACCAAGGGAAAAATAACAAAAAAGTGAATCCCCATAAGTTTAACAGCTGATCTTTCAGCACAAAAACTGCAAGCCAGAAGGAAGTGACAGGACATATTTAAAGTGATGACAGGGAAAAATCTACAGCAAGGATCTTATTCAGATTTGACGGAGAAATTAAAATATTTACAGACAAGAAAAACTAAGTGAATTCAGCACCAGCAAACCAACTTTACAACAAATGCTAAAGGAACTTCTCTAGGCAGGAAACATAAGAGAAGGAAAATACCTATGATTACAAACCCAACACAATTAAGAAAATTTTAATAGGAACACACATATCGATAATTGCCTTAAATGTAAATGGAATAAATGCTCCAACCAAAATAAATAGACTGGCTGAATGGATACAAAAACAAGACCCAGGGCTATTCTGGTGGCACAGTGGTTGGGAGTCTGCCTGCCAATGCAGGGGATACGGGTTTGAGCCTTGGTCCGGGATGATCCCACATGGCATGGAACAACTAGTCCCATGGGCCACAACGTCTGAGCCTGCAAGCCACAGCTACTGATCTTGTGTGCCGCAGCTATTGATACCCATGCACTGTGACAGGAGAGGCCACCACAATGAGAAGCCCACACTCCACAATGGAGACCCAGTGCAGGCAAAAATAAATAAAATTAAAAAAGAGGGGGTGCTGGGAAGATGGCAGAAGAGTAAGAGGTGGAGATCAACTTCCTCCCCACAGATACACCAGAAATGCATCTACACGTGGAGCAACTCCTACAGAACACCTACTGAATGCTGGCGGAAGACCTCAGACATCCCAAAAGGCAAGAAACTCCCCACGTACCTGGGTAGGGCAAAAGAAAAAAAGAAAAAACAGAGACAAAAGAATAGGGACGGCACCTGCAGCAGTGGGAGGGAGCTGTGAAGGAGGAAAAGTTTCCACACACTAGGAAGCCCCTTCATAGGCAGAGACTGCGGGAGGCAGAGGGGGGAGCTTCGGAGCCTCAGAGGAGCACAGCAACAGGGGTGTAGAGGGCAAAGCGGGGAGATTCCCGCACAGAGGATCGGTGATGACCAGCACTCACCAGCCCGAGAGGCTTGTCTGCTCATCCGCCGGAGTGGGCGGGGCTGTGAGCTGAGGCTTGGATTTCGGTCGGAGCGCAGGGAGAGGACTGGGTTTGGTGGCTTGAACATAGCCTGAAGGGGTTAGTGCACCACGGCTAGCCAGGAGGGAGTCCAGGGAAAAGTCTGCACCTGCCGAAGAGGCAAGAGACTTTTTCTTCCCTCTTTGTTTCCTGGTGCGTGAGGAGAGGGGTTTAGGAGCGCTGCTGAAAGGAACTCCAGAGACGCGCACGAGCCGTGGCTAAAAGCGTGGACCCCAGGGCCGGGCGCGAGCTGCGGCTAAAAGCGCAGATCCCAGAGACGGGTGTGAGCCGCGGCTAAAAGAATGGACCCCAGAGACAGGCGGGAGAAGCTAAGGCTGCTGCTGCCACCACCAAGGGACCTGTGTGCGAGCACAAGTCACTATCCACACCCCTCTTCCGGGGAGCCTGTGCAGCCTACCATTGCCAGGTTCCCGGGATCCAGGGACAACTTCCCAGGGAGAACGCAGGGTGGGCCTCAGGCTGGTGCAATGTCACACTGGCCTCTGCCGCCGCAGGCCCGCCCCGCATGCTGTGCGCCTCCCTCTCCCCGGCCTGAGTGTGCCAGAGCCGCCGAATCAGCGACTCCTTTAACCCCATCCTGTCTGAGCAAAAAACAGACGCCTTCCAGCGACCTACACGCAGAGGAAGGGCCAAATCCAAAGCTGAGCCCCTGTGAACTATGAGAACAAAGAAGAGAAAGGGAAACTTCTCCCAGCAGCCTCCGAAACAGCGGATTAAAGCTCCACAATCAACTTGATGTACCCTGGATCTGTGGAATACATAAATAGACAACGAATCTTCCCAAATTGAGGAGGTAGACTTCGAGAGCAAGATCTATAATTTTTCCCCCTTTCCTCTTTTTGTGAATGTGTATGTGTATGCTTCTGTGTGAGATCTTGTCTGTATAGCTTGGCTTCCAACATTTGTCCTAGGGTTCTATCCATCCATTGTTTTTTTTAAATTTCTTTTCTTAATAATTAATTTTAATAACTTTATTATACTTTATTTTCTTTCTTTCTTTCTTTCTTTCTTTCTTTCTTTCTTTCTTTCCTTCCTTCCTTCCTTCCTTCCTTCCTTCCTTCCCTCCTTTAGACCATGAATCATCCCAAATTGAGGAGGTGGACTTTGAGAGCAAGATTTATGATTTTTTCCCCTTTACCACTTTTTGTGAGGGTATATGTGTATGCTTCTGTGTAAGACTTTGTCTGTATAGCTTTGCTTCCAACATTTGTCCTAAGGTTCTATCTGTCCCTTTTTTTCCCTAAATAATTATTTTTTAATTCAATAACTTTATTATACTTTATTTTATTTTACCGTATCTTCTTTCTTTCTGTCTTTTTTCCTTCCTTCCCTCCTTCTTTCCTTCCTCCCTCCCTCCCTCCTTTCTTTCCTTCTTCTTTCTTTCTTCCTTCCTTCCTTCCTTCCTTCCCTCATTCCTTCCTTCCTTCCTTCCCTCCTTTCTGTCTTTCTTTCCCCATAATTCTACTAATTCTCTCTACTTTTTCTCCCTTTTATTCTGAGCCATGTAGATGAAAGGCTCTTGGTGCTTCAGCCAGGAATCAGGGCTCTGCCTCTGAGGTGGGAGAGCCAACTTCAGGACACTGGTCCACAAGACACCTCCCAGCTCCATATAATATCAAATGACGAAAATATCCCAGAGACCTCCATCTTAACACCCGCACCCAGCTTCACTCAACGATGAGCAAGCTATGGTGCTGGACAACCTATGCCAAACAACAAGGAAAATAGGAAAACAACACCATCCATTAGCAGAGAGGCTGCCTAAAATCATAATAATTCCACAGACAACCCAAAACACACCACCAGACATGGACCTGCCCACTAGACAGACAAGATCCAGGCTCTTCCACCACAGCACAGGCACTAGCCCCCTCCACCAGGAAGCCTACAGAACCCACTGAACCAACCTTAGCCACTGGAGACAGACATCAAAAACAACAGGAACTACAAACCTGCAGCCTGCGGAAAGAAGACCGCAAACACAGTAAGATAAGCAAAATGAGAAGACAGAAAATCACACAGCAGATGAAGGAGCAAGATAAAAATGCATCAGACCTAACAAATGAAGAGGAAATAGGCAGTCTACCTGAAAAAGAATTCAGAATAATGATAGTAAGGATGACCCAAACTCTTGGAAATAGAATGGACAAAATGCAAGAAACATTTAACAAGGGCCTAGAAGAAATAAAGATGAAACAAGCAATGATGAACAGCACAATAAATGAAATTAAAAGTACTCTAGATGGGATCAATAGCAGAATAACTGAGGCAGAAGAATGGATAAGTGACCTGGAAGATAAAATAGTGGAAATAACTACTGGAGAGCAGAATAAAGAAAAACGAATGAAAAGAAGTGAGGACAGCCTCAGAGACCTCTGGGACAACATTAAACGTACCAACATTTGAATTATAGGGGTTCCAGAAGAAGAAGAGAAAAAGAAAGGGACTGAGAAAATATTTGAAGAGATTATAGTAGAAAACTTCCCTAATATGGGAAAGAAAATAGTTAATCAAGTCCAGGAAGCACAGAGAGTCCCATACAGGATAAATCCAAGGAGAAATATGCCAAGACACATAGTAATCAAACTGTCAAAAATTAAATACAGAGAAAATATATTAAAAGCAGCAAGGGAAAAGCAACAAATAACACACAAGGGAATCCCCATAAGGTTAACAGCTGACCTCTCAGCAGAAACCCTGTAAGCCAGAAAGGAGTGGCAGGACATACTGAAAGTGATGAAGGAGAAAAACCTGCAACCAAGATTACTCTACCCACCAAGGATCTCATTCAGATTTTATGGAGAAATTAAAACATTTACAGACAAGCAAAAGCTGAGAGAGTTCATCACCACCAAACCAGCTTTACAACAAATGCTAAAGGAAATTCTCTAGACAAGAAACAAAAGAGAAGGAAAAAATGTATAATAACAAACCCAAAACAATTTAGAAAATGGGAATAGGAACATACATATCGATAATTACCTTAAATATAAATCGACTAAATGCTCCCACCAAAAGACACAGATTGCCTGAATGAATACAAAAACAAGACCCTTAAATATGCTCTCTACAAGACATCAACTTCAGACCTAGAGACACATACAGACTGAAAGTAAGGGGAAAAAGATGTTCCATGCAAATGGAAACCAAAAGAAAGCTGGAGTAGCAATTCTCATATCAGACAAAATAGACTTTAAATTAAAGACTATTAGAAGAGACAAAGAAGGACACTATATAATGATCAAGGGATTGATCCAAGAAGAAGATATAACAATTGTAAATATTTATGCACTCAACATAGGAGCACCCCAACACATAAGGCAAATACTAACAGCCACAAAAGGGAAGATTGACAGTAACACATTCATAGTAGGGGACTTTAACACCCCACTTTCACCAATGGACAGATCACCCAAAATGAAAATAAATAAGGAAACACCAGCTTTAAATGATACATTAAACAAGATGGACTTAATTGATATCTATAGGACACTCCATCCAAAAACAACAGAATACACATTTTTCTCAAGTGCTCAAGGAACATTCTCCAGGATAGATCATATATTGGGTCACAAATCAAGCCTTGGTAAACATAAGAAAATTGAAATTGTATCAAGTATCTTTTATGACCACAACACCATGAGACTAGATATCAATTACAGGAAAAGATCTGTAAAGAATACAAACACATGGAGGCTAAACAATACACTACTTAATAACGAAGTGATCACTGAAGAAATCAAAAAAATACCTAGAACCAAATGACAATGGAGACACAGCGACCCAAGACCTATGGGATGCAGCAAAAGCAGTTCTAAGGGGGAAGTTTATAGCAATACAAGCCCACCTTAAGAAGCAGGAAACATCTCAAATAAAAAATCTAACCTTGCACCTCAAGCAATTAGAAAAAGAAGAACAAAAAACCTCAAAGCTAACAGAAGGAAAGAAATCATAAAAATCAGATCAGAAATAAATGAAAAAGAAATGAAGGAAACAATAGCAAAGATCAATAAAACTACAAGCTGGTTCTTTGAGAAGATAAAAAAATAGATAAACCATTAGCCAGACTCATCAAGAAAAAAAGGGAGAAGACTCAAATCAATAGAATTAGAAATGAAAAAGGAGAAGTGACAACTGACACTGCAGAAATAAAAAAAGATCATGAGAGATTACTACCAGCAACTCTATTCCAATAAAATGGACAATCTGGAAGAAATGGACAAATTCTTAGAAATGTACAACCTGTCAAGACTGAATCAGGAAGAAACAGACAATATGAACAGACCAATCACAAGCACTGAAATTGAAACTGTGATTACAATTCTTCCAACAAACAAAAGCTCAGGACCAGATGGCTTCACAGGCGAATTCAATCAATCATTTAGAGAAGAGCTAACACCTATCCTTCTCAAACTCTTCCAAAATATAGCAGAGGTAGGAACACTCCCAAATTTCTTCCACGAGGCCACCATCACCTTGACACCAAAACCAGACAAGGATGTCACAAAGAAAGAAAACTACAGGCCAATATCACTGATGAACATGGATGCAAAAATAATCAACAAAATATTGGAAACAGAATCCAACAGCACATTAAAAGGATCATACACCATGATCAAGTGGGGTTTATTCCAGGAATGCAAGGATTCTTCAATATATGCAAATAAATCAATGTGATAAACCATATTAAAAAATTGAAGGAGAAAAACCATATGATCATCTCAATAGATGCAGAGAAAGCTTTCAACAAAATTCAACACCCATTTATGATAAAAACCCTGCAGAAAGTAGGCATAGAGGGAAATTTCCTCAACATAATAAAGGCCATATATGACAAGCCCACAGCAAACATCATCCTCAATGGCGAAAAACTGAAAGCATTTCCACTAAGATCAGGAATAAGAAAAGGTTGCCCACTCTCACCACTCTCATTCAACATAGTTTTGGAAGTTTTAGCCACAGAAATCAGAGAAGAAAAGGAAATAAAAGGAATCCAAATTGGAAAAGAAGTAATGCTGTCACTGTTTGCAGATGACATGATACTATACATAGAGAATCCTAAATATGCTACAGGAAAACTACTAGAGCTACTCAATTAATTTGGTAAAGTAGCAGTATACAAAATTAATGCACAGAAATCTCTGCCATTCCTATATACTAATGATGAAAAACCTGAAAATGAAATCAAGAAAATACTCCCATTTACCATTGCAACAAAAAGAAGCAAATATCTAGGAATAAACGAACCTAAGGAGACAAAAGACCTGTATGCAGAAAATTATAAGACACTGATGAAAGAAATTAAAGATGATACAAATAGATGGAGAGATATACCATGATCGTGGATTGGAAGAATCAACATTGTGAAAATGACTCTACTACCCAAAGCAATCTATAGATTCAATGCAATCCCTATCAAACTACCACTGGCATTTTTCACAGAACTAGAACAAAAATTTCACAATTTGTATGGAAACACAAAAGACCCCGAATAGCCAAAGCAATCTTGAGAACGAAAATGGAGCTGGAGGAATCAGACTCCCTGACTTCAGACTATACTACAAAGCTACAGTAATCAAGACAGTATGGTACTGGCACAAAACCAGAAAGATAGATCAATGGAACAGGATAGAAAGCCCAGAAATAAACCTACACTGATATGGACACCTAATCCTTGATAAAGGTGGCAGGAATGTACAGTGGAGAAAGGACAGCCTCTTCAATAACTGGTGCTGGGAAAACTGTACAGGTACATGTAAAAGTATGAGATTAGTTCACTCCCTAACACCGTACACAAAAATAAGCTCAAACTGGATTAAAGACCTAAATGTAAGGCCAGAAACTATCAAACTCTTAGAGGAAAACATGGGAAGAACACTCTATGACATAAATCACAGCAAGATCCTTTCTGACCCACCTCCTAGAGAAATGGTAATAAAAACAAAAATAAACAAATGGGACCTAATGAAGCTTCAAAGCTTTTGCACAGCAAAGGAAACCATAAACAAGACCAAAAGACAACCCTCAGAATGAGAGAAAATATTTGCAAATGAAGCAACTGACAAAGGATTAATCTCCAAAATTTACAAGCAGCTCATGCAGCTCAATAACAAAAAAAAAACAAACAACCCAATCCAAAAATGGGCAGAAGACCTAAATAGACATTTCTCCAAAGAAGATATACAGTCTGCCAACAAACACATGAAAGAATGCTCAACATCATTAATTATTAGATAAATGCAAATCAAAACTACAATGAGATATCATCTCACATCAGTCAGAATGGCCATCCTCAAAAACTCTAGAAACAATAAATGCTGGAGAGGGTGTGGAGAAAAGGGAACACTCTTGCACTGCTGGTGGGAATGTGATTTGGTTTAGCCACTGCGGAGAACAGTGTGGAGGTTCCTTAAAAAGCTGCAAATAGAACTACCATATGACCCAGCAATCCCACTACTGGGCATATACCCTGAGAAAACCATAATTGAAAAAGAGTCATGTACCAAAATGTTCATTGCAGCTCTATTTACAATAGCCCGGAGATGGAAACAACCTAAGTTCCCATCATTGGATAAATGGATAAAGAAGTAGTTGCACATATATACAATGAAATATTACTCAGCCATAAAAAGAAAGTAAATTGAGCTATTTGTAATGAGGTGGATAGACCTAGAGTCTGTCATACAGAGTGAAGTAAGTCAGAAAGAAAAAGACAAATACCGTATGCTAACATATATATATATAATTAAAGGAAAAAATGTCATGAGGAACCTAGGGGTAAGACAGGAATAAAGACACAGACCTACTGGAGAATGGACTTGAGGATATGGGGAGGGGGAAGTGTGAGCTGTGACAGGGCGAGAGAGAGGCATGTACATATATACACTAACAAACGTAAGGTAGATAGCTAGTGGGAAGCAGCCGCATGGCACAGGCATATCGGCTTGGTGCTTTGTGACCACCTGGAAGGGTGGGATAGGGAGGGTGGGAGGGAGGGAGACACAAGAGGGAAGGGATATGGGAACATATGTATATGTATAACTGATTCACTTTGTTATAAAGCAGAAACTAGGACACCATCGTAAAGCAATCATACCCCAATAAAGATGTTAAAAAATATTAAAAAAAAAACAAAAAAGAAAAAAAAAAACACTTCTATCATTTGAAATAAAACACAAAAAAACAAAAGAAAATGACCCGTATATATGCTGTCTACAAGAGACCCACTTAAGACCTACAGATACGTATAGACTGATAATGAGAGGATGGGAAAGCATACTCCATGCAAGTGGAAATCAAAAGAAGGCTGGAGAGGCAATTCTCATATAGGGCAAAATAGAGTTTAAAATAAAAATGATTACAAGAGACAGAGAAGGACACTACATAATGATCAAGGGATCAATCCAAAAGGAAGATATAACAATTGTAAATATTTATGCACCCAACATAACACTGCAATAGATAAGGCAAATGCTAACGGCGATAAAAGGGGAAATTGACAGTAACACAGTAATAGTAGGGGTTTTTAACACGCCACTTTCACCAATCGACAGATCATCCAAAATGTAAAAAAGTAAGGAAACACAAACTTTAACCGAAACATTAAAAAAATGCACTTAATTTATATTCATAGGGCATTCCATCCAAAAACAATGGACTACACTTTCTTCTCAAGTGCTCATGGAACATTCTGCAAGATAGATCATACCCTGGGCCATAAATCAAGCATTGGTAAATTGAAGAAAATTGAAGTCGTATCAAGTATCTTCTCTGAAAACAATGCTATGAGACTAGATATCAATTAAGGGAAAAAATTCTAAAAAAATAAAAACATATGGAGGCTAAACAATACACTACTTAAGAACCAAGAGAACACTGAAAAAAAAAAAAAAAAGAGGTAATCAAAAACTACCTAGAAAACCATGACAATGAAAACAAGATGCCCCAAAACCTATGGAATGCAGCAAAAACAGTTCTAAGAAGGAAGTTTATAGCAATACACTCCTACCTTTAGAACGAAGAAACATCTAAAATAAACGACGTAATCTTACAACTAAAGCAATTAGAGAAAGAAGAGCAAAAAACCCCAAAGTTAGTAGAAGGAAAGAAATCATAAAGATCAGATCAGAAATAAATGAAAAAGAAATGAAGGGAACAATAGCAAAGATCAATAAAACTAAAAGCTGGTTTTTGAGAAGATAAACAAAATTGATAAACCATTAGCCAGACTCATCAAGAAAAAAAGGGAAAAGACTCAAATCAATGGAATTAGAAATGAAAACGGAAAAGTAACAACTGACACTGCAGAAATACAACGGATCATAAGAAATTACTACAAGCAAATCTATTCCAATAAAATGGACAACCTGGAAAAAACGGACAAATTCTTAGAAAAGCACAACCTTCCGAGACTGAATCAGGAAGAAATAGAAAATGTAAACAGACCAATCTCAAGCACTGAAATTGAGACTGTGATTAAAAATCTTCCAACAAACAGAAGCCCAGGACCAGATGGCTTCACAGGCGAATTCCATCAAACATTAAGAGAAGGGCTAACACCTATCCTTCTGAAGCTCTTCCAAAATATAGCAGAGGGAGGGACACTCCCAAACTCAATCTACAAAGCCACTATCACCCTGATACCAAAACCAGACAAAGATGTCACAAAGAAAGAAAACTTCAGGTCAATATCACTGATGAACACAGATGCAAGCATCCTCAACAAAGTACTAGCAAACAGAATCCAGCAGCACATTAAAACGATCATACAACATGCTCAGGTGGCGTTTATCCCAGAAATGCAAGGATTCTTCAATACCCGCAAATCAATCAATGTGATACACCTTATTAACAAATTGAAGGAGAAAAATCATATGATCAGTTCAATAGATGCAGAAAAACTTTTGAAAAAATTCAACACCCATTTATGATAAAAGCCCTCCAGGAAGTAGACATAGAGGGAACTTACTTCAACATAATAGAGGCCATATATGACAAACCCACAACCAACATCGTTCTCAGTGGTGAAAAACTGAAAGCATTTCCACTAAGATCAGGAACAAGACAAGGTTGCCCACTCTCACCACTATTATTCAACAAAGTTTTGGAAGTTTTAACCACAACAGTCAGAGAAGAATAAGAAATAAAAGGAATCCAATTCAGAAAAAAAGAAGTAAACCTGTCACTGTTTGCAGATGACATGATACTATACATAAAAAACCCTAAAGACTCTACCAAAAAACTTCTAGAGCTAATCAATGAATTTGGTAAATTATCAGGATGCAAAATTAATGCAGAGAAATTTCTTGTATTCCTACACACTAATGATGAAAAATCAGAAAGAGAAATTAAGAAAACAGTCCCATTTATCATTGATACAAAAAGAATAAAATACCTGGGAAGAAACCAAGCAAAGGAGACAAAAGACCTGTATGCAGAAAACTAGAAGACACTGATGAAAGAAATTAAAGATGATACAAACCGATGGAGAGATATACCATGTTCTTGGATTGGAATAATCCACAATGTGAAAATATCTATATTACCCAAAGCAATCTACAGATTCAATGCAATCCCTATCAAATTACCAATGGTATTTTTCACAGAACTAGAACAAAAAATTTCACAATTTGTATGGAAACATAAAAGACCCTGAAGAGCCAAAGCAATCTTGAGAAATTAAAACAGATCTGGTGGAATCAAGCTCCCGGACTTCAGAGTATACAACAAACGTACAGTAATCAAGACAGTATGATACTGGCACAAAGACAGAAATATAGGTCAATGGAATAGGATATAAAGCCCAGAGATAAACCCACACACAGGTGGCAAGAATATATAATGGAGAAAAGACAGCCTCTTCAATAAGTGGTGCTGGGAAAACTGGACAGCTACATCTAAAAGAATGAAATTAGAACACTCCGCTAAACCATGCACAAAAATAAACTCAAAATGGATTAATGAGCTAAATGTAAGTCCTGGCACTATAAAACCCTTAGAGGAAAACATGGGAAGAACACTCTATAACATAAATCACAGCAATATCCTTTTTGACCCCCCTCCTAGAGAAATGGAAGTAAAAACAAAAATAAACAAAAGGAACCTAATGAAGCATAAAAGCTTTTGCACAGCAAAGGAAACCATAAAGAAGATCAAAAGACGACCCTCAGAATGGGAGAAAATATTCACAAATGAAGCAACTGACAAAGGACTATCTCCAAAATTTACAAGCAGCTCATGCAGCTCAATATCAAAAAAATCTAACAACGCAATCCAAAAATGGACAGAAGACCTAAATAGACATTTCTCTAAAGAAGTTACACAGATTGTCAACAAACACATGAAAGAATTTTCAACATCACTAATCGTTAGAGAAACGAAATCAAAAGTAGAATGAGGTATCAACTCACACCAGTTTGAATGTCCATCCTCTAAAAATCTATAAACAATAAATGCTGGAGCGGGTGTGGAGAAAAGGGAACCCTCTTGCACTGTTTGTTGGAATGTAAATTGATACAGCCACTCTGGAGAAGATTATGGAGGTTTCTTAGAATACTTAATATAGAACTACCATATTACCCAGCAATCCTACTACTGGGCATATCCCTTGAGATAACCATAATTCCAAAATTGTCATGTATGACAATATTCATTGCAGCTTTATTTATAATAGCCAGGACATGGAAGCAACCTAAGTGTTCATCAACAGATGAATGGATAAAGAAGATGTGGCACATATATACAATGGACTATTAGTCAGCCAGAAAAAGAAATGAAATTGAGTTATTTGTAGTGAGGTGGATGGACTTAGAGTCTGTCATACAGATTGAAGTAAGTCAGAGAGAGAAAAACAAATACCGTATGCTAAAACATATATAGTGAATTCAAAAAAAATTGGTTATGGATATCCTAGGGGCAAGACAGGGATAAAGACACAGACATAGGGAATGGATTTGAGGATACGGGAAGGGGGAAGTGTAAGCTGGGACAAAGTGAGAGTGGCATGGACTTATATATACTACCAAATGTAAGATAGATAGTTAGTGATAAGCAGCCGCATAGCACAGGGAGATCAGTTCAGTGCTTTGTGAACACCTAGAGGGGTGGTATAGGGATGGTGGGAGGGAGACACAAGAGGGAGGAGATATGGGGATATATGTATATATATAGCTGATTCACTTTGTTATAAAGCAGAAACTAACACACCGTTTTAAAACAATTATACTCCAAGAAAGATATTAAAAAAAAATCAATAGAATTTTCTAACAGAAAAAATAAATAAATAAAATAAAATAGTTATAGCCTAAGTTTTACATTTTAGGGTTATATTTTAGTCAGGTTAAATGATTTAGTGTCAAGAGGATATAGAATTTTGATTCCGTTGTGCCTTTGGAATGAGCATTTCTAAGGTATAAATCAAATATAATCCCGATTAAGTACTGAATACATTCTTAGATTTGTAATGCTATCAAGGGAAGGCCCTTGAAGAATTTGGGATTTACTTCTAAAAATAAGCAAGCAAGGTATTTGATTTCTTTACCAATATGTTTTATTCATCTTTATTAAACATTCCTTTACTCCGTTCCTTTACCTCATTTCTTCATTTAATTCGGTTGAACATTGTCCAGTATTTTCAAAAGTTTATATAGCATTTTCAGTTTTTTTAATTAGTGTGAGAAATCTGGTGGACCTGTGAAGAGAACCTCATTGAGAAATGAGTACATTGAAAGTGTGGTAGATGGTGGCATAACAGCAGTCATTTGCAGGGCCTACTCCTAGTTATATCATGATGTTTGCCTTTGGTAATAATGTCCCTTTTGACCACTCAGATGCCCTGAACTCTCATGCTCTCCCCTAGCTGTTCAAACTCCACACTGGTTCATTTGGAACTCAGGATTCAAATCTTGCTGCTTAGGATAGTTTTCAAAACCACCTTTTGACCCAACATTTCTCAGGATTAAAAAAAAGAAAAGTTTTAAAGATATAAAGAACAGGCTTCTGCAAGGTTTTTGGTTTTTTTTTAATCAGATTCAATTGAATAACTTTGGAAATGGTAGAAGGGTCATTCCTAGCTTGCTTTAAAGGAAGAAACCACCACATTTTAGTCTCTAGCCCTGCTTTTCACTTCACCTGAGCACACTGTAAATATTTCACACTTTAATACAGCTTTTTCTTAAGTGAAGAAACAAAACATTATATTCTTAACTTCTAGCAATAATGAGGTGCCAAATTGAGAAAACAGCAAGGCTTAATCCTGGGGAGTAACCTTATACCACCCATTTAGGTGATGTAGGGCTTAGCATTCAAATAACCAAAAGAGCTGTGTTTAAAATACTAGCCATTACTCCGGTAGACCTCCAAAGAAGAAAAGCATTGTTCTAATTGAAGATAAATTATTAATGATTATTTTTTTGTGAGTCGCTGTATTTCAAACAAGTGATGCAGATATTCTCAAGAGATTGTACTTTGTGTATCAAAGGGCAGATCTTTTCTGTGGTCATCCAACTTATAGCAGACAGTTTGCACCTGATATTTGGTTTGTTCATTTAATTGTGGGTAATGTTATCTATCTCCAGTTTCACTAATTTGAAATTGATTTCTGGTAAGATTTTTTGTCATTATATATTTGTCCTGTCATTTCTTTATCCCTCTCCATTATACAGCACCATTACATCATATACTCCCCTCTTTAAGTTAAGCCAGAATAAAGAAGAAAATGTTTAATGTAAAGCATTGGTGTAGCTGCATATCGGTTGGCTGTACTTTTAATGGGGGAAAACTTTAGAATGGTGAATTCTGTGAGTATTTACCAGGCTAGAGAGCAGAGTTCTCCCCAAACCTAGTCAATCAAACATTAATTTACTGAGCACCAACTTGTGTGTCCAACACTTAATAGTGACATAGGGAATATAAGACATGTAAGTCATGGTCTTTCTTCTCAAAAGACCACACAATACAGTTGTAGAGAGAAGTATAACAGACTTCAGCCAATTGGAAAGCACTATACCCCAAATTAAGAATAATGATGATCTTTTCTGTTGATCTAATTTAGCTCTGAGTTGAGTAGTTGTCAGATGAATATTGAAAATCAAGTTTTTTAAATATATACTTCACCATTAAATGTTTAGCAGAACTAAGTCACCACTCTCACGAAACCAAACTTATCTAAAAAACTCAGAACTAGAAAACTCAGTTTTCTCTCCATTGTCTAAAACACTTTGAATTCATAGATAAGAGAAAGTATAAAGTTAAAACTATCACGAAGCCTACTTATATTGTTTCCTCTCTAATAAATTTGATGACTATATAATAGTGATTTAGAAGAAAGAGTAGTAACTTATTAAATTGATAGTATGGGCACTGTCTTCTGATACTGAGTAGAAATTACATAATTTACAAAGAGCTTTCACACATAGTATCTCATTTCACCTTCACAATATTCAATTAAGGTTGTTTGTATAATCCTCATTTAGTTGATTTAATAGATAGTTCAGAAAGACTGCGATTTTCTCTTGCTTACACTGTTATAAACTTCCAGAACAGATGCTTGAACTAAGGTCTTTCAAATCTGATCCCCATTATTCTTCCAAATATACCATAACTACCACTTTCAAAATGTAGATGCTAGAGTAAATGCCATTAAGACATAGATAATTTAGGTTTCCAAGTGAAAGTCTCTTAAGATCAAATAAAAAAAGAAGGCCTCAAATTAATGAGTATGAAATTTTGTCATACCTTGTAGAGGAAATGAGATAAAAGATTTGTTTAATTTTTTGTTTTGTATTTTAGAAAAGCAAACTGTACGAAAAAGACTTTCATCTTTTAAAGAGACTTTTTATTTAAATGTAATGCCCATACAGGAAATGGCTCACTAATAAGTACATAGCTGATGAATTTTCATGAAATATATATACCTGTGCAATCCCAAATCAGATCCTGAAATAGAACAATACCAGCAACCAAGAAACCACTCTAACACCATCTTCCAGTCACTACCTCCCGTGGAAGAGTAATTATTATCCTGATTGCTAATGCTTCAGATTGGTTTTGCCTGATTTTGAACTTTATATAAGTGGAATCATGCAACTCAGGAATAAATTAAAGTTCTCAAATTAGAAAATAGTGCAGGGTTTCACTTTTTAAATTGTGGCCCTAATTATTGTATGGTATTATGAACAGTGAAACTCATTAGGATAAAAGAACAATGTGAAAAATGTTATTTTCCGTTATTAGTTTGCACCCATTCTCTAATAATATGTAATGTGCCTTCCTGGTGATCAAATACAATAACCTGCACTTTACATTTTATGGAAAAACAATTTCTCCCTATTTGTATCCCACCCTTAGCGGCGAGCAAGAGGCTTGTTCAATGATCCCAGTCTCTTTTGCAGTATTTAAAAAGATAAATTATAACTAATTTTTGTGGAAAATGAAAAATTCTACAGTTTTTAATTTAACATAGTTATTCACCAATCCACTTAAATTTTCTAGCCATCTGAAAATTAAGCTACTACTTTTCCTGAAATGGAAAATGTGATTACAATGTGATGTTGATTTCTCAAACAGGTTTTTGAAATTAAACCAAAAATAGGTTCCATGAGAGATTTCTGCTTATTCAACATAGTTCCTTTGCCATTTACAAGGATAAATGACTGTGAAATTTTCATTTATCTATATCTTAGATAAAAGGGAATGGGGAAACATTGGTCTACTTTCAAGATACTAGAGTTGGATTATGATTCAATTATATACAAATTCATCAAATATAATGATAAAATCAGAACTAATTTTCTTTAGAGAAAACATCAGAATAAATGTATATAGAAAATTTATGGCATCAAATAGGAAGTGGTAATGAGATAGAGATGTAGAATAATACTGCTTGACATATTCAGCTAGTGTCACCAAGAAGGACAGCTCTTCTATAAATGTGATAAACTGCCACTAAATTTTAAGAATTAATTATATGCCCCTGTGTGTTCTGGACATATTTAATGAATGTCAATGAAAGTGTTGGAATCTGGGACTGAGAGAATGCTATTTTACCAATATATTATACTTATTTGATATGGAGTCAGATATACCCAGAAAAAATAATTCACAACTGTATTATCAGTAATAGAAGTGATTGCATATATGATCACAGGAATACTATGGACAAAAGGAAAAGTCATCAGTTAAACTGTTGGGAGTCATTTTGCTAACAGTGGAGAAGAAAGGATTAGGACCAAATAGCATAAGTGAGCAGTAACGTTTCATATAATCTGGAGTTAGAAGGAAAGCTTGTCACCAAATATTCATGTTAACAGAGAGAGAGCAGTGACTGGCTCCTCTGAAATGAATAAAATGAAAATTATTTGTGTTTGCTTTATAATGCTTATGCTTTTGGAAAGGGGGCAATTTGACCTTCCCGATGATGTTCAATTTGCTGAGGTTCCTGTTTGCAATCTTAGTCCTCATACTGAATAATGGTAGCAAAAGTTCAAGGGACTATGGATATTCACAAAATGGAGATGCAAAATGTGTATAATTAAGACTTACAGTTTTCTTTTCCTACTGACATTAAGTATAATGTATATGGAGTGCTGTTTGTGGAGGTATGAACATATGCATGTGTTGGTTTTGGTGGTGGTGGAACCTCAGTGGAAAGTAGTATAGAGAGATATGGTAGAATATGCAAATTTATGCACATTTTTCTTTGGTTTGAAAGTGATTATTTAATTTCAGGTCATAATATTCTTGACAAATGATTTTCATAGAGGATTTTTGATGAAGCTCTTTAATATATTTGTAACTGGTGAATGAAATTTGGTTTCACTGGGAATTTAAAATCATGATAAGAGCTACGTTCTCCTTATCTAGAATGGATCCTGTCATCATTTGGATTTAAATATTGAGATTAATAACCAGTGAGTCTGGAGGTCCTCAGTTACAGAGGAATTAATGTACATAAAAACAAGCCTTCAAAGGTGACATACTCCATTGGACATTGGACTGCCAAACTACAACTCTAAATAATCATAGTACTTTCAGAGCCTGGAGGCTGTAATCTGAAACCAAGTAGTTGCTCTTTCTTGGGAAAGGCAGTGGGTCTCGAGGCTAGAACTGTGTTTTTTGATTCATAGAAAGGAATCTGAGAGGTGAATAAAAGGCTATCATATCAATAATTTGTCTTTTGGACAGGTTAATTTTCAAGTCTTGAGTTAAATTGATTTACTAATTACATTGATTTCTGTTTCAGGTGTAGCTATAATGAATGCATGTAGATCATCTCTAAGACTTCCATGTGCTGATTTTATGCTTAGAGGCCTTTTATCATAGTGCCACTTGGGAACTGATTGATAGCTACAAAGCATAAAGTATGGGTGCAGAATTAAGTAGTGAATGCTACTTTGCTTTGTTTGGAGATTGGTTGTTAGATTTACTTAGCTCCCCATAGTATTTTCCTCCAAAGATAATCATGGCCTTGAATGCATCAAGAGCAGCATGTTGAGAAATATGACTGAAGTGATGAGGGGCATTTTTTAGTTTCTCTAACACTAAAAGGTTTTTGTCACTGTCATTTATCAGTTCAGTATTTTGAGATTTTCCACTTAACCTTTTCATTCCATGAATGCCAGTAGCACCGCTGACACAAAACAACTTTATTTGAAAATTACATGCCAAACCATAGACAATCATCTTGTCTTTGAATACTTATAACTGTGGTTCACAGTGTTTTGATGGAACATTTTATTTTCATAATATTATGTACATCTTCATCAACAAAAACTTTGCCTCTGTAAAGTTTAACACTTTCTCACCCCTTTCTGCACTTGACTCACCTCATGCTATCAGCAGGGAAGAAAGAAAAGGGAGCATAATAATAATAACTAATAAACTAATAAACTAATAACATAATAATAGAAATAGAAAAAAATAGAAAGTTTTATTTATTATATTTTTCTTTACTATTAGATGTAGACAAAACAGAAGAAATAAGAAATTTGTATAAAAGAACAATTATCGATTCTGATTAAAAGCCCATGAGATACATGTTTTGCACATAGACTTTCCCAGTCTGTAGCTTGTCGTTTCATTCTCTTAGTGGTGTCTTTTGAAAAGACGTTTTATAGTTTAATGGAGTTCAATTTATCAGTTTTTCTTTTATGTATTATGCTTTTGGTGTTATATCTAAGAAACCTTTCCATAAATCCAAGATCACAAAGAATTTCTCTTATATTTTCTTCTAGGAGTTTCATAGACTTAGTTTTATATATATATATAAAATTAATTTATAAGTCACATGATGGAAATTGAAATCAAGGGTGATTATCAGTCACTGACATACAAAAACTAATTATAATAGAGGGTCACATAAATGAATATAAATCAAATTATATTTAGTTTTGGGAGAGGTTCAAGATGTCATGTTCATCCAATTTTCTGTCTTATTGTACAGTATACAAATAACTTTTGGTATGTATATTCTTTTTTAACATCATTATTGGAGTATAATTTCTTTACACTGTTGTGTTAGTTTCTGCTGTATAAAAATGTGAATCAGCTATGCGTACACATATATCCCCATATCCCCTCCCTCTTGCGTCTCCCTCCCACCCTCCTTATCTTACCCATCTAGGTGGTCACAAAGCACAGAGCTGATCTCCCTGTGCTATGTGGCTTCTTCCCACTAGCTGTCTATTTTGCATTTGGTAGTGTATACAGGACAATGCCACTCTCTCACATCGTCCCAGCTTACCCTTCCCCCTCCCAGTGTCCTCAAGTCCATTCTCTACATCTGTGTCTTTATTCCTGTCCTGCCCCTAGGTTCTTCAGAGTCATTTTCTTTTAGATTCTATATATATGTGTTAGCATGTGGTATTTGTTTTTCTCTTTCTGACTTACTTCACTCTGTATGACAGACTCTAGGTCCATCCACCTCACTACAAATAACTCAGTTTCGTTTCTTCTTATGGTTGAGTAATATTCCATTGTATAATGTGCCACATCTTCTTTATCCATTCGTCAGTCGATGGACACTTATGTTGCTTCCATGTCCTGGCTATTTTAAATAGTGCTGCAATGAACACTGCCATACATGATTCTTTTATTTTTTTAATTTTTTAAACACTTTTATTGGAGTATAATTGCTTTACAATGTTGTGTTAGTTGCTGATGTATAAAAAAGTGAATCAGCTATATGTATACATATATCCCCATAATCCCTCCCTCTTGCGCCTCCCTCCCACTCTCCCTATCCCACCCCTCTAGGTGGTCACAGAACACTGAGCTGATCTCCTTGTGCTATGCGGCTACTTCCCATTAGTTATCTGTTTTACATTTGGTAGTGTATGTCAGTACGACTCTCTCACTTCGTCCCAGCTTGCCCTTCCTCTTCCCCATGTGCTAAAGTCCATTCTCTACATCTGCACCTTTATTCCTGTCTTGCCCCTAGGTTCTTCAGAACCATTTTTTCCCTTTAGGTTCCATATATGTGTGTTAGCATATGGTATTTGTTTTTCTCTTTATGACTTACTTCACCTATCCACCTCACTATAAATAACTCAACTTCATTTTATTATGGCTGAGAAACATTCCATTGTACACATGTGTGATATTTTTTAATCGACTAATCTGCCTATGGACACGTTGGTTTTCTCCATGTCCTGGCCATTGTAAATAGTGCTGCAATGAACATTGTGGTACATGACTCTTTTTGAATATTGGTTTTATCATGGTATATGCCCAGTAACGTGGTTGCTGTGTCATATGGTAGTTCTAGTTTTACTTTTTTAAGGAAACTCCATACTGTACTCCATAGTGGCTGTATCAATTTACCTTCCCACCAACAGTGCAAGAGGGTTCCCTTTTCTCCACACCTTCTCCAGCATTTATTTTTTGTATATTTTTTGATGATGGCCATTCTGACTGGTGTGAGGTGATACCTCATTGTAATTTTGATTTGCATTTCTCTAATGATTAGTGATGTTGAGCATCCTTTCATATGTATTGACAAGCTGTATATCGTCTTTAGGGAATTGTCTATTTAGGTCTTCTGCCCATTTTTGTATTGGGTTGTTTGTTTTTTTGATATTGAGCTGCATGAGCTGCTTGTATATTTTGGAGATTAATCCTTTGTCCATTGCTTCGCTTGCAAATATTTTCTCCCATTCTGAGGGTTGTCTTTTAGTCTTGTTTATGGTTTCCTTTGCTGTGCAAAAGCTTTTAAGTTTCATTAGTTCCCATTTGTTTATTTTTGTTTTTATTTCCATTTCTCTAGGAGGTGGGTCAAAAAGGATCTTACTGTGATTTATGTCATAGACTGTTCTGTCTATGTTTTCCTCTAAGAATTTTATAGTGTCTGAACTTACATTTAGGTTTTTAATCCCTTTGAGTTTATTTTTGTGTATGGTGTTAGGAAGTGTTCAAATTTCAACAACATTTATTTATCTGATATTTTCTGTTATTCAGGAACCTTTGCATGTCGTATCTAGTTTCTCTGGTTCAATCTTTCACAAGGCTGCAGTCATGGTGTTGGCTGGGGACTCTAGTCATCTCAAGGCTTGACTGGAAACAATCCACTTCTAAACCCCTCATGTGGTTGTTGCCAGGATTCAGTTCCTTCTGTTTTGTTAGATCTTGGGCTTTGGTTCATTGCTAGCTGTTTGCTGGAGGCTGCCCTCAGTTCCTCAGCATGTGGACACTTCCATAAAGAAGCTCACAATATGGTGACTGGCTTCATCAGTGAACAAGCATAAAAGAGAGTGCCAGCAAGATGGGAGTTAGAGAATTTTGTGACCTAATTTTGAAAGTGACATCCCATCACTTTCACCATATTCTGTTGGTTATAAGCAAGGATCTAGGTCCAGCCCATACTCAAGAGTAGGTAAATACAGAAGGACATGGATACCAGGATTTGGAAACTGCCTACCCCAGTACTCTAATGGCCAGAATAGGGTTAGTGCATCTCTCAAAATACTTAATGTAACATATTTTCCAATTTATGAGCCATTACCCTTCAGTGATGTTCTAAAATTCATAAAATTATCTTGAGGGTTGAGGCATTATATATGATAAGTAGAAAGTCACAGGATGAGTTTAGTAGTAAGAAAAGGGAGGTAGAGAGATGAAAAGCCATTAGAATAAAATAACTGAAAAGAAGTAAAATATACATGGGTTTGCCATAATTTTATAGAACACTAATATTTCTATGTAATTATTATTTTTTATTAAATGGTTATGTGCCTTCTTGGGTTCTAGCTTCTCGTACAACTGTAGGATTCAGGGGCTGTAGACCATCTTAGCAAATTCTACCATAATATGTACCAAATAAACATGGCAGATCACAGGGAATTCGCTTCACTGCAAAAACATTCAACAACTGGGAAACTGTGGATTTTTAGTTTCCTCCCACAATATGATCTTTCTATGTATAATTTACCATTTGTTCTGTCCCGCAATGAGTTTTGATGTTAACTAGTTCCTTTCCCTGCCCCAAATACAAACCCTGCTCTGAGACTCCATCATCTTTGGTGTTCTTATCTCTCTTCTCTAGGTTGAGCATCAAAAAGAATATGCAGGAGGTGATTTATCTCAGAATACCCTAGTTTCATATAATTATGGCTATTACTGTGTCAATTGACAAAGTTAATTACAAGTACTTAAAAAGACAGTTTCTGAAACTTTTTTCTCTACTAAGAATGACATTTTTAATTCCTAAGAATGGAGAGAAAACCAAATAAATAAATACTTCCCTAAGTAGCACAAAGGAAATCTGGTGGTTTATCAGGGGTCTCTCTGAAGTGGTGAAGAGATCCTTTTTCCATGCCCAAGGGTAACACATGAACTTTACCTGTTGTTTTAAAATGTAGCTTTTATTATTATTCAGGTATGATGAGGCCAAAAGATCAGGAGATGGTTGCCATTGAGAAGGTAGTTTGTTATACTTCCCAAGTGGAGAGGGGAAAACACCCCACCATTCAGGGTCATTTAGGGAAGCAACTGGGTCAGCCAGGAGGGAGAAAGAGTGAGGAAAAAACATGGGCAAGAGCCTTATTGATGTTTCCACAAAAAGGAACAGGTGAAGGGGTGAGCAGGTATAGAATTGGCTAATTTGAATAATTTCATCAGACTGTGTGGTGTAGGAGCTGTCTCTAGTTTTCTGATAATCTGGCATGATGAAGGCAGGAAAATAGCTTCACAGAGTGTAAAATCCAGATAGAGGAAATGGTGTGTGTGGGGGGTGTGGGCTCTGGGTTGGTTAGATTTCATGTGAAAGTGTGCTTATAGAGGAGTTGTCCTTTACTATCTCTAGCAATTGGCTAGCCCTGGGAGGGTCGATCTCTCTAGGGTCAGCAAAGTCCCAAATGTCATAGCATCAGAATTATAAACAATAAAAAGTTATGATAAATACCCTTGACCTCAACTTATGATAAACTTTTTGCAGAATAGAGTCTCCACACTTTTAATTTTTAAAAAAGTTTTATTTTTAAAATTGACACAAAATGAAATTGGCCTTTTTAATGTACAGGTATACCTTGGAGACACTGCAGGTTTAGTTCTAGACTACCACAATAAAGTGAATGTTGCAATAAAGCAAAGCCGCACAGATTTTTTGTTTCCCAGTTCATACAAAAGTTATGTTTACACTGTAGTCTTTTAAGTGTGCAATAGCGTTATGTGTAAAAAACAATGCACATCTTAATTAAAAATACTTTATTGCTAAAAAATGCTAACCATCATCAGACAACGCTGTGTTGCCACAAATTTTCAGTTCGTAATAACTGCAGTAGCTGTGAATTGCAATAAAGCAAAGCACAATAAAATGAGGTATGCCTGTAAAATTCTATGAATTTTAATACATATATAGAGTCATGTAACCACCAGCACAATCAGGATATAGAGCAGTTCCACTGTTCAAAAAATCTCCCTTGTGTTATATCACATGCTTCCATCACCCCTAACCCCTGGCAACCACTGATCTTTTCCATTACCATACTTTTGTCTTTTTGAGAATGAAATATAAATGAAATCATACAGTATGTAACTTTTTGAGACTGGCATATTTTACTCAGCAAATGCATTAAGATTCATCTAAGTTGTTATGTGTATCAATAGCTTATTCTTTGATACTGCTGAGTAGTACTCCATGGTATGGAAGTACCATGTTTTGTTTATGGATTCACCCATTGAAAGACATTCGGGTTATTCCCAGTGCTTGGCAATTATGAATAGATCTACTAAAAATATTTATGCACAGGTTTTTGTTGTTCCATACATTTTTGTCTACAGAATGGTGAATATAAAGTCACATTCTACTCCAAACACCATTCTTTGTGAATGCTCTCAGATTCAGTACTTTAATTCACTCTCTGACCAAGGAAATTCCAATTCTAAATAAATTCCACTTCTTTAGAGGAAGAAATTATGAAAAGCATCTTCTACTCTTTTGGAATTTAAGGCAGACATAGACATATTTGCTAATCCTTCAATATGTCTCTGCCAACTCTTATCTCTTTATATACGTTAGCACTGGAGATTTTAAGATTTAAAGAATTCTTCAGACTCAGTTGGTTCCCTTAAAGATTACTTGGCTTTTTTAGGGGGAACATTCTAACCCTGCTCTGACATTTGTTTAGAGCAAACAAAAACTGAGTCCCTTTAAGCCCAAATCTTTTGTGGATGATAAATTTACTTTAAAGTAAAGCAACTTTGAAACACTTATTGATTGACACCTGCATCTGGGAAGGTAGGTCTGTATTTTATTGAATTAATATAAAGCTGGTTCATTGACATTCTGAGTAAAAAGTAATATGTATAACATGTTCTTTTCCTTTTTTATAAATACATTATTTATCCCGAAGAGAGAAAAAGGGGAAGAAATAGCTATTTTTATTGTAAATTTGAGCCTTTTAGGGACCAAAGAAAACAATAACAAAAAAATTGTTTATTGATGCAATAATCAGGGTTTTAAATTTGGAACTTTACATGAGATTTCCAAATGTGTTTTAAAAGAAGTAGTAAATACTCCATAATAGTCTGATACAATTAGGAACAAATACTAATGGTGGGTAAAAATAAGTGTTCCCTGGGCCAGTTTTCATTCTAATATAAATCTCTGAAGTCTTTTCACTATTTTAGAATTTGGGATATAGGTGGAGAAATGTTTGTGATATGTAGAGCTACAGAGAATGGTGGGATAGCCTGATTCCTTGTTGAAGCCAGTTCTCTGGAGCAAATCCTTTCTTAACAACTCTCTGACATGTACTTGGTAGGTCAGTTTCTTGCTCAGTTAATGGAATTTCTCTCTGTTATGATAGTAAACATGACTATGATCTCACCCAAACAGGGTTAGAATTTCTGGCACTTTTGTAACAAAGAAAACCTCCCCCCAAACCAAAAAATGTTATGCAATGATTTTTCACTTGTTTATCTGAGAGTTGTAGGATATTGGAATTGGAAAGGAACATGAAGATGATTTAGTGCATTCCTCTTGTTTTACAATACATTTAGTAAAGTCCAGCAAGGTTAACTTGCCCAAATCTGCAGGTATAAGCAGAGCATGACACAACTCAGATCTCCTGACTTTGGCACTCAGGGTATTTCATTCCAACGATGAAAATATTAGGTAACAGATCAAAGCCAGTGGGAGAGGCAAAGACAGTGTTTCTCAAAGTTCATTCAGTTAAACATCTGAATTTCAGGATGTGAGGAAGTAAGATACTTTTAAAAAATACAGAATCCAGGATACAGGATCATGCACTAGATCTATTGCCATAGACTTTCTGGGGATTGGGCTTGAGATTCTGTGTTTGAAACAAGTATCCCAGGTGATTATAATGTACCCTAAACTTAAAGACCCACTGGGCTAGTGGGTCACACCCAAATAAATATAAATTTCAGCATGTGTCTTCTAATCTCTAATGATGGGAGTTATGGACAATTATTTTTGGCAAGACAAGATATTTTGGCACACTAAAAATCATACCTTGTTCTATTAACTAACTTTCCAGAGTAGCCTCACTGTCCAGGTTTCGGAGGGAAATATTATGACACAAATAGGACAGCAGCATTAAATATAAATTCAACAGTATTATATAAACTTTTATTTATTATTGACATAACTATTATATAAATGATTTTCATAATAAATAAGTTATAACTTACATTATTTATATGATAAATAAATTATAATTGTATAATATTATACAAATAAACAAAACAGCAGCCGTTCTCTATGCTCCAGGCTACCGGGGGAAATGGTACAGACTAAGGTGGAAGAGAAAGTTGTACTCTATGCAAAAATATAAGACATTAACATCATCTTAGGTTGTATTCAATTAGTTGGTAGATCCCTGCCTAGTAATAAAAATGAAAAAGGGATAGAGTTAGAGAAAAGGGTGAAAAGAATCCAGCATAATTTCACTTATATAAATGTCATAATTTCATGTATACAAAATGTTTCAACAATATATTCAAGAATAAGTATGTTTCCATGAAGGAACAGTAAAATGTTTAGTGTTTAGTGATCTTCTAAAAAAATGTATGCTGAATGCAATGCAGCCAAGATGAAAATAGTGCATCTCCAATCCTTTTTAAAATTAGTTATCAGTTTATTTGGTATTACAAGTTTCCTTGGTATATATATTTAAATCCTGGTGAATCTAAGCTATTGTTTTATTTAAATTCCATTATATAGTTATTGTTATATTTAAATTTCATCATATTTTAGACATTTTGGAACATTTCATGTTTGCAGTAGTTTATATAAATCAATCTGTGTGTACACACATTTGACTAACTTCTCCTCTAAAGAGCGCTATTTACATTGGGCATGCTTGCAGCCCATCTTTCTGAGTTCCCATAAGCTTCTGGGCTGGCTCCTCAATATGAGACCATGAGAGATACAGGGACATAAAATACCACAAACATTTTATTTATGAATGCCATCGGGAGTAAAAAAAAAAAAAAAACAGAAGAATGTACTTCTTTGTCACTTCTCTTTTCTTTTTTCATTATGCTATTGACTACAAGAAATGCCAAATAAACTTCCTGAAACAAGGATTTACAGCTTTGAAAAGCATTTGGATTTTATCTTATTAGTGAATAGGATTATAATGTGCCTTGGGTTTGGGAATAGCCTTCCACTGAATACCTAGCCTTTGCAGTAGACTTATATAGTATTATTGTATGACATATAGTCATCATATGATGTGATCTATTGGTACTTTAAGCAAATGAGAGACTTTAGCAACATTTAGTCAAGCTAGATGTGATTAACTGGAATAGTTTTCTGAGTAGGATGTGTTTGAGTATTGAAAAACAATTTGAAGTGTGAAGCTTTACATGTGACAATCTGGTTGTATTCACTTTAACAATTAGATGAGCTATTTTGACTCAATTTACTAATTTCTAATTTAATTAAATATTGATTAGCATAGTATAGTATTAATATATTCTATTAAACCAAGCATGCATATAAATATTTTTATATAGTTCAGACTTGGTAACTTGTAGATTAATTTTATCCTTTATACTCATTGCATTAAAAATTTTTTAGACATCACACTAGTGAAAGTTATGGGTGGGAGGAACTAATATTTATGGATAATATGTGTTTTTGGAATTTTCATTCTCAAAAGGAACTTTAGTATAGATAATACTCAAAGAGTGGAACCATATTTATGCACCCAACATAGGAGCACCTCAATTCATAAGGCAAATACTAACAGCCATAAAGGGGAAATCGACAGTAACACAATCATAGTAGGGGAATTTAACACTCCATTTTCACCAATGGACAGAACATCCAAAATGAAAATAAATAAGGAAACACAAGCTTTAAATGATACATTAAAGAAGATGGACTTAATTGATATTTATAGGACATTCCATCCAAAAACAAGAGAATACACATTTTTATCAAGTGTTCATGGAATATTCTCCAGGATAGATCATATTTTGGGTCACAAATCAAGCCTTGATAAATTTAAGAAAATTGAAATCGTATCAAGTATCTTTTCTGACCACAATGTTATGAGGTTACATACCAATTACAGGAAAAGATACGTAAAAACTACAAACACATGGAGGCTAAACAATACACTACTTAATAACAAAGAGATCACTGAAGAAATCAAAGATAAAAAAAAAAAATACCTAAAAACAAATAACAAAGAAAACATGATGACCCAAAACCTATGGGACACAGCAAAAGCAGTTCTAAGAGGGAAGTTTATAGCAATACAATCCTACCTTAAGAAACAGGAAACATCTTGAATAAACAACCTAACCTTGTACTAAAGCAATTAGAGAAAGAAGAACAAACAAACCCTAACGTTAGCAGAAGGAGAGAAATCATAAAGAGCAGATCAGAAATAAATGAAAATGAAATGAAGGAAATGAGAGCAAAGATCAATAAAACTAAAAGCTGGTTCTTTGAGAAGATAAACAAAATTGATAAACCATTAGCTAGACTCATCAAGAAAAAAAGGGAGACGACTCAAATCAGTGAAATTAGAAATGAAAAAGGAGAAGTAACAACTGACACTGCAGAAATACAAAGGATCATGAGAGATTACTACAAGCAACACTAAGACAATAAATTGGACAACCTGGCAGAAATGCACAAATAATTAGAAATGCACAACCTTCTGAGACAGAACCAGGAAGGAATAGAAAATATGAGCAGACCAATCACAAGCATTGAAATTGAAACTGTGATTAAAAACCTTCCAACAAACAACATCCCAGGACCAGATGGCTTCACAGGTGAATTCTATCAAATATTTAGAGAAAAACTAACACCAATCTTTCTCAAACTCTTCCAAAATATAGCATAGGGAAGAACACTCCCAAACTCATTCTACGAGGCCACAATCACCCTGATACCGAAAGCAGACAAAGATGTCACAAAGAAAGAAAACTATAGGTCAATATTACTGATGAACATACATGCAAAAATCCTCAACAAAATAATAGCAAACAGAATCCAGCAGCACACTAAAAGGATCATACATGATGATCAAGTAAGGTTTATTCCAAGAATGCAAGGATTCTTCAATATATGCAAATCAAGCAACGTGATACACCATAAACAAATTGAAGGAGAAAAACCATATGATCATCTCAATAGATGCAGAGAAAGCTTTTGACAAAATTCAACACCCATTTATGATAAAAACCCTGCAGAAAGTAGGCATAGAGGGCACTTACCTCAACAGAATAAAGGCCACATATGAAACCCACAGTCAACATTGTCCTCAATGGTGAAAAACTGAAAGCATTTCCCCTAAGATCAGGAACAAGACAAGGTTACCCACTCCCACCACTATTATTCAACATAGTTTTGGAAGTTTTAGCCACAGCAATCAGAGAAGAAAAGGAAATAAAAGGAATCCAAATCGGAAAAGAAGAAGTAAAGCTGTCATCATATATCAGATGACATGATACTATGCATAGAGAATCCTAAAGATGCTACCAGAAAACTACTAGAGCTAATCAATGAATTTGGTAAAGTGGCAGGATGCAAAATTAATGCACAGAAATCTCTGCCATTCCTATACACTAATGATGAACATCTGAAAGTGAAATTAAGGAAACACTCTCATTTACCATTGCCACAAAAAGAATAAAATATCTAGGAATAAACCTACCTAAGGAGACAAAAGACCTGTATGCAGAAAATTATAAGACACTGATGAAAGAAATTAAAGATGATACAAATAGATGGAGAGATATACCATGTTCTTGGATTGGAATAATCAATATTGTGAAAATGACTCTACTACCCAAAGCAATCTACAGAATCAATGCAATACCTATCAAATTACCACTGGCATTTTTCACAGAACTAGAACAAAAAATTGCACAATATGTATTGAAATACAAAAGACCCAGAATAGCCAAAGCAATGTTGAGAATGCAAAATGGAGCTGGAGGAATCAGGCTCCCTGACTTCAGACTACACTACAAAGCTACAGTAATCAAGACAGTATGATACTGACACAAAAACAGAAAGATAGATCAATGGAAAAGGATAGAAAGCCCAGAGATAAACCCACGCACATGTGGTCACCTTATCATTGATAAAGGAGGCAAGAATATACAGTGGAGAGAAGACAGCCTCTTCAATAAATAGTGCTGGGAAAACTTGGCAGGTACATGTAAAAGTATGAAATTAGAACACTCCCTAACACCATACACAAAAATAACCTCAAAATGGATTAAAGACCTAAATGTAAGGCCAGACACTATCAAACTCTTAGAGGAAAGCATAGGCAGAACACTCTATGACATAAATCACAGCAAGATCCTTTTTGACCCACCTCCTAGAGAAATGGAAATAAAAACAAAAATAAACAAATGGGATCTAATGAAACTTAAAAGCTTTTGCACAGCAAAGGAAACAGTAAACAAGACCAAAAGACAACCCTCAGAATGCGGGAAAATATTTGCAAATGAATTAACTGACAAAGGATTAATCTCCAAAATTTACAAGCAGCTCATGCAGCTCAATAACAAAAAAACAAACAACCCAATCCAAAAATGGGCAGAAGACCTAAATAGACATTTCTCCAAAGAAGATATACAGACTGCCAACAAACCCATGAAAGAATGCTCAACATCATTAATCATTAGAGGGATGCTAATCAAAACTACAATGAGATATCATCTCACACCGGTCAGAATGACCATCCTCAATAAGTCTAGAAACAATGAATGCTGGAGAGGGTGTGGAAAAAATGGAACCGTCTTCCACTGTTGGTGGGAATGTAAATTGATACAGCCACTATGGAGAACAGTATGGAGGTTCCTTAAAAACTAAAAATAGAATTATCATATGACCGAGCAATCCCACTGCTGGGCATATACCCAGAGAAAACCATAATTCAAAAAGACACATGCACCCCAATGTTCATTGCAGCTCTATGTACAATAATCAGGACATGGAAGCAACCTAAGTGTCCGTCAGCAGATGAATGGATGTAGAAGATTTGGCACATATATACAATGGAATATTACTCAGCCATAAAAAGAAACGAAATTGAGTTATTTGTAGTGAGGTGGATGGACCTAGAGTCTGTCATACAGAGTGAAGTAAGTCAGAAAGAGAAAACAAATACCATATGCTAACACATATATATGGAGTCTAACAAAATAAAATGTCATGAAGAACCTAGGGGTAAGATGGTAATAAAGACACAGACCTAGTAGAGAATGGACTTGAGGATATGGGGAGGGAGAAGGGTAAGTTGTGACAAAGTGAGAGAGTGGCATGGGTATATGTACACTACCAGAGGTAAAATAGATAGCTAGTGGGAAGCAGCCACATAGAACAGGGAGATCAGCTCGGTGTTTTGTGATCACCTAGAGCGGTGGGATAGGTAGGGTGGGAGGGAAGGATATGCAAGAGGGAAGAGATATGGGAACATATGTATATGTATAACTGATTCACTTTGTTATAGAACAGAAACTAGCACACCATTTTAAAGCAATTACACTCCAATAAAAATGTTAAAAAAAGAAAACCTCACCCTGCAAAAATGAATCATGTCAGCTGAGGAAGGTGTTAAAAGCTGGAGAGGTACCAAGTGCTTGTCTTCAACTTTGAGGCATGAATTACAACCTCACAGGAAAATTTTTCACTCAGAATTTTAATTAAAAAAATGGTTTAAAAGCACAACATGAGTTTAATTGTATATTTTTCCCACTATGTCTGAAGAGGAAGTGTTTTCTTGCATTATTTTCTGCAGTGGTATGAAAATTCTTTACTAAAGCATGGATCTTATGCCCTTTTCTCCTCACTTACCAAAACTTAACAGTTATCCCAATAAGATAATAAATGTTGAAGTAAGGAAGACAGGGAGACAACATAGGAGAAAATAAAGGAGAATGCAAAGTATGGCTAATGCTACGGGTGTAGAGAAATCCAGATGGCTTTCTAGTAACTGAATAAAATGTGTACGTGAACTTAGTAAATATGCTGTTGGTTTGTAGGAGCTTTCTATTTTTAGCATTTTAGAATAATTAAAAAACGGTGACTGCCAAAAAAAAAAAAAAAAAGGGGAACCAAACCAGATGTCCATCAAGTGACAAATGGATGTTTATACATTAGAATATTTTTCTGCCACAAAAAGGAATAAAATACTGATGCATGCACAACATGGATGAACCTTGTAAACATTATGCCAAGTGAAAGAAGCCAGACATAAAAGGCCATCAATTATATGATTTCATTTATTTGAAATGTCAAGAATGGGCAACTTCATAGAGACAGAAAGTAGATTACTGTTTGCCTAAGTCTGGGGATGATAGAGAAATGGAGGGTGAGAGCTAATGGGTATGGTGTTTCTTATTAAGGTGATGAAATGTTATAAAATTGACTGCTTTGATGGGTGTACATAACTGAATATACTAAAAACCATTGAGTTTTGTGCTTTAAAAGAGAGTGCTTTGTGGTATGTGACTTACACCTCAGTAAAGTTATTGTTTTAAAAGGAATTTTAGGTTGAATTTAAAGAATTAAGAAATTTTCCGAGGGTGGAGATTTGTGAGTGGAGAAGTCCATTAATCCTTTATATTACCATGTTGTTGTTTTCATGATATACAAATACTCATGGCTGAAGTAGGGCTGATTTTGATGTATAATTATCATTTAAGGAAAAAGTCTGTAAGTTGTAGCTTTAGCAAATATATAATAATTATGATTAGACTGTACTGAAATCAGTATTTGATCTATGTGGCCATGGCTTTTGTCAATAACTTCATTTTCCATAAGATAAAATATCATTTGGATTGCTATGAACTTTTAATATCCCTTGTTAGTTAACATCTAGTCATGATTATATAATTCATAACATACTCCTTAGCAATAAGTTAAGGATTCATTTTTGTGGAAATAATAATATATAATGACCATGAATAACCCTACTAAATGATAGACTCATTAGACCCTTTGAAGCTCTCATTTTCTTGAAATACTGTAATGCATTATAGTAGAAATGTCACTGGACTAGATTTTAGAAAGATGGCCACTTAATCACTGCTCTACCAGTAACTGACTGCAATATATGACCTCTTTAAGCCTTATTTTCTTCATTTTTGAAATAAGAGCGTTGGCCTAAGTTTTCTTCAAGGTAAATTCTAACTGCAGAGTGTAATATTTGATTTTAACTACCTTGTATGGAATCGGCTTAAAGACTCTCCCCTCAACCTAAGAAAATACCCCAAAACTACCAGGTACATTTGGCCATTTATTATTACAAAAATAAACATCCAGTGTTCCTGTAACCAGAGAAAGTGGGTATAAATTTTAGACCTCATTTTTAGACCTCATTTTGAATAAGAGATACTGTTTTAATATTCTTTGGCTATCATACCTGAATTTAACAGACTGGGTGACTTAAACAACAGGCATTTATTTCTCATAGCTCTGGAGGCTGGAAGTCCAAGATTAAGGTGCTAGCAGAGATGGTTTCTAGTGAGACCTTTCTTCCTGGCTACAGATGGCTGCCTTCTCACTGTGTGACCTAACGTGGCCTTTTCTCTGTTCACGTGCACATACCTGGCATCTTTTCCTCTTTTTATAAGGCCACTATAACTTTATGACTTAATTTACCTTTATCTCACTAAAGGTCCTATCTTCAAATGGAGTCACATTGAAGGTTAGACTTCAACCTATGAATTTTGGGGCAATGCAATTCAGTCTATAACTTTCCATCCTTGCTCCCCATTCACATCCTTCTAGCATGCAAAATACACTTACACCAGTCCAACAGCCCCAAAAGTTTTAACCCATTCCAGCATACTCCAAGTCCAAATTCTCATCTATTTATCCTTGAAATCAGGCATGGGTGAGACTTGAGATATGATTCATCCTGAGGCAAAATTCCTCTCCAGCTGTGAACCTGTGAAAACAGAAAACATATGCACTTCTAAAATACAGTGGTAGGATAAGTGTAGGATAGACATTCCCATTCCATAAGGGAGAAATCAGAAAGAAAGTGTGACATGTCCTAAGTAAAGCCAAAACCAAGCAGGACAAATTCCATTATGTCTTAAATATCAAGAATAATCCCTTAGTTCCAATTATCTTCCCTCTGGGCCCACTGGGGTAGTGGCCCCACCCCGTTGGCCATGGGCTGTGACCCCATCCCCTTTGTGATGGATGGTAGCTTTGTCCATGAGACTCTGAGCAAGGGTAACATGTTCTGCTGAAAGTGAAGTGGTGGCCTTACTTCCCCGAAACTAAGGAGGAAACAAACAGCTTTGCCCCACAAGGCTGTGTGTTCTGGGCCTGTGGTGGCAGTGTAGCCTTGCCAATCTCTAAATCATCCTCACAGTCATTCTTCCCTTTTCTTGACATGTTGCAGCTACATAGCTCAATTTTTTCCATCCTCTAGATTTCCAGAATTTCAAAAGCCCTCCTTATTTTGTCCTGTTTCTGTTCCTCTTAGCCCAAATTGGTAGGGTCTCTGCTGGTATAATCCCATATTTAATCCTGGTTTCTGATGAGATGGCTGATTAAATCCATGGGTAGTCTCTTTATAGAGTGATTATCTAGCCACATTCTTGGTATTCTTTCCAGTACATGCTTTCTCATTTTTGCAAAATGGATACGCTGATAATTTTCCAAATCTTCAAGTTCTGGCTCCTTTTTGCTTAACAATTCCTTCAATTTCTTTCTCTCCCTTTGCCTTTTACTATAAGTAGTAAGAAGGAACCAGGTCACACGTTGAACACATTGCTTAGAAACTGCCTCTGCTAAGTGTCCAAGACTGTCACTCACAAGTTCTGTCTTTCATAAAACAATAGATAAAATTCAGCCAAGTTCTTTGCCATTCTGTAACAAGGATTGCCTATACTCCAGTTTCCAATAACAAGTTCCTCATTTCTTTCTGAGGCCTCACCAGGAGCACTTTTAAAGTTCTTCTTCTTCATTTTTAAATCAACAGTCTCTTCAAATAAATCTAGGCTTTTTCTTACATACATCACAAAGCGTTTCTGGCATCTATCTATTACCCACTTCCAAAGCCACTTCCACGGTGTTAGGTATTTGTTAGAGCAGCACCTCACTTCTTGGTACCAAAATCTGTATTAGTCTGCTAAGCCTGTCATAAGAGAAGACCACATACAAGGTAAATGAAACAATAAGCATTTATTTTCTCATAGTTCTTGTGGCTGGAAATCTGAGACCAAGGTGCCAGCAAGATTGGTTTCTGGTTAGGCCTTTCTTCTTGGCTTGCAGATGGCTACCTTCTCATTGGGCCTTCATGTGGTCTTTCCTCTGTTCATTTACACACTTCTGATGTCTCTTCCTCTTCATATATGGACACCTAATCCTATTGGATTGGAGCCACATCCTTGTGGATGACATCATTTAACTATATTTCCTTAAAATCTGTATCTCCAAATACAGTCACACTGGGGATTAGGTTTCAACCTATGAATTTTAGGGGAACACAATTTAGTCCATAGCAAATATTTTCTGGGACAATTGTCTAAAGTTGAAATTTTGGGCATAAAATTCTATTTCAAATATACTATATAGACTCATTACTTAAGGCAGCTAATAATAGTAGCTTTGTAAAGAATTTTTTTTATTATAGTATTAGTAGTAATAGTAATGGTAGTGGTGGTGGTGATGGTTGCAATAGAAGTAACGAATTATATGAAATCTCACATGTACCAAGTACAGTTGACTCGAACAATACAGGTTTGAATTGTGCGGATCCATATATAAGCAGATTTTTTCAAAAAACTCATACTATAGCACTACTGATCCAAGGTCGGTTGAATTCATGGATGCAGAACCTTGGAAAAAGAGGACCAACTGTAAAGTTTTACGTGATTTTCAACTGTGTGGCAGGTCAGTGCCCCTAACTCCCATGTTGTTCAAGAGTCAACTATAATAGAGATATAAATCTTCTATTGCCCATCATCAAAGCTCAGGAGCTTAACTATTATGTTACATGTTATTAAAGTCCAGATGAAAAAAATAGCAATTATCAACACCATCATCATTGTTATAGGAGGTGATCTGGCCAATCTGAAAGTGAAAGTGTCTTGAATTGCTCTTCCTTCTTTCCCTTCTTTCTTTTTTCCTTCCTTCTTTCCCTTAGTCTCATATTTTTTCTCAAATATTTGTTGAATATATATACACAAGGCACTATACTGGGGAATGGGGTATAGTGGTGAATTGACACTTTCTTTGCACTTATACATGTTCTTCCAACGATTTGGAATTTGGGCGTATCCATTTTTTAAAATTTCCATTTTAGTACATAGGCTTTGTCATCAATACTATAGTAAAACCATATCTCTGTAACATAATATATTGGATATCATATGTTGAGTTAATTAAATATGAATGATCTAATCTCACCCAATTGAGAAATATCACTTTAGGGCTTCCCTGGTGGCTCAGTGGATAAGAATCTGCCTGCCAATGTAGGGGACACAGGTTTGATTCCTGGTCCGGGAAGATCCCCCATGCCGTGGAGCAGCTAAGCCCTTGCGCCACAACTACTGAGCCTGCGCTCTAGAGCCTGCAAGCCGCAACTACTGAAGCCCGCCTGCCTAGAGCCCATGCTCTGCAACAAGAGAAGCCACTGCAATGAGAAACCCATTCACCACAACGAAGAGTAACCCCAGCTTGCAACAAATAGAGAAAGCCTGCATGCAGCAACGAAGACCCAACAGAGCCAAAAAAATAAACAAATAAACAAATAAAAATAAAAGAAATATTGCCTTAGTATTTTTGCTTAACCATGTTAATGCTTTCTTATGACTGTTCAAATCCTAACTTAAAACGTAAGTGACTTTTGACACATTGTAAAATGCCTTATTCAGGTGAATTTCCAAAGAAAAATTCTCCCAATAATTTTGCTGTGGGTAATAGAAAAAGGTGACTTCTGGATTATTCATTACTTCATTTCACCTTCTAGAAATAGTATATTATTATGTACTATTTGGACTAAAATCTCTTATTGTTAATATTAATCCACTTATTCATAAAATTATGCATTGCAGTGTATTGTTTCTTAATGTTAAAAATATATTAATCAGGGCCATGGTTTTGAAAGAGTTTTTTTTCAAGTGGAAATGTCACCTTTCACTCCAATTTATGTTGGAGAAGCAAATATTTAGATTAGACTAATAAGTTTACCTGGGCACTTGTAAATCTAGCTGCTATATGATTTATTAGAAATAATGATTGTGTATTTATTCATCTTAAATTTATAAGAGATTTTATTTTATAAATTGACAACTTTTAATATATATCACACAATAGAAATTAAAACATTAACTGGACTTCAGTATATATTGTTTGGAATAGGGGATTTTTCTGCAGCTTCATTTTTCATGATTTAAAACTTAAATGCAATATTTGTATGTAAATATACTATACAATATACACATATAATACTGGGAAAAGCCACATTCTTCTCATTATTAACTGATTTTATAAAATATACTATATCAAGAATGTACCTTTCTAAGTTAAATCATCTTTATTAAGACATAATATGAAAGCAACAGGGCTTCCCTGGTGGTGCAGTGGTTGAGAATCTGCCTGCCGATGCAGGAGACACGGGTTCGTGCCCTGGTCTGGGAAGATCCCACATGCTGCGGAGCGGCTGGGCCTGTGAGCCATGGCTGCTGATCCTGTGCGTCCGGAGACTATGCTCCACAATGGGAGAGGCCACAAAAAAGAGAGGCCCACACACTGCAAAAAAAAAAAAAAAAAAAAAAAAGCAACAATCAACATTTTCAGAGGCATTATCTATATATACTTACACATTCAATGGAACAACATGGGCTATTTTATTATTATTCACCAATATTTTCTTTTTCAGTTTTTTATTTAAAATTTTTTATATTGACATATAGTTGATTTACAATGTTTCAAGTGTACAGCAAAGTTATTTAGCTATACATGTATGTGTATATATATATTGTTTTTCAGTTTATTTTCTATTATAGGTTATTACAAGATATTGAGTATAGTTCCCTGTACTATAGAGCAGGTCCTTGTTGTTTATCTACTTTATATATAGTAGTGTGTATCTGTTAATGTCAAATCCCTAATTTTTCCCTCACCTCCCTTGCACCTTTAGTAACCATAGTTTGTTTTCTATGTCTGTGAGTCTATTACTGTTTTGGAAATAAGTTCCTTTGTACATTTTTTTTAGATTCCACATATAAGTGATCTCATATGATATTTGTTTTTCTCTGCCTGACTTATTTCACTTAGTATGATACCTCTAGGTCCATCCATGTTACTGCAAATGACATTATTTCATTATTTTTTATGGCTGAGTGATATTCCATTGTATATATATATATATATATATATATATATATATATATATATACACCACATCTTCTTTATCCAGTCATCTGTAGGTGGACATTTAGGTTGCTTCCATGTCTTGGCTATTGTAAATAGTGCTTCTATGAATATTGGGGTGCATGTATCTTTTTGAATTAGAGTTTTCATCTTTTCCAGATATATGCCCAGGACTGGGATTGCTGGATCATATGGTAACTCTATTTTTAGTCTTGTAAGAGAGAGTGATTCCTCCAGCTCCATTCTTATTTCTCAAGATTGTTTTGGCTATTCAGGATCTTTTGTGTTTCCATACAAATTTTAAGTTTCTTTGTTCCAGTTCTGCGAGAAATGTCATTGGTAATTTGACAGAGATTGCCCTGAATCTGTAGATTACCTTTGGTAGTATGGTCACTTTAACAATGTTGATTCTTCCAATCCAAGAACATGGTATATCTTTTCAACTGTTTGTGTTGTCTTCAATTTTTTTCATCAGTGTTTTATATTTTCCTCTGAAAAAGTGGGGAAAATGGGACTGAAAAAATGAGCAGAGCCTCAGAAACTCATGGGACAATAATTAAAAATCCAACACTCATATCATCAGAGTCCCAGAAGGGGAAGAGAAAGAGAGTATGGCTGAAAGAGTATTAAAGAAATAATGGTTAGAAACTTCCCAAGTTTGGGAAAAGATATACACCTACACGTAAAAGAATCTGAAATAACCCCAAAGAAAAGGAAATTTTGGATGGTTCATCTTTAGGATTAACACAAAGAAATGCATGTGAAGACACATCATAACTACTTTTCTGCAAACTAAAGACAAAGAAAATATCTAGAAAGCAGCCAGAGAGAAATGATGCATTACTTATGGGTGAACATCAATTCAATTAACAGCAGATTTTTTATCTGACACTGTAAAGGTCAAAAGAAAGTATCATAGCATATTCAATAGTTGAAAGAAAATTGTCAACCATGAATTCTATATTTGGTGAAAGTGAATGAAGGAAATAAAAATATTCTAGATGAAAGAAAATTAAAATAATTTTTCCCTAAAAGTGTTGCTAAAGGAAATTTTTAAGCAGAAAGGAAATGATGAAAAGGGGAAATTTGGAGCATCAGGAAGGAAGTAAAATTAAAGAAAGAACACAAATATGGGTACATACACAGACTGTCCCTCTCCTCAGGAGTTTTAGGAATTATGTTTGATGATTGTGAAAAAAATTGTGTAATCTGATATTCAAGACAATGCTATTTAAAAGTGGGGAGAGTAGACACCTAAATGAAAGTAAAGTGTCTACACATCACTTGGAGTGGTAAAATGTTGATACACTTAATAGAGTGTGATAAATCACATATGTATATTGTAATACCCACATCAACCACTAAGAAAACCACACAATGAGATACACTTAGAAACACTGAAAATATTTAAATAACCTACAAGAAGGCAAGAAATGGGAAATAGAGGAATGAGAAACAGAGGAAACAGATAGAAACAAATAGTAAAATGGCAGACTTAAGCTCTAATGTATTAATAATTACTTAAATATAAATAGCCTAATATATACCAACTGAAAAGAAGAGATTGGCAGAGTGGATAAAAGAAAGTATGATCCAGTTAAATGGTGGTTACAGGAAACTAACTTCAATTTCACTGACATAGATTGAAAGTAAAAGGATAGAAAAGACACACCATGAAAATGTTAATTTAAGCAAACAGAAGTAGTTGTATTAATATCAGATAAAGTAGAGTTTAGAGCAAGGGAAATTTAATGAAGATGAAGAGGAAAATTACATAATGATAAAAGAATCAATCTACCAGGAAGTCATATGTGTACACACCAAAAGAGCAAATCTTTAAAATACACAAAGCAAAAACTGATAGAAATGAAAGGAGACAAATCAAAATTATTGTTGAGTAATTCAACATACTCTTGTTAGAAACTACTAGAACTACTAGACAGAAAATAAGCAAGTCTATAGAATATATGAACAGCACAATCAACCATCAATATCTAATTGACATATATAGAACACTGAATCTAACAATGACAGAATGTAAATATTTTTCAAGTGCCCACAATACATATACTAAGACAGACCATATCCTGGGGTATAAAACAAATTTCAACCCATTTAAAGAACTGAAATCATAGAAAGTATGTTTTTTGACCCTAATGGAATCAAATAAGAAATCAATAACAGAAAGAAACAGCAAACTGTCTAAACACTTGGAAATTAAATAACATACTTCTAAATAAAACATCGATCAAAGAAGTCTCAAAAAACTAAAGGTGTACATATAACTGAATGAAATAAAAATACAATATTTGTTGGATGCACTCTATAAAGCAGTCCTGAGAGGGAAATTTACAGCATTAAGTGCTTACACTAAGAAATAGTAAACATCTCTAATCTTAATCTAAGTTCTTACCTTAAAATAAATCTAAAGCAAGCAGAGTGAAGGAAATAATAAAGATAGCAGAAATCAATGAAATTGTAAATAAGAAGGCAGGGAAAATAAATGAAACAAAAATATAGTTCTTTTTAAAAATAAGTAAAATTAGTAAATATCAGACAACACTTTTGAAGGTAAAGAGAGAAGAAACAAATCACCAATATCAGGAATGAAACAGGGAATATCATTATAGATCCTATACTATACTGTAATCCTATAGACCACTACAACAATTAAAATGATGAAAATGAACACTGCAAACAACTTTAAAATAATACATTTGACAACCTAGTAGAAATGAACCTATTTCTTAAAAGCTGTAAACCACTGAAACTCAATCAAGAAGAAGTAGATTATCTGAATGTCCAATAAATATTTAAAAAGTTGAATTATAATACCAAAAACTCTCCAAAAAAGAAATATCCAGGACAAAATTGTTTTACTAGAGAATTCAATTAAATATTTAAAAAGAATTACCACCAATTTTATATAGTCTTTTTCCAGAAAATAGGAGAGAGCAGTTCCTAGCTCATTTTATGAGGACAGTATTGTCCTGATACCTAAACTAAGCACATGCAGAAAGAAAAAGAAAACTGCAGACAAATATTATTCAGGAACTTAGACACAGGATCCTTAACAAAATAGTATCAAATAGAATTCATCAATATATAAAAGTAATCATATACCATATTCAAGTGCAGTCTATTCCAAGGATACAAGGCTGGTTCAACATTTGAAAATCAGTATAATCTATCAACAGGCTAAAACAGAAAAATTTCATGATCATATCAACTGATGAAAAAGACACATGACAATTTTCAATACACATTCACAATAAAAATTCTCAGAAAATCTGTAAATATGAAGAAAAAGAAATAAAACTGTTACTATATGGAAATGACATGGTTGTCTACATAGAAAACCCCAAGGGATTTAGCAGAAAAAACACCCTTATAGAACCAAAAGTGAGTTCAGCTAGGGTGCAGAATAAAAGGTCAGAGGCAATTAATTGCAATTTCATATACTAATAATAAACATGTGGAAATAAATTACAAACAATACCATTTATAATCACTCCAAAGAAAATTAAATGTTTAACTATATACCTAACAAATCATGTACAGAATGCATAATATTAAAACTTTAAATTGCTGATGAAAACTATCAGAGAAGAATTAAATAACTTGAGAAATATAGTGTGTTCATGGATTGGAAAATTTAGCATATTGCTATGTCAGTTTTCTCTAAACTGATTTGTAGGCAGATTCCTATCAAAACACTGCAAAATTCTGTAGGAAAAGACAATCTTATTCTAAAATGTATACGGAAAGGTACAGGCCTAGAAGAGCAGAGAAAATTCATGGTAAAGAAGAATAAAGGTGGAGGAATTACTTTACCCAATATTAAAGGCTGCTGTATGATTGCAGTAATCAGGAGTGTGGTATTATCAGAGTGTATACACACAATCAGTGGAACAGAATAGAGAAAACACACCCACATAAATATCCCCAACTGATTATTGGCAAAGGTGAAAATGAAATTTAATAGAGGAAGGACAGCCATTTCTACAAAATGGTGCTGAAACAATTGGATATCCATAGGTGAAATAATGAAATTGGACCTAACCTTACATCTTATATAATAATTTCAAAATGGATCATAGAATTAAATATAAAATTTAAACTATAAAACTTAGAAACAAAAAATGATAGAAAATCTTAGAGATTTCAGGCTAAGCAAAGAGTTCTCATAATTTGAAACCAAAAGCACAATTCATAAATGGAAAACCTGATAAATTGGATCTCATTTGTAATAAGATCAAAAGACAAGTTAAAAACTGGGAGAGAATGTTTTCTAATCACAGCTCTGGCAAAGAAAGAACTCAAATCTCAACATTAAAAAAAAATCAAACAGAGGACCTTCAAGAGGGCAGAGATGTAAGACGTGGAGATCACCTTCCTCCCCACAAATACATCTACATGTGGAACAGCTCCTACAGAACACCTACTTAACGCTGGTAGAAGACCTCAGACTTCACAAAAGGCAAGAAACTCCACACGTACCTGGCTAGGGCAAAATTAAAAAGAAAAAACAGAGACAAAAGAAAAGGGATGGGACCTGCACCTCTGGGAAGGAGCTGTGAAGGAGGAAAAGTTTCCACACATTAGGAAGTGCCTTCACTGGTGGAGACAGAGGCATGCGTGGGTGGGAAGCTTTGGAGCCATGGAGGAGAGTGCAGCAACAGGGGTGCAGAGAGCAAAGTGGAAAGATTCCCACACGGAGGATTGGGCCAACCAGCACTCACCAGACTGAGAAGCTTATCTGCTCACATGCCAGGGTGAGTGGGGGCTAGGAGCTGAGGCTTGGGCTTCGGAGGTCAGATCCCAGGGAGAGGACAGGGGTCGGCTGCATGAACACAGCCTGAAGGGGGCTAGTGCGCCACAGCTAGCTGGGAGAGAGTGCAGGAAAAACTCTGGACCTGCCTAAGAGGGAAGAGACCATTGTTTCAGGGTGCTCAAGGAGAGGAGATTCAGAGCACCACCAAACTGAGCTTCAGAGACAGGCAGGAGCTGAGCTACCAGCACAGACACCAGAGGTGGGCATGAAATGCTAACGCTGCTGCTGCAGCCACCAATAATCCAGTTTGCAAGCATAGGTCACTATCTACACCTCCCCTCCCAGGATCCTGTGCAGTCCACCACTACCAGGGTCCCATGATCCAGGGACAACTTCCCCAGGAGAACACACGGCATGCCTCAGGCTGTTGCAACATCAAAATGGCCTCTGCCGCTGCAGGCTCACCACGAATACTGTACCTCTCCCTCCCCCTGACCTGAGTGAGCCAGAACCCCCTAATCAGCCACTCCTTTAACCCCCTCGTGTCTGGGTGAAGAAAAGATGCCAGAGGGCGACCTACAGGCCAAATCCAAAGATGAACCCCAGAAGCTGTTCGAACAAAGAAGTGAAAGGGAAATTTTTCTGTGCACCTTCAGGAGCTTCAGATTAAATTTCCACAGTCAACTTTATGTACTCTGCATCTGTGGGATACCTGAAAAGACAAAAAATCATCCCAAAATTGAGGTGGTGGAGTTTGGGAGCAACTGTATACTTGGGGTTTGCTGTATGCGACAGACTATTTTCTGAATTTTATGTTTATTTTAGTATAGGTTTTAACACTTGTTATCATTGGTGGGTTTGTTTATCAGTTTGGTTGCTCTCTTCTTTTTTTTATTACATTTTTATTTTAATAATATTTTAATAACTTTATTTTATTTTTTTCTTTCTATTTTTCCTTCCCTTTTCTTCTGAGCTGTGTGGCTGACAGCATCTTGGTGCTCTGGCCGGGTGTCAGGACTAAGCCTCTGAGGTCGGACAGCCAAGATCAGGATATTGGACCACCAGAGACCTCGCGGTGCCACATAATATCAATTGACGAGAGCTCTCCTGAAGATCTGTCTCAGGACTTACACCCAGCTCAAGTCAATGACCAGAGGGCTCCAGTATTGGACACCTCATGCCAAACAATTAGCAAAACAAGACCACACCCCCACCCATTAGCAGAGAGGCTGCCGAAAATCATATTAAGTTCACAGACACCCCAAAACACACCACCAGACATGGTCCTGCCCAACAGAAAGGTAAGATCCAGCCTCACCAAGCAGAGCACAGGCACCAGTCCTCTAAACCAGGAAGCCTACAAAACACACTGAACAAAGCTTATCTACTGTGGGCAGACACGAAAAACAACAGGAACTAGGAACCTGAAGGCTGTGAAAAGGAGACCCCAAATGCAGTAACTTAAGCAAAATGAGAAGACAGAGAAACACACAGAAGATGAAGGAGCAACGTAGAAACCCATCTGACCAAACAAAAGAAGGGGAAATAGGCAGTCTACCTGAAAAATAATTCAGAGTAATGATTGTAAAGATGATACAAAATCTTGGAAATAGAATGGAGAAAATACAAGAAATGTTTAACAAGGACCTGGAAGAACTAAAGAGCAAACAAACTATGCTGAAAAACACAATAAATGAAATTAAAAATTCTCTAGAAGAAATCAATAGCAGAATAACTGAGGCAGAAAAATGGATAAGTGACCGGGAAGATAAAATAGTGCAAGTAACTACTGCAGAGCAGAATAAAGAAAAAACAAAGAAAAGAATTGAGGACAGTCTCAGAGACTTCTGGGACAACATAAAATGCACCAACATTCAAATTATAGGGCTCCCAGAAGAAGAAGAGAAAAAGAAAGGGACTGAGAAAATATTTGAAGAGATTATAGTTGAAAACTTCCCTAATATGGGAAAGGAAATAGACAATCAAGTCCAGGAAGAGAAGAGAGTCCCATACAGAATAAATCCAAGGAGAAACACGTCAAGACACATTTTAATCAAACAATCAAAAAATAAATACAAAGAAAAATATTAAAAGCAGCAACGGAAAAGCAACAAATAATGTACAAGGGAATCCCCATAAGTTTAACAGCTGATCTTTCAGCAGAAACTCTGCAAGCCAGACACGAGTGGCAGGATATATTTAAAGTGATGAAAGGGGAAACCTACAACCAACATTACTCTACCCAGCAAGGATCTCATTCAGATTTGATGGAGAAATAAAACCTTTACAGAGAAGCAAAAGCTAACAGAATTCAGCACCACCAAACAAGCTGTAAAACAAATGCTAAAGGTTCTTCTCTAGGCAGGAAACACAAGAGAAGGAAAGGATCTACAGAAACAAACCCAAAACACTTAAGAATATGGCAATAGGAACATACATATTGATAATTACCTTAAATGTAAATGCATTAAATGCTCCAACCAAAAGACATAGACTGGCTGAATGGATACAAACACAAAACCCATATATATGCTGTTTACAAGAGACCCACTTCAGACCTAGGGACACATAAAGACAGAAAGTGAGGGGAAGGAAAATAATATACCATGCAAATGGATATCAAAAGAAAGCTGGAATATCAATTCTCATATCAGAAAACGTACTTTAAAATAAAGACTATTACAAGAGACAAAGAAGGACACTACATAATGATCAAGGGATTGATCCAAGAAGAAGATATAACAATTTTAAATATTTATGCACCCATCATAGGAGCACCTCAATATATAAGGCAAATGCAAACAGCAATAAAATGGGAAATCAAAAGTAACACAGTAAGAGTACGGGACTTTAACCCCCCATTTTCACCAATAGATAGATCATCCAAAATTAAAGCAAATAAGGAAACACAAGCTTTAAATAATACATTAAACAAGATGGACATCATTGATAATTATAGGACATTCCATCCAAAAAATACAGAATACACTTTATTCTCAGGTGCTCATGCAACATTCTCCAGGATAGGTCATATCTTGGGTCACAAATCAAGCCTTGGTAAATTTAAGAAAATTGAAATCATATGCAGTATCTTCTCTGACCACAGTGCTAGGAGACTAGATATCAATTACAAGAAAAAAACTGTAAAAAATACAAACACATGGAGGCGAAACAATATGCTATGAAGTAACCAGGAGATCACTGAAGAAATCAAAGAGGAAATTTAATAAATACCTAGAAACAAATGAAAATGAAAACACGACAACCCAAAACCTATAGAATACAGCAAAAGCACTTCTAAGAGGGAAGTTTATAGCAATACAATCCTACATCAAGAAAGAAGAAACATCTCAAATAAACAACCTAACCGAACACCTAAAGCAATTAGAGAAAGAAGAAGAAAAAATACCCCAAAGTTAGCAGAAGGAAAGAAATCATAAAATTCAGATCAGGAATAAGTGAAAAAGAAATGAAGGACACAATAGCAAAGATCAATAAAACTAAACACTGATTCTTTAAGAAGATAAACATAATTGATAAACCATTAGCCAGAGTCATCAAGAAAAAATTGGAGAAGACTCAAATCTACAGAACAAGAAAGAAAAAAAGGAGAAATAACAAATGAAACTGCAGAAATACAAAGGATCATAAGAAATTACTACAAGGAACTACATGCCAATAAAATGGACAATCTGGAAGAAATGAAAAATTCTTAGAAAAGCACAACCTTCCAAGAATGAATCAGGAAGAAATAGAAAATAAATATAAAAATAAATATAAATCAGTAGAACTGAAAATGAAACTGTGATTAAAATCTTCCATCAAATAAAAGCCCAGGACCAGATCGCTTCACAGGCAAATGCTATCAAATATTTAGAGAAGAGCTAACACCTATCCATTTCAAACTCTTCCAAAATATAGCAGGGGAGGAAAACCCCCAAACACATTATACGAGGCAACAGTCACCCTGATACCAAAACCAGACAAAGTTGTCACAAAAATAGAAAATTACATGCCAATATCACTGATGAACATTGATGCAAAAATCCTCAACAAAATAGTAGAAAAAAAATTCAACGGCACATTAAAAGGATCATACACCATGGTCAAGTGGGGTTTATCCCAGGAGTGCAAGGTTTCTTTAATATACACAAATCAATCAATTGATACACCATATTAACAAATTGAATGATAAAAAACATATGATAAACTGAAGAGATGCAGTAAAAGCTTTCAACAAAGTTTAACACCAATTTATTATCAAAACTCTCCAAAAAGAAGGCATAGAGGTAACTTACCTCAACATAATAAAGGCCACATATGACAAACCCACAGCCAACATCATTCTCAATGATGAATAACTGAAACCATTTCCACTAAGATCAGGAACAAGACAAGGTTGCCCACTCTCACCATTACTCAACATAGTTCTGGAAGTTTTAGCCACAGCAATCAGAGAAGAAAAAGAAATAAAATGAATCCAAATTGAAAAACATGTAAAACTGTTACTGTTTACAGATGACATGATACTATACATAGAGAATCCTGAAGATGCTACCAGAAAACTACTATAGCTAATCAATGAATATGGTAAAGTAACAGAATACAAAATTAATGCACAGAAATCTCTGGCATTCCTATACACTAATGATGAAATATCTGTAAGAGAAATTAATGAAACACTCCCGTTTACCACTGCAGCAAAAAGAACAAAATACCTAAGAATAAACCTACCTAAGGAGACAAAAAACTTGTATGCAGAAAACTATAAGACTCTGATGAAAGAAATTAAAGATGATACAAAGAGATGGAGATATATACCATATTCTTGGATTGGAAGAATCAACATTGTGAAAATAATTATACTATCCAAAGCAATCTACAGATTCAGTGTAATTCCTTTCAAACTACCAATGGCATTTTTCACAGAAGTAGAACAAAAAATTTCACAATTTTTATGGAAACACAAAAGACACCAAATAAGAGAGGCCGTGATAGTGAGAGGCCTGTGTACTGCAAAAAAAAAGAAAAAAAAAGAGGACCCTGAAGAGCATAAGCAACCTTGAGATAGAAATACAGAGGTGGAGGTATCAGACACCCCAATTTCAGACTACACTACAAAGCAACAGTCATCAAGACAGTATGGTACTGGCACAAAAACAGAAATATAGATCAGTGGAACAGGATAGAAAGCACAGAGATAAAGGCATGTACATATTGTCAACTTATCTTTGATAAAGGTGGCAAAAATATACAATGGAGAGAAGGCAGCTTCCTCAATAAGTGGTGCTGGGAAAACTGGACAGCCACATATAAAGAATGAAATTAGAACACTCCCTAACACCATACACAAAAATAAACTCAAAATTGTTTAAAGACCTAAATGTAAGACCAGGCACTATAAAACTCTTAAAGGAAAACATAGGCAGAACACTCTATGACATACATCACAGCAAGATCCTTTTTGACCCACCTCCTAGAGAAATGGAAATAAAAACAAAAATAAACAAATGGGACCTAATGAAATGCAAAGGAAATAATGGACAGCAAAGGAAACCATAAACAAGACCAAAAGACAACCTCAGAATGGGAGAAAATATTTGCAGATGAAGCAAGTGACAAAGGATTAATCTCCAAAATATACAAGCTGCTCATGCAGCTCAATATCAAAACAACAAACCACCCAATCCAAAAATAGGCAGAAGACCTAAATAGACATTTCTCCAAAGAAGATATACAGATTGCCAACAAACACATGAAAGGATGCTCAATGTCACTAATCATTAGAGAAATGCAAATCAAAACTACAATGAGGTGTCACCTCACACCAGTTAGAATGGCCATCTTCAAAAAAATCTGCAAACAATAAATTCTGGCAATGGAGTGGAGAAAAGGGAACACCCTTGCGTTGTTTTTGGGAATGTAAATTGATATAGCCACTATGGAGAAAAGTATAGAGGCTCCTTAGAAAACTAAAAATAGAACTACCTTACAACCCAGCAATTCCACTATTGCACATATACCCTGAGAAACCATAATTCAAAAAGAGTCATGTACCACAGTGTTCATTGCAGCACTCTTTACAATAGCCAGGACATGGAAGCAACCTAAGTTTCCATTGAGAGATGAATGGATAAAGAAGATGTGGCACGTATGTAAAATGGAATATTACTCAACCGTAAAAAGAAATGGAATTGAATTTTTTGTAGTGAGGTGGATGGACCTAGAGTCTGTATACAGAGTGAAGTATGTCAGAAAGAGAAAAACATATCATATGCTAACACGTATATATGGAATCTAAAAACGAAATGGTTCTGAAGAACCTAGGGGCAGGGCAGGAATAAAGATGCAGACATACATATTGGACTTGAAGATACTGAGGGTGGGAAGGGTAAGCTAGGACGAAGTGAGAGAGTTGAATTGATATATATATACTACCAACTGTAAAATAAATAGAAGTGGGAAGCAGCTGTGTAGCACATGGAGATCAGTTCCGTGCTTTGTGACCAGCTTGAGAGGTGGGATAGGGAGAGTGGGAGCAAGATGCAAGAGGGTGGGAGTATGGGGATATATGTTTACATATACCTGATTCACATTGTTATACAGCAGAAACTAGCACAACATTGTAAAGAAATTATATTCCAATAAAGATGTTAAAGAAAATCAACCAATCCTATTAGAAAATGGGCAAAAGATGTATAGAGACATTTCTCTGACCAGGTAACAAAGATAGCAGGTAAGCACATGCAAAAATCTTCAACATCATTAGCCGTCATGAAATGCAAATCAAAACCATGTGGTTTTCGTACACAGCCATCAGAATGGCTAAAATTTTTAAAAGGATGACAACCTCAAATGCTGATGAGAATGTAGATAATCTGGATCACTCATACATTGTTGGTAGGAATAGTCATTCCAGAAAACATTTTAGCATTGTCATATAAAACTAAACTTTTAATTACCGTATAACACAGAAGTTGCCTGCTTGGACGTTTATCCCAGAGAAATGAAAACTTATGTTCACACACAAACATGAAACTTGCACATGAATATTCCATAGTTATTTATTTGTAATGGCTGAAAATTGGAAATGACCCTGATATCCTTCAAAAGGTTAATAGTTTTAAGAAATGTGGTACTTCCGTACCATGGAATACTACTCACAAATATAAATGAATAAACTGTGGATACACACAACAATTTGGAGGAAATCATCAGGGAACTAGGCTGCATGTAAAAATCAAGTCCCCAAATGTTATATATTGTATGATTCCACTCAAACAACATTTTTGAAATGACAGAAGGTTACTGTATGATTTTAATGAATTAATCATGTAAAGTGTTGAGAATATTGCCTTGCCATAGAGTAAGCACTCTATTATTATTATTATTATTGAAAAAGAAAAATGGGCTTTTGTTTCATTTTTTTAAATTTGCTATTTTATTATGTATTCTTAGGGACTGTATTGAGAGAGATTGATGACAGAAGCTGTAAGAAAAGAAATTATTTAAAGTAGTTTACACAAGTTTTCATGTTCCCTATATCAATTTGGCCTAAACGTCAACCATTCTTTATTTTTTTATTGAAGTATAGTTGATTTACAATGTTGTGTTAGTTTCTGGTGTATAGCAAAGTTATTCAGTTATACACACACACATACATATTCTTTTCCATATTCTTTATAGTATTTTTCATATCATTTTTGTGTTCATTTTGCAATTCAGTTACAGCAACTTTAATGGACAAAATTATGTAAGGCTTGGGAGAGTTTTGGAATTTTTTTACCTTGATTATATAGATGTAGAAAACGATTTTGTATAGGAAAAGATTTGCCAAATCAAATAGTCCACAAGCAGGATATTAAGCAGTATTTACACAGAGTTTTAATGAGCAACTGGGGAGTCAACTGAAGCATGCTGGGTGGCTTTGAGGTTAGAAAATTCACTCCAAAGGTACAGATTTTTTTATACTTCAGTTTCCTTATTCCAAAATGAAGATCCAACATTTCAGCTTGTGGATTGTTTATGATGTTCATTAAGGAGCATAAGGTGCATTTTACTCCAGTGGAAACCTGGTTGACACAATGCTTCAGGAATAGTCAGGGTTCCATCTGTCTTCCATGTAACGTACACAATGAAGTAATAATCTGAGGTTACTTGTAGACTAAGGTAACAGACTATTTTGAAAGTATCTTTGTTAAGGGTACCATTCTGAAAGTAGTTTGTAATAGAACAGCATCAGCTGTAGTTGATTATAGGAGTAGATTCATCCCCAAAGAAAAAAATATTACTCATAGATCATCAGGGTTGTAGAGTGTAAGAGGGTAAGAGTGGGAGCAGGGAGCCTATGGCAAATAATTCTGTAGGCCTGCTGAAGGATGTTAGTTTGAATAAAAGATGTAGCAATGAGTATGAAGGAAAAATGGTGGGCTATTATGCACCCATTCCAAAATATCTTTTTTTCCCTTTTTAAAAAAATGTATAGTTGACATACGTTATATTAGTTCCAAGCATACAACATAGTGATTTGACATTTAAATACGTTATTAATTGGTCACCACAATAAGTCTGGTAACCATCTATCACTAAATTCATTAAACATTATTGACTATATTCCCTATGTTGTACGTTACATCTCCAAGACTTATCTATTTTATAACTGGAAGTTTGTACATGTTAATCCCCTTTACCTATTTCGCTCAACCCTCCACCCCCTCCCCTCTGGCAACAACTAGTTTGTTCCCTGTATCTATAAGTCTGTTTCTATTTTGCTTTGTTCATTCATTATCTTTGTTTATTTAGGTTCCACATATAAGTGAAATCGTATGGTATTTGTCTTTCTCTGTCTGACTTATTTCACTTAGCATAATACCCTGTAAGTCCATCCATGTTGCTGCAAATGGCAAGATTTCATTCTTTTTCATGGATGAGCATTATTCCATTTTATAAATATACAAAATATTATATCCAATGAATGGATACACACACACACACACACACACACACACATATATACATATATATATATATATATATATATATCACATCTTCTTTATTCATTATCCATTCAACCTCCTTATGTCTTTTTGTTGTTGTTCTTTTTTTATTTAATTTTTATTGGGGCACAGTTGCTTTAAAATATTGTGTTAGTTTCTGCTGTAATGCAAAGTGAATCAGTTATACATATACATATGTACACTATTAGATTATTTTCCCATATAGATCATTACAGAGTATTGAGAAGAGTTCACTGTGCTATACATTAGGTCCTTATTAGTTATCTATTTTATATATAATAGTGTGTATATGTCAATCCCAATCTCTCAATTTATCCCTCCCTCCTATTCCCCCCTGATAACCATAAGTTTGTTTTCTACATCTGTGACTCTATTTCTCTTTTGTAAATAAGTTCATTTGTACAAATTTTTTTAGGTTCCACGTGTAAGTGATATCATATGATATTTTTCTTTCTCTGTTTGACCTACTTTACTCAGTATGACAATCTCTAAGTCCATTCATGTTGCTGCAAATGACATTGTTTTGTTCTTTTTTATGGTCTATGCCTTTTGATTGGAGTATTTGTAGTCTATTTACATTTAAAGTGATTATTGATAGGTATGTACTTATTGCCATTTTGTTAATTGTTTTCTGGTTGTTTTTGTAGTTCTTTGTTGTTCTTTTCTTCTCCTCCTGTTCTCTTCCCTTGTGAGTTGATGACTTTCTTTAGTGTTGTTTGTATTCCTTTCTGTTTATTTTCTTTGTATCTCTTATAGGGTTTTGGTTTGTGTTGCCAGGAGGTGACACATATATAAAAACCTATGTATATAGCTGTCTAATTTAATTTCATGGTCACTTAAGTTTAAGCACATACTAAAAGCATTGCTTTTTAACCACCACCTCATGGTTTATGTTTTTGATGTCATAATTTACATCAAAATTTTGATGTATTGCTTAAGTAATTATTTCAGATACAGATAACTTTACTACTTTTGTCTTTTAACCTTCATACTAGCCTTACTATATGTTTACCTTTATTAGTGAGATTTTTTTCTTTCTTAATTTTCTTATTTCTAGTTATGGCCTTTTCTATTTGAAGAAAAGTTCCTTTAATATTTCTTTTAAGGCTGGTTTAGTGTTGATGAGCTCCTTTAGCTTTTGTTTGTCTGGGAGACTCTTTATCTGTTCTTCAATACTGAATGATAACCTGCCAGGTAGAGTATTCTTAGCTGTAAGTTTTTTTTTTCCCTTCCAGTACTTTGAATATATCATGCCAGTCTCTTCTGACTTATAAAGTTTCTGCTGGAAAATCAGCTTATGGTCTTATGGGGGTTCCCTTGTACAAAGCTAGCTACTTTCATCTTGCTGCCTTTAAGATTCCCTCTTTAACTTTCAAAACTTTAATTTTAATGTGTCTTGGTGTGAGTCTCTTTGGGTTCATCTTCTTTGAGACTCTCTGTGCTTCCTGGACTTGGATGTCTGTGTCCTTCACCAGGTTAGGGATGTTTTCAGCTATTATTTCTTTAAATAGGCTTTCTAATCCTTTATTTCTCTCTTCTTCTTCTAAGATCCCTACAACATTAATCTTAGTGCTTGAAATTGTCCCAGAGGCCCTTTAAACTATCATCATCTTTTAATTATTTTTTTTTTCTTTTTGCTGTCTGGATTAGGAGATTTCTACTATCCTGTCTTCCAGATTGGTGACCCATTTTTCTGCACCCTCTAATCTGCTCTTGTATTTTTTATTTCTGTTATTGTATTCCTCAGTGATGATTGGTTCTTTTTTATATTTTCTATCTCTTTGTTGAAGTTCTTACTGTGTTCATACATTCTTCTCCCAAATTTGGTTAATATCTTTATGACTATTACTTTGAACACTTTATCTGGTAAATCACTTATGTCCATTTTGTTCAGTGATTTTTCTGAAGTTTTGTCCTGTTCTTTCATTTGGAAACTATACCTTTGTCTTCTCATTTTGCTTAACTCTGTGTTCGTTTCTATGTATTAGGCATATCAGCTATGTCTTTTTTTTTTTTTACATCTTTATTGGAGTCTAATTGCTTTACAATGGTGTGTTAGTTTTCTGCTTTATAACAAAGTGAATCAGTTATACATATACATATGTTCCCATATCTCTTCCCTCTTGCATCTCCCTCCCTCTCACCCTCCCTATCCCACCCCTCCAGGTGATCACAAAGCACCGAGCTGATCTCCCTGTGCTACTGGGCTTCTTCCCACTAGCTACCTACCTTATGTTTGGTAGTGTATATATGTCCATGCCTCTCTCTCGCTTTGTCACAGCTTACACTTCCCCCTCCCCATATCCTCAAGTCCATTCTCTAGTAGGTCTGTGTCTTTATTCCTGTCTTAGCCTAGGTTCTTCATGACATTTTTTTTCTTAAATTCCAAATATATGTGTTAGCATACGGTATTTGTCTTTCTCTTTCTGACTTACTTCACTCTGTATGACAGACTCTAGGTCCATCCACCTCATTACAAATAGCTCAGTTTCGTTTCATTTTATGGCTGAGTAATATTCCATTGTATATACGTGCCACATCTTCTTTTTCCATTCATCTGATGATGGACACTTAGGTTGATTCCATATCCGGGCTATTGTAAATAGAGCTGCAATGAACATTTTGGTACATGACTCTTTTTGAATTATGGTTTTCTCAGGGTATATGCCCAGTAGTGGGATTGCTGGGTCAGTCATATGGTAGTTCTATTTGTAGCTTTTTAATGAACCTCCATACTGTTCTCCACAGTGGCTGTATCAATTTACATTCCGAACAACAGTGCAAGAGTGTTCCCTTTTCTCCACACCCTCTCCAGCATTTATTTTTTCTAGAATTTTTGTTGATGGCCATTCTGACTGGTGTGAGATGATATCTAATTGTAGTTTTGATTTGCATTTCTCTAATGATTAATGATATTGAGCATTCTTTGATGGGTTTGTTGGAGGTCTGTATATCTTCTTTAGAGAAATGTTTATTTAAGTCTTCTGCCCATTTTTGGATTCTGTTGTTTGTTTCTTTGTTATTGAGCTGCATGAGCTGCTTGTAAATTTTGGAGATTAATCCTTTGTCAGGTGCTTCATTTGCAAATATATTCTCCCATCCTGAGGGTTGTCTTTTGCTCTTGTTTATGGTTTCCTTTGCTGTGCAAAAGCTTTGAAGTTTCATTAGGTTCCATTTGTTTATTTTTGTTTTTATTTCCATTCCTCTAGAAGGTGGGTCAAAAAGGATCTTGCTGTGATTTTTGACATACAGTGCTCTGCCTATGGTTTCCTCTAAGAGTTTGATAGTTTCTGGCCTTACATTTAGGTCTTTAATCCATTTTGAGGTTATTTTTGTGTACGGTGTTAGGGAGTGATCTAATCTCATACTTTTACATGTACCTGTCCAGTTCTCCCAGCACCACATATTGAAGAGGCTGTCCTTTCTCCACTGTACATTCCTGCCTCCTTTATCAAAGATAAGGTGACCATATGTGCGTGGGTTTATCTCTCGGCTTTCTATCCTGTTCCATTGATCTATCTTTCTGTTTTTGTGCCAGTACCATACTGTCATGATGACTGTAGCTTTGTAGTATAGTCTGAAGTCAGGGAGCTGGATTTCTCCAGCTCCATTTTCCATTTTCAAGATTGCTTTGGCTATTCGGGGTCTTTTGTGTTTCCATACAAATTGTGAAATTTTTGTTGTAGTTCTGTGAAAAATGCCAGTGGTAGTTTGATAGGGATTGCATTGAATCTGTAGATTGCTTTGGTAGTAGAATCATTTTCACAATGTTGATTCTTCCAATCCAAGACCATGGCATATCTCTCCATCTATTTGTATCATCTATAATTTCTTTCATCAGTGTCTTATACTTTTCTGCATACAGGTCATTTTTCTCCTTAGGTAGGTTTATTCCTAGATATTTTATTCTTTTTGTTGCAATGGTAAATGGGAGTGTTTTCTTGACTTCACTTTCAGATTTTTCATCATCAGTGTATAGGAATGCCAGAGATTTCTGTGCATTAATTTTGCATCCTGCCACTTTACCAGATTCATTTATTAGCTCTAGTAGTTTTCTGGTAGCATTTTTAGGAATCTCTATGTATAGTATCATGTCATCTGCAAACAGTGACAGCTTTAGTTCTTCTTTTCCAATTTGGATTCCTTTTATTTCCTTTTCTTCTCTGACTGCTGTGGCTAAAACTTCCAATACTATGTTGAAAAAGAGTGGTGAGAGTGGGCAACCTCCACTTCTTCCTGATCTTAGTGGAAATGCTTTCAATTTTTCACCATTGAGGATGATGTTGACTGTGGGTTTGTCATATATATCCTTTATTATGTTGAGGAAATTTCCCTCTATGCCTACTTTCTGAAGGGTTTTTACTATAAATGGTGTTGAATTTTGTCAAAAGCTTCCTCTGCATCTATTGAGATGAGCATATGTTTTTTCTCCTTCAATTTGTTAATATGGGGTATCATGTTGATTGATTTGCGTATATTGAAGAATCCTTGCATTCCTGGAATAAACCACACTTGATCATGGTGTATGATCCGTTTAATGTGCTGTTGGATTATGTTTGCTAGTATTTTCTTGAGGATTTTTGCATCTATATTTATCAGTGATATTGGTCTGTAATTTTCATTCTTTGTGACATCCTTGTCTGGTTTTGGTATCAAGGTGATGGTGGCCTCATAGAATGAGTTTGAGTGTGTTCCTCCCTCTGCTATATTTTGGAAAAGTTTGAGAAGGATAGGTGTTATCTCTTCTCTGAATGTTCGATAGAATTTGCCTGTGAAGCCATCTGGTCCTGGGCTTTTGTTTTTTGGAAGATTTTTAATCACAGTTTCAATTTCAGTGCTTGTGATTGGTCTATTCATATTTTCTATTTCTTCATGATTCAGTCTTGGCTGGCTGTGCATTTCTAAGAATTTGTCCATTTCTTCCAGGTTGTCCAATTTTTTGGCATAGAGTTGCTTGTAGTACTCTCTCATGATCTTTTGTATTTCAGCAGTGTCAGTTGTTACTTCTCCTTTTTCATTTGTAATTCTATTGGTTTGAGTCTTCTCTCTCTTTTTCTTCATGAGTCTGGCTAATGTTTTTTCAATTTTGTTTATCTTCTCAAACCAAATTTTAGTTTTCTTGATCTTTGCTATCGTTTCCTTCTTTTCTTTTTCATGTATTTCTGATCTGATTTTTATGATTTCTGCTAACTTTGGTTTTATTTTTGTTCTTCTTACTGTAATTGCTTTAGGTGCAGGGTTAGGTTTTTTATTTGAGATGTTTCCTGTTTCTTAAGGTAGGATTGTATGGCTATAAACTTCCCTCTTAGAACTGCTTTTGCTGCATCCCATAGATTTGGGGTTGTCGTGTCTCCAGTGACATTAGTTTCTAGGCATTTGTTTTAATTCCTCTTTGATTTATTCAGTGATCACTTCGTTATTAAGTAGTGTATTGTTTAGCCTCCGTGTGTTTGTATTTTTTACAGAACTTTTCCTGTAATTGATATCTAGTCTCATAGTGTTGTGGTTCAAAAAGATACTTAATACAATTTCAATTTTCTGAAATTTACCAAGGCTTGATCTGTGACCCACGATATGATCTATCCTGGAGAATGTTCCATGAGCACTTGAGAAAAATGTGTATTCTGATGATTTGAATGGAATGTCCTATAAATATCAATTAAATCCATCTTGTTTAATGTATCATTTAAAGCTTGTGTTTCCTTATTTATTTTCATTTTGGATGATCTGTCCATTGGTGAAAGTGGGGTATTAACGGTCCTACTATGAATGTGTTTCTGTCAATTTCCCCTTTTATTGCTGTTAGTATTTGCCTTAGGTATTGAGGTGCTCCTATGTTCGGTGCATAAATATTTACAATTTTTACATCTTCTTCTTGGATCGATCCCTTGATCATTATGTAGTGTCTTTCTTTCTCTTCTAATAGTATTTATTTAAAGTCTATTTTGTCTGATATGAGAATTGCAACTCCAGCTTTCTTTTCATTTCCATTTGCATGGAATATATTTTCCTATACCCTGACTTTCAGTCTGTATGTGTCTCTAGGCCTGAAGTGGTTCTCTTGTAGACAGCAAATGTATGGGTCTTGTTTTTGTGTCCATTCAGCCAATCTGTGTCTTTTGGTGGGAGCATTTAGTACATTTACATTTAACATAATTATTGATATGTATGTTCCTATTCCCATTTTCTTAATTGTTTTGGGTTCGTTATTGTAGGTCTTTTCCTTCTCTTGTGTTTCTTGCCTAGAGAAGTTCCTTTAGCAGTTGTAGTAAAGCTAGTTTGGTGGTGTGAACTCTCTCAGCTTTTGCTTGTCTCTAAAGGCTTTAATTTCTCCATCAAGTCTGAATGTGATCCTTGCTGGTAGAGTAATCTTGGTTGCAGGTTTTTGTCCTTCATCACTTTAAATATGTCCTCCCAGTCCCTTCTGGCTTGCAGAGTTTCTGCTGAAAGATCAGCTGTTAACGTTAGGGGATTCCCTTGTGTTTTATTTGTTGTTTTTCCCTTGCTGCTTTTAATATGTTTTCTTTGAATTTAATTTTTGACAGTTTGATTAATATGTGTCTTGGTGTATTTCTCCTTGGATTTATGCTGTATGGGACTCTCTGTGCTTCCTGGACTTGATTAACTGTTTCCTTTCCCATATTAGGGAAGTTTTCAACTATAATGTCTTCAAATATTTTCTCAGTCCCTTTCTTTTTCTCTTCTTTGGAATCCCTATAATTCGAATGTTGGTGCGTTTAACATTGTCCCAGAGGTCTCTGAGACTGTCCTCAGTTCTTTTCATTCTTTTTTCTTTATTCTGCTCTGCAGTAGTTATTTCCACTATTTTATCTTCCAGGTGACTTATCCGTTCTTCTGTCTCAGTTATTCTGCTATTGATCCCATCTAGAGTATTTTCAATTTCATTTATTGTGTTGTTCATCGTTGTTTGTTTCATCTTAATTCTTCTGGGTGCTTCTCAAATTTTTCTTGCATTTTGACTATTCTATTTCCAAGATTTTGGATCATCTTTACTATCATTATTCTGAATTCTTTTTCAGGTAGACTGTCTATTTCCTGTTCATTTTTTAGGTCTGGTGGGTTTTTATCTTGCTCCTTCATCTGCTGTGTGTTTTTCTGTCTTCTCACTTTCCTTATCTTAGTGTGTTTGGGGTCTCCTTTTTGCAGGCTGCAGGCTGTTAATTCCCATTATTTTTGGTGTCTGACCCCAGTGGCTAAGTTTGGTTCAGTGGGTTGTGTAGGCTTCCTGGTGGAAGGGACTAGTGCATGTGTTCTGGTGGATGAGACTGGACCTTGTCTTTCTGGTGGGCAGGTCCTTATCTCGTGGTGTGTTTTGGGGTGTCTGTGGACTTATTTTGATTTTATGCAGCCTCTCTCCTAATGGGTGGATTTGTGTTCCTGTCTTGCTAGTTGTTTGGCATAGGGTGTCTAACACAGTAGGTTGCTGGTCATTGAGTGAAGCTGGGTGCTGGTGTTGAGATGGAGATCTCTGGGAGATTTTTGCCATTTGATATCATGTGGAACTGGGAGGTCTCTTGTGGACCAGTGTTCTGAAGTTGGCTCTCCCACCTCAGAGACACAGCACTGACTCCTGGCTGGAGCATCAGGAGCCTTTCATCCACATGGCTCAGAATTAAAGGGAGAAAAATTAGAGAGAAAGAATTAGTAGAAGTAGAAAGAAAGAAAGAAAGAAAGGAGGGAGTGGGGGAGGGAGGAAGGAAGGAAGGAAGGAGGGAAGGAAGGAAAAAAGAAAATAAAGGTAAATAAAATAAAGTACAGTAAAATATTGTACAGTTATTAAAATAAATATATAATTATTAAGAGAAAAACATTCAAACAAACAAACAAACAAACAAAAACGGACAGTTAGAACCCTGGGACAAATGGTGGAAGCAAAGCTATACAGAAAAAATCTCACAGAGAAGATACACATACACTCTCTCAAAAAGAGGAAAAGGGGAAAAATCATAAATCTCTCTCTCTCAAAGTCCCCCTTCTCAATTTGGGATGATTCACTGTGTAAAGGAGGAAGGAAGGAAAGAAAGAAAGAAAGAAAAAAGTTCAAGTAAAATAAAATAAATTTATTAAAATAAAAAATAATTATTAAGAAAAAAAAATTTTTTAAAACCACACAGATAGATCCCTAGGACAAATGGTGGAAGCAAAGCTATACAGACAAAATCTCACACAGAAGCATACACATACACACTCACCAAAAGTGGAAAAAGGGAAGAAATCATAAATCTCTCAAAGTCCACCTCCTTAATTTGGGATGATTCGTTGTCTATTCATGTATTCCACAGATGCAGGGTACATCAAGTTGATTGTGGAGCTTTAATCCTCTGCTTCTGAGGCTATTGGGAGAGATTTCCCTTTCTCTCCTTTGTTCTCACAGCTCCCAGGGTCTCAGTTTTGGATGTGGCCCCGCCGCTGCGTGTAGGTCGCCTGAGGGTGTCTGTCCTTTGCTCAGACAGGACGGGGTTAAAGGAGCAGCTGCTTCGGGGACTCTGGCTCACTCACGCTGGGGGGAGGGAGGGGCACGGCGTGCAGGGTGAGCCTGCAGCAGCAGCGGCCGGCATGACGTTGTACCAGCCTGAGGCGTGCCGTGTGTTCTCCTGGGGGAGTTGTCCCTGTATCCTGGGACCCTGGCAGTGGCGGGCTGCACAGGCTCCCCGGAAGGGGATTGTGGATAGTGACCTGTGCTAGTACACAGTCTTTTTGGTGGTGTCAACAGCAGTGTTAGTGTCTCATGCCCGTCTCTGGGGTCCGCGCTTTTTGCCACAGCTCCCGCCCATCTGTGGAACTCCTTTAAGCAGCACTCTTAATCCCCTCTCCTCGTGCAGCAGGAAGCAAAGAGGGAAGAAAAAGTCTGTTGCCTCTTCGGCACGTCCAGACTTTTCCCCGGACTCTCTCCCGGCTAGCCGTGGTGCAGTAAACCCCTGCAGGCTGTGTTCATGCTGCCAACCCCAGTCCTCTCCCAACGTTCTGACCGAAGCCCGAGCCTCTACTCCTAGCCCCGCCTGCCCCGGCGGGTGAGCAGACAAGCCTCTCAGGGTGCTGAGTGCCGGCCAGCCCTGATCTTCTGTGCGGGAATCTCTCTGCTTTGCCCTCCGCCCCCCTGTTGCTCTGCTCTCCTCCGCGGCTCCGAAGCTTTCCACCTCCGCCACCTGCAGTCTCTGCCCGCGAAGGGGCTTCCTAGTGTGTGGAAACCTTTCCTCCTTCACAGCTCCCTCCCACTGGTGCAGGTCCTGTCCCTATCCTTTTGTCTCTGTTTTTTCTTTTGCCTTACCCAGGTACGTGGGGTGTTTCTTGCCTTTTGGGAGGTCTGAGGTCTTCTGCCATTGTTCAGTAAGTGTTCTGTAGTAGTTGATCAACATGTAGATGTATTTCTCGTGTATCTGTGCAGAGGAAGGTGATCTCCACATCTTACTCTTCCACCATCTTCCTGGAAACCTCCTGAGCTATGTCTTTTGGTCTTGAAAGAGTGGACTTATGTAGAAGATATCCTGTGGAGCGCAGTGGCACAATCTCCTCTGGTCATCAGAGCTAGGTGCTCCAGGGGAGTGCCTTGTGTAGGCTACACGTACCCCCCTGTAGTGGTTGGATCACCAGTGCCACAGGTGTGCTGGTGTGTGGGACTGGCCCCCCAGAGCAGGAGCTGCTTTAGAGGGGGGCTAATGCCAGCAAAGGTCACTTGCTAAGTGGGGTGGGGCACACAGTGTTAGCCAAGTTGGTGGAGACAGAAGTGGCCCCGACAGGTGGCAAGTCAGCTAGGTGGAAGGAATGTAAAAAAAAATGGCACCCACCAGGACTTCCATCCTTGGAGAATGTTCCACCAGGTTCCTGCCACCCTGCCAGTACATGCCTTAAAATTAGTTAATGAATCTCCTTTGCATATGACCCAGGTGCTTTTCAAGCTGCTCTGTACTGGGACTAGGATTGAGTGAGTTTGTGTGGGAGCCCTTCAAGAACAGAGTCTGTTTCCCACACCCCTCTGGCTCTCCTGGACATAAAATCTGCTGGTTTACAAAGCCAAATGTTATAGGAACTTGTCTTTTTCATGCAAGTCTTCCAAACTGGGGAGTCTTATGTGGGGCTTGGATGCCTCAGTTCTCAGGAAGGACGTCTGGTTGTAATATTGCTCGTGCATATGAGTTACTGTACCAAGTTCTGAATAGACCACATCTCTGGCCTTCCTACACATCTTGATATGACATTTTCTTTATATCCTTAGTGGTAGAAAATTTGTTCTGTTACACCCAGGCCATTCTCAGAGGTAGTTGTTCTATGTATAGTTGTGGTTTTGGTGTGTCCTTGGAAGGAGGTGAACTCAGGTGAACTCAAGATGTTAGGTGAAATCTGACGTCTTGATCTGGAATCTCCTCCTCAAATGTCTTTTCTGAAGAACATTAATGCTGTGGGAAAATGCTCAAGACGTAACTTTAATGTTAAGGAAGACTAGTTACAAAACTGCATAAGCAGTATGGATATACACAAAAAAATACTTTGAAAAGTAATTACCATTTACTTCCTTGTGTCTTTATGTAACTTCCAAAATTCTATCCAATGAGCAGATATTAATTGTTTAGGTGATAAAAAAAAGGTTCAGAGTAAAACACATTGTGATGTACATAGAAAGAACACTGGACTGGGAGCTTTATTTCTGTACCAGTTTAATTTGAATGACTTTTAACAAGTGATTGAAATTTTATTGGGTTTTTCTTTCTTTCTCTTTTTTAAAATTGAAATACAGTTGTTGTATTTCAGCAATATATAACTTATATAATATATATTATATAATTTATATAATATATATTTTATAACTTATATAATGTATAATTTACAGGTGTACAAAATTGTTATTCAAAATGTTTAATGAAACTAAAAGCTTGTTCTTTGAGGAGATACACAAAGTCAGTAAACCTTTAGCCAGACACATCAAGGATAAAAGGAAGAGGACTCAAATCAATAAAATTAGAAATAAAAATGGAGAAGTTACAACTGACACTACAGAAATACAAAGGATCATAAGAGACTACTACAAGTGACTATATGCCAATAAAATGGACAACCTGGAAAAAATGGACAAATTCTTAGAAAGGTATAACCTTCCAAAACTGAATCAGGAAGAAAGACAAAATATGAACAGACCAATCACAAGTAATGAAATTGAAACTGTGATGAAAAATCTTCCAGCAAACAGAAGTCCAGGACCAGATGGCTTCACAGGTGAATACTGTCAAACATTTAGAGAAGAGCTAACACTCATCCTTCTCAAAATTTTCCAAAAATTGCAGAAGGAGGAACACTGCCAAGCTCATTCTAAGAGGTCACTATCACCCTGCTACCAAAACCACAGAAAATTATCACAAAAAAAGAAAATTACAGACCTATAACACTAATGAACAGAGCCACAGAAATCCTCAAAAAAATACTACCAAACAGAAGCCAACTACATATTAAAAGTTTCATACACCATGATCAAGTGGGATTTATCCCAGGGATGCAAGGATTCTTCAATATATGCAAATCAATCAATGTGATACAACATGTTAACAAATTGAAGAATAAAAACCATATGATCATCTCAATAGATGCAGAAAATGATTTTGACAAAATTCAACACCATTTATGATAAAAACTCTCCAGAAAGTGAGCATAGAGGAAACCTACCTCAACATGATAAAGGCCATAATCGACAAACCCACAGCCAACATCATTCTCAATGGTGGAAAACTGAAAGCATTTCCTCTGAGATCAGGAACAAGACAAGGATTTCTACTCTCTCCACTATTATTCAACATAGATTTGGAAGTCCTAACCATGGCAATGAGAGAAGAAAAAGAAATAAAAGTAATGCAAATTGGAAAAGAATAAATAAATCTCACTATTTGCAGATGATATGATACTATACATAGAAAACCCTAATGATGACACCAGAGAACTACTAGAGCTAATCAATTAATTTGGTAAAGTTGCAGGATACAAAATTAATATACAGTAATCTCTTGCATTCTGATACACTAATGACAAAAATTTAGAAAAATAAATTAAGGAAATGATCCAATTGCAACAAAAGAATAAAATACCTAGGAATAAATGTAACTAAGGAGACAAAAGACCTGTATGCAGAAAATTATAAGAAACTGATGAAAGAAATCAAAGATGATATGAACAGATAGAGAGATAAACCATGTTCCTGGATTGGAAGAATCAGTATTGGGAAAATTACTATACTACCTAAAGCAATCTACAGATTCAATGCAATCCCTATCAAATTACCAATGGCAATTTTTACAAAATTAGAACAAAAAATTTTATAATTTGTATGGAAACATGAAAGATCCCAAATAGGGTAAGCAATATTGAAAAAGAAAAATGGATTTGGAGGAATGAGGCTCCCTGACTTCAGAGTATACTACAAAGCTACAGTCATCAAAGCAGTATGATACTGGCACAAAAATAAATATAGATCAGTGGAATAGGATAGAAGACCCAGAGATAAACCCATGCACATATGGGCACCTAATCTATGACAAAGGAGGCAAGAATATGCAATGGAGAAAACAGAGTCTCTTCAATAAGTGGTGATGGGAAAATTGGACAGTTAAATGTAAAAGATTGAAATTAGAACGCTCCCTAACACCATACACAAAAATAAACTGAAAATGGTTTAAAGACCTAAATGTAAGACGAGACACTATAAAACTCATGAAGGAAAACATAGAACACTCTTTGACATAAATCACAGCAAGATCTTTTTTGACCCACCTCCTAGAGGAATGAAAATAAAAACAAAAATTAAAAAATGGGACCTAATTAAACTTAAAAGTGTTTGCAGAGCAAAGGAAACCACAAAGAACGTGAAAAGACAACCCTCAGAATGGGAGAAAATATTTGCAAATGAAGAAACTGACAAGGGATTAATCTCCAAATTTTATACAAACAGTTCATGCAGCTCCATATCTAAAAAGCAAACAATTCAATCAAAAAGTGGCAGAAGACCTAAATAGACATTTCTCCAAAGAAGACACACAGATGGCCAGACACATATAAAAAGACGCTCAACATCACTGATTATTAGAGAAATGCAACTCAAAACTACAGTGAGGTATTACCTCACACCAGTCAAAATGGCCATCATCAAAAAAACCTACAAACTGTAAATGCTGGACAGGGTGTGGAGAAGAGGGAACCCTCTTACACTGTTTGTGCGAATGTAAATTGATACAGCCACTATGCAGAACAATATGGAGGTTCCTTACAGAACTAAAAAAAGAACTACCATATGACCCAGCAATCCCACTCCTGGGCATATACCCAGAGAAACCCATAATTCAAATGGATACATGCACACCAATGGTAATTGCTACACTGTTTACAATAGCCAGGACATGGAAGCATCCTAAATGTCCATCAACAGAGGAATGGATAAAGAAGATATGTTACATATATATATACAATGGAATATTACTCAGCCATAAAAGGAAGGAAATTGTGCCATTTGCACAGATGGGGATGGACCTAGAGACTGCCATACAGAGTGACGTAAGTCAGAAAGAGAAAACAAATATCGTATATTAATTCATATATGTGGAATCTCTAAAAATGTTAAAGATGAACCTACTTGCTAAGCAGAAATAGAGACACAGACGTAGAGAACAAACTATGGACACCAAAGGGGGAAAGAGGGTGTGGGATGAATGGGAGATTGGGATTGACTTATATACACTACTATGTATGAAATAGATAACTATTGAGAACCTACTGTATAGCACAGGGAACTCTACTCAATGCTCTGTGGTGACCTAATTGGGAAGGAAATCAGAAAAGTAATGCAAATAAGTATATTTATAACTGATTCACTTTGCTGTACAGCACAGACTAACACAATGTTGTAAAGCAACTATACTACAGTAAAAAAGATTAGATAACCTATAGAAATTTCGAATCACTATGCTCTACACCTGAAACTAATATAATATTGTGAATCAATTCTACTTAAATAAAAAGAAAGAAAGAAAAAAATATTTAGGAAGGTAAACTGCAAACTCATTCTAATGATGGGAGGGAGAGAAATGGTATTGAGATGTTGGGATCAGCAGTTAACAGAAATTTACTTTATCTGTTAATTTTTATCTCTTAAGAAAGAAAGCAAAAGAACTGGAAGACTATGGAAAATAGTCAAGATCGGCATTGCCTCTGGGCTGGGGGAGATGAGGTTTGGTGGGTGATCAAAACACCTTGTATGTACATCATTTGATTCCCTTGTTCAAGGTTTAATCTATGCTTTAAGACTATTTGGTGCCTTGGAGATATGCCTCATCAAAGAAAAGATATCATGAAGTAGACTTTGGAAGAGAGAATGGATTCCTTATTTGTGATGCTGGAACTTTCCCTTTGATAGATCTTTTGTTAATATTTTAGATCTTTTATTTAATGTTAAGCATATACCTTAACTGAATAAAGACTGACGAGTTTTATTGGTTTAAAATGTTTAAAGTTTATGGTCCATTTATAGTTATTATGAAATATTTCCCATATTCCCCATGCTGTACAATATATCCTTTTAGCTTATTTTATACCTAATAATTTGTACCTCTTACTGCCCCATCCCTATATTGTCCCTCCACCCTTCCCTCTCCCACCTGGTGTTTGTATCTGTAAGTCTGCTTTTTTTTTCCATTATATTCACTAGTTTGTTGTATTTTTTAGATTCCACATGTAAGTGATATCATACAGTATTTGTCTTCCCCTGTCTAATGTATTTCATTTTGCATAATGCCATCCAAGTCCATCCATATTGCTGCAAAGGGCAAAATTTTATTATTTTTTATGGCTGAGTAGTATTCCACTGTTTTTATATACACAACATCTTCCTTATCCATTCATCTCTTGATGAACACTTAGGTTGCTTTCATATTTTGGCAGTTGTAAATAATGCTGCTATGAACATGGGGTACATGTATCTTTTGAATAAGTGTCTTTGTGTTTTTTTCTTTTTGACATATACCCAGGAATGGAATTGCTGGGTTATACGGTAGTTCTATTTTTAGTTTTTGAGAAACTTCCATACTGTTTTCCACAGCAGCTGCAGCAACTTACATTCCCACCAACAGGTACAAGTGTTCCCTTTTCTCTACATCCTCACCAACATTTGTTATGTGTGTTCTTTTTGATGATAGCCTTTCTGACAAGTATGAGGTGATATCTCATTGTGGTTTTGATTTGCATTTCCCTGATGATTAACAATGTTGAGCACCTTTTAACGTGCCTGTTGGCCATCTGCATTTCTTCTTTGGAACAATGTCTATTCAGGTCTTATGCCCATTTCTTGTTTTGAATTGTATGAGCTGTTTATATATGTTGGATGTTAATCCCTTTTATGTTATATCATTTGCAAATATTTTCTCCCATTCAGTAACCTGTCTTTTGGTTTTATCAATGTTTTCCTTTGCTGTGAAAAATATTTTAAGTTTAATTAGGTCTTATTTATTTATTTTTTACTTTTATTTCCTTCAGTTCAGGCGATAGATCCAAAAAAATATTGCTACAATTTGTCAGAGTGCTCTGCTTAGGTATTCCTCTAGGAGTTTTATAATATCTGTACTCACATTTAGGTTTTTAATCCATTTTGAATTTATTTAGTATATGGTATGAGAGAACGTCTAATTTCATTATTTTTCATGTAACTGCCCAATTTTCCCATCACCAATTATTGAAGAGACTTGTCTTTTCTTCACTGCATATTCTAGTCTCCTTTTTTGTAGATTCATTGATCATAAGTGTGTGGGTTTATTTCTGGGCTCTCTATCATGTTCCATTGATCTATGTGTATATTTTTTGCCAGTACCATACTGTTTTGATGACTGTAGGTTTGTATTATAGTCTCAAGTCAGGAAGCATGATTACTCCACCTCTGTTCTTCTTTCTCAGATTATTTTGGCTATTTAGGGGCTTTTGTGTTTCCATACAAATTTTAAAGTTATTTCTTCTAGTTCTGTGAAAAATGCCATTGGTGTTTTGATAGGGATTGCATTGAATCTGTAGATTGCCTTGAGTAGTATGGTCATTTTAACAATATGTGTTCTTCCAATCCAAGATCATAGTATATCTTTGTTTGTGTCCGCTTCAATTTCTTTCATCAGTGTCTTATAGTTTTCAGAGTACAGGCCTTTTGTTCCCTTAGGTATGTTTATTCCTAGGTATTTTTTATGTGATGGTAAATGGTATTGTTTCCTCAGTTTCTTTTTCTGATGGTTCATTGTTAGTGAATAGAAATGCAACAGATTTCTGTATATTAATTTTGTACCCTGCACCTTACCAAATTCACTGATAAACTCTTGTAGTTTTCTAGTAAGATCTGTAGGATTTTCTATTTATAGTATCATGTCACCTGCACACAGTGACAGTTTTACTTCTTCCTTTCCAATTTGGATTACTTTTATTTCTTCTTCTTCTCTGGTTACTAGGACTTCCAAAACTATGTTGAATAAAAGTGATGACAGTGTGCATCATTGTCTTGTTCCTGATCTAAGAGGAAATGCTTTCAGGTTTTCACCATTGAGTATACTGTTAGTTGTGAGTTTGTTATATATGGTTCTTATTATATTGAGGTTTCTTCCCTTTAAACCCACTTGTGGAGGGTTTTTATCATAAATGGATGTTGAATTTTGTCAATAGCTTTTTCTGTATCTATTGGGATGATCATATGGTTTTTATTCTTCAATTTGTTAATGTGTTGTATCACATTGATTGATTTGCAGATATTGAAAAATCCTTGCACCCCTGGGATAAATCTCACTTGATCATGGTTTGTGATCCATCTAATGTGTTATTGGATTTGCTTTTCTAGGATTTAGTTGAGGATTTTTGCATCTATGTTCATCATTGATAGTCATCTGTAATTTTCGTTTTTTGTTATATGTTTTTCTTTATGTGTGCCTTCTGTCAATGGACATATAGGTTGCTTCCATGTCTTTGCTATTGTAAATAGTACTGCAATGAACATTGGTGTGTATGTATGGTTTTCTACAGATATATGCCCAGGAGTGGGATTGCTGGGTCATATGGTAGTTCTATTTTTAGTTTTGTAAGGAACCTCCATACTGTTCTCCATAGTGGTTGTACCAATTTACATTACCACCAACAGTGTAGGAGGGTACCCTTTTCTCCACGCCCTGTCCAGCCTTTATTGTTTGTAGACTTTTTGATGATGGCCATTATGACCCATGTGTGGTGATATGCCATTGTAGTTTTGATTTGTATTTCTCTAATAATTAGTGATGTTGAGCATCTTTTCATGTGCTTTTTGACAATCTGTATATCTTCTTTGGAACAATGTCAATTTAGATTTTCTGCCCATCTCTTGGTTGGTTTGTCTGCTTTTTTGATATTGAGTTGCATGTGCTGTTTGTATATTTTGGAGATTAATCCTTTGTCAGTCACTTCATTTGCAAATATTTTCTCCCATTCTGTGGGTTGTCTTTTTGATTTGTTTATTGCTTCGTTTGTTGTGCAAAAGCTTTTAAGTTTAATTAGGTGCCATTTGTTTGTGTTTTTATTTTCATTCCTCTAGGAGGTGAATCAGAAAAGATCTTGCTGGAACTTATGTCAGAGTGTTCTTCCTGTGTTTTCCTTCAAGAGTTTTATAGTGTCTAGCTTTACATTTAGATCTTTAATGAGTTTTGAGTTTATTTTTGTGTATGGTGTTAGGGAGTGTTCTAATTTTATTCTTTTACATGTAGCTTTCCAGTTTTCCCATCACCACTTATTGAAGAGGCTGTCTTTTCCCCATTATATATTCTTGCTTCCTTTGTCCTAGATTAATTGACTATAGATGTGTGGGTGTATTTCTGTGCTTTCTATCCATAACAGTCTTTGTGTTAAATTTTATTTTGTCTAATTATTGCTACTCCAGCTTTCTTTTGGTTTCCATTTTTATGGAATCACTTCCTATCTCCTCACTTTGAGTCTGTGTATTTATGTGTCTGGATCTGAAGTGAGTCTCTTGTAGGTAGTGTATATATGGGTCTTATTTTTGTATCCATTCATCCACTCTAATCTTTTGGTTTTAGCATTTAGTCCATTTACATTTAAGGTAATTATTGATATGTATGTTCTTGTTGCCATTTTGTTAATATTTTTGGATTTGTTTTCATAGGTCTTTTTTCCCTTTCTTCTTCTTTTGTTCTCTTCTCTTGTGATTTAATGCCTATCTTTGCTGGATTTGTTTTTCTTTCTTTTGCATATATGTCTATTATAGATTTTTGGTTTGTGGTTACCATGAGGTTTTTGTGTATCAATATATATATATATATACATGGTTGTTTTAACTTGCTGATCTCTTAATTTCAAATACATTTTAAAAACCATGCATTTGTACTGTCTTTTCCTCATGATCACTGCCTTTCATATCACATTTTACATCTAATTTTTTCGTGTATCCTTTAACTGATTATTGTAGATCTAGACGATTTTCCTGCTTTTGTCTTTTAACCTCCCACTAGCTTTGCATGTGAGTGATTTCCTACTTTTACTGTCTGTTTGCCTTTACCAGTGAGTTTTTCATTTAATATTTTTTCTTATTTCCAGTTGTGACCTTTTCTTTTTCACCTAGAGAAATTCCTTTACATTTGTTGTAAAGCTGGTTTCATAGTGTTGAATTCTTTTGTTTTTTTCTTGCCTGTAATGATTTTGATCTCACCATCAAATCTGAATGAGAGCCTTGCTGAGAAGAGTATTGTTTGTTGTAGGTTTTTCCCTTTCATCACTTTAAGTATATTGTGCCTCTCCCTTCTGGCCTGCAGAGTTTCTGCTGAAAAATCAGCTGATAGCTTTATGGTAGTTCCCTTGTATGTTATTTGTTGCTTTTCCCTTGCTGCTCTGAATATTCTCTCTTTATCTTTATTTTTTGTCATTTTAATTAGTGTGTCTTGTTGTGTTCCTCTTTGGGTTTATCATGTATGGGAATCTGCATTTCCTGGACTTGTGTGACTGTTTCTTTTTCCAGGTTAGGGAAGTTTTCAGGTGTTGTGTCTTCAAATACGTTACCAGGGCCTTCCTCTCTCTCTTCTATTTCTGGGACGCCTATAATGAGAATATTAGTGCACTTGATGCTGTCCCAGAAGTCTCTTAAACTGTCCTCATTTATTTTCATTCTTTTTCTTTTTTCTGTTCAGTGGCAATGATTCCCACTACTCTGTCTTCCAGCTCATTCATTCTTTCCTCTGTATCATTTAGTCTACTGTTGATTCTTTCTAATGTAGTTTTCACTTCAGTTGTTGTATTCTTCATCTCTGTTTGGTTGTTCTTTATATTTTCTAACTCTTTGTTGAGAACTTCTAAATTCTCTGTGCATACATTATTCTCCTGAGTTCTTTGATCATTTTTGCAATCATTACTCTGAACTTTTTCTTGGGTAAATTGCCTATCTCCACTTCACTTAGTTCTTCTTCTGGGGTTTTATCTTGTTCCTTCATCTGAACATGTTCCTCTGCCACCTCATTTTTGTCTAAGTTTTTATTTGTGTTTTCATGTATGTGGTAGGTTGTTTACATTTCTCAACCTTTGAGAAGTGGCTTTCTATAGGAGATTTCCTGTGCATCCCTGCAGTGCACTTCCCTCTCATCACCCAAGCTATATGCTTTAGGGTTTCCCCCTAAGAGTGCTGTGTGTTTTTCTGTTGTGGTAGGCTGACTATGTGGGTGGTCTGATGGTCGTGGTTTGGGCCCTATCCAGTTGGTTGACAGACCATATGAGACCCTATCTTTTTTGGAGGCTGCTGGCTTGTGGGGCCTGGCCACCAGGCAGCTGACTGCAGAACCCCAGGGTTAGTGCTGGCTCATTTGTAGGCAGAGTCAGGTTCCAGAAGACTCTGGGGTTGTTGCCTACCCACTAGTGTGTGAAGCAAAGTCATGGGGTGAGTGCCAAACTACTGGAAGGAAGAGACAGGTCCTGGAGTCTGGATTCAGGGCCCAGGGATCCCAGAGCTAGTGTCAGATTGTTGGTTTGTGGTGTGGTTCCTGACACATCCTGGGGGCCCCAGGATGTCCTGAAGCTTGCATTGACCCACTAGAGGGCAGGGTCAAGTCCCAACTGGTCCCAGGGTAGGGTCTGGATTTCTGTGGGCAGGCTGGGTCTGCAGGCTGTGGTTTTACAGTTTACTTGTGTCTGGTGTCTGCCCCCTTGTGGATGAGTCTGGTCTAGAGGCTAGTGCAGGCTTCTTGGACGGCAAGAATGGTGCCTGCCCACTGGTGAGTGGAGCTGGGTGTTGGCCCTCTGGTGAGCGGGACCATGCCTAGGGACATGTCTAGATGCAGCTGTGGTCTCAAGAAGACTTTAGGCAACTTGTTTCTGCTAATGAGTGTGTCTGTGTCCCCAGCCAGTTAGTTATTAGGCCTGAGGCTTCCCAGCACTGACACCTAGAGCCTCTTGGTTTGCACAAGGTCTTGGTGTTAATGAACTGGAGGGAGGATCCCAGGATGACACCCACCAGTGCTGGCTTCCGAGAAGTAGAACAGAGCTCCTAAATATGGCTGTCACCAGTGTCTATGTCCCCAGGGTTAGCCTCAGCCACCCTCACTTCTCTGGGAGTCTTTCCAAAGCCCACAGGTAGGTCTGGCCCAGGCTTCTAACAAATTATTGCTTTTGCCCTGGGTCCCAGTGCGTGTGAGATTTTGTGTGCACTCTTTAGGAGTGAAGTCTCTTCATCATCCAGTTCTGCAATGCTCCTGAAAATAAGCTCCACTGCCTTTCAAAGCCAAATGCTCTGGGGGCTCATCTTCCGAGTGCAGGACCCATGGCCTGGGGATCCTGACTTGGGACTCAGAACTGTCACACCTGTGGGAGAATTCTGCAATATAATTATTCCCAAGTTTATGTGTTGCCTACTTTGGGGTATGGGACTTAGTTATATCATGAATCCACCTCTCCTACCTATCTTGTTTTGGTTCCTTCTTTATGTCTTCTGTTGTAGAAGATCTTTTCATTGATGATTGTTCTGCATATAGTTGTGATTTTTGTGTGCTTGTGAGAGGAGGTGAGCTCAGGGTCTTTCAACTTCTCCATCTTTTGTTAATTATTTTGGGTTTTCAGTGGCTTAGCCAAAAATGAAGAGGTTGGAGTAGTTGACCCCTAAAACCTTTTCAACTGTTCCTCAACTTAAGGGACAATATTTTCTCCTTTTATAACCCCCTTCAGTTTATGACAATGTCCAATAAATTGGGGGCTTATTTACAATAATTAATTGCCTTGAATTATATAGGGAGCATGTAATTATACCTCCATTTTTATGCTTTAGTATAGCATTTTCTTTTTCATTTCCTACCTTTGCTAGGAGATGAAATTCAGTGTGTACCAGCCAATGTTACACATCATCTTTAGAAAATGTGACTATATGACTTTGGATCGTGTTTACCCTTGGTAGAAGTATTGAAGTGCAGAGTGTGTTTCCTTTTTTATTTTATTTTTTTCCTGAAAGAGTAGCAGGTTGGTTTGACCATGATGGAAATAGTAAAACTCATTTTCAAATTGCTAGTAAGTTGGCCAGTGTTTAAACAATCAAAAACACTATTCAAAAGTATCTAGCTGAATAATTTTATCTTTTAAATTTATCTCAGAATGTAGCATTTAGTTTTATTTTAAAGCCTGATTTCCAAGTGAGTTCTTTTTTATTATACAGGGTATCCAAATGGGTGGTTCCCACTTATCTGTTGAAATACCAAATGGAGTATTACTTAACAAGTGAGAAGTAAGTTCCTATGTGTTAGTCATAAGCAAAAGGAGAATTTTAAGATAAAATTGTTTTAGAACAGGCCTTTGGAAATTCCTTTATTTCTTTTAATTCTAATAATGATTAAAAAGCAATTTTTGTCTCCTACCTACATACACCAAAGTTATTTGTGAAGCACAGTCAAATTTTTTAAAGATCTGGAAATATTTAACAGAATAAAATGAATACATGTAGTCATACTAATAATTTATTTGCAACAAAAAAGTCTATTATGTTGTTTTAAAATGTGGGATAAGATAGTTATTTTGTGCATAATTTCTTCTGTGTTGTGTTATATTTTTACATTTTCCTTTATTTGTATCAGTGATAAAAGTTTAAATTTGCCTCTTATCCATTGAATCTAATAATTTATAAAGATATTTTGAGTCCTTTTCTTTGAAAGTTGGGGAATTTAATTTACTTTGACAACAGAATCTGAAGACATATTATCAGATTCAGTAATAAAAAATACACATGATCTCACTGTTAGAAAAGAAGTACAGCAAATCTGCTTTCAATTTAAACAACTGAAACTCTGAAATAATTGCATTTTCCATTGTATATGCCTATGTTTTAAAAAAAACTTGTAAATCATGATTTAAAAAAAATCAGGGAATGATTTGAGTTTAGTTCAAATGCAGTTTAGTATTTCATAACTTCTATCTATCATAAGTTCATAGACATTTATTTATTTAATGGATTTTTTGTTTATTGTAATATGAGTTAGAGATCTCAGTGTGCAAACCTCTGGCGCATGTGTTGTACAGGTAAAGAGAGAAAATAGTCCCATCCTCTGAAGTTCCAGGCACAGTTCTGTAAAGGAAGGCATAAAGTGAGAAACGGAAAAAATATATCCTTGTACTCATGAACTTACGGCTGTAGAGGTTTTCTGCCACTTACGTGGTCCTTCCTTCAGTATGTAGCAGATAGAATTCCTCTTTCATGGATGGAGAAACCAAGACACAGGGAAGCTGATTTTCCCCAGTAAGGTCAGAATGGGATCATGAGTTTTCTCCTCCCAAGTCTTGACACTTTTTTGCTTCATTGTAATATTTGTTATAAAGAATAGTCTCAGGAAGGAGGCTTATGTAAGTTCAAGTTTCTCAACTATATCACTTTCCGTCTCTGTGAAGAATTTCTTTTAGCATTTCCTTCAAGATATGCCAACTGGCAATAAATTTCCTCAATTTTTGTCTGAGAAAGATTTTATTTCTCCTTCAACTTTTTTTCTTTTTTTGGACCTCTTTTTAAATTTTTTTTATTTTTTAACATTTTTTATTGGGATTGGAGTATAATTGCTTTACAATGCTGTGTTAATTTCTGTTGTATAACAAAGTGAATCAGCTATATGTATACATATATCCCCATATCCCTCTTGAGTCTCCCTCCCACCCTCCCTATTCCACCCCTCTGGGATGGACCTAGAGTCTGTCATACAGAGTGAAGTAGGTCAGAAAGAGAAAAACAAATACCGTATGCTAACACATATATATGGAATTCTCTCCTTCACTTTTGAAGCACAGTTTTTCACTCCATTCCCTTCTTGCTTGCATGGTTTCTGAGAAGTCAGATGTAATTCTTATCTTTGCTTTTCTTATAAGGAAAGGTTTTTTTTTTTCTAATCTGGTTTGTTTCAAGATTTTTTTCTTTACCTTTGATTTTCTATGTTCGAATATGATATACCTAGGTGTAGCATTCATAGACATTTCAATTGGAAAGTGTGAAAATAGGTCAGTTTTTAAATGTTGTCCTAATTGTACTCTGTGTAGAATAAAACTTTGAAACTTCAGGGGAGAGGTGGTCTGTTAAAATTAAAGTGGATATATAAAATTTTAATTCCAAAAAATTGTAATGGAATGATTATTGGACTGAAAGTCAGAAGGTCTAAGAAAATCACTTAGCCTTTCTGTAAAATTGAAATGTATAATTCTTTCCATGTTCAAACTCACAGAAGAGTTGTAGAAAATTAATATACTATTAAAAGTGTTTCTAGAATCATAAAGCCTTGCACAAAAATGAAGATAATTGTTATTATTGTGTCCACAGTTTAACCCAACTCAGATTTATCCAAAGCAGTATCCATAACAATATACAGTGATTAAAAAAACCCATCCTAAAAGTTGGATTATATGCTCCAATTTAAATATTCTTTACTCTATCCTTTATTTCCCTATTCAAAAACCTATATAGTAAATCAGCTGTTATTCATTCTATATTTTGCAGTTTTAAATAGAGATGTTTCTTTATCTTTATTGTTACAAATGAAGGGAGAAAATTACTCCCAGTTCAAGCCAAGTACCTTTTCCAAGAGTCTCCTTGCAAGCCTAATAGTTCAACTATAGAACCACAGTTCAGCCTCAAGGTTAGGTTTCTAGGGGAACCATCTCCATTATAGCATAGTACTTAAGAGCGTGGGCTGTGGACCGAGACTAACCTAGTTGAAATTCACCTATACCACAGACTAGCTACTTGTTTCCACCTTTTTTGGGAGAATAGGCTCTTCTAGGCTAGGCTTCCAAGAAACACTTTCCTCATGGAAGCTAAAAAACAGAATTCAGTATTGGCTTCTTAAGTAAAATTATAATCTAAACATTATTTTACTGTCATGTGGGAACTTTTTTCTTAAAAATGATTCATGTAGAGTAGTTTTAGGTTCACAGCAAAATTAAGAGGAAGGCACAGTGATTTCCCATATACCCCCTCTCACTCATTACACCTCATGCATTACACCTCATGCATAGCCTCCACCATCATCAACATCCCCCACTGGAGTAGGACATTTGTTACATTTGCTGAACAGATATTGACACATAATCATCACCCAGTCCATAGTTTACGTTAGGATTCACTCTTCATGTTGTACATTTTATAGATTTGGGCAAATATATAATGCTATGTCCATTATTATAGTGTCATACAGAGTATTTCTACTGCGCTAAAAATTCTCTGTGCTCTGCCTATTCATTCCTTCCCACCTTTCCCCCAACCTCGGGCAACCACTGATCATTTTACTGTCTTCATAATTTTGTTTTTTCCAGAAGGTCATATAGTTGGAATCACACAACATGTAGTCTTTTAAGGTTGGATTTTTCACTTAGTAATATGCATTTAAAGTTTCTCCATGTGTTTTCATGTCCTGATAACTCATTGCCTTTTACCACTGAGTAATATTCCATTGTCTGGATGCAACTCAGCTTATTAATTCATTCACATTTTGGTGGACCTCTTGGTTGAAATTTTGACAGTTGTGAATAAGGCTACTATGAATGTGCATATGCAGGTTTGTGTGGTCATAAATTTTCAACTCTTTTGTATAAATACCAAGGAGAATGATTGCTGTATCTTACAGTAAGAGTATGTATAGTTCTCTAAGAAACTGTCAAAATGTCTTACAAAATAGCTCTACCATTTTGCATTCCCACTAGCAATGAATGACAGTTATTTTTGCTCCACATCTTCACTAAAATTTGGTGTTGTCAGTATTCAGAATTTTGGCTATTCTAATAGGTGTGTAGTCATATCTCATTGGTGTTTTATTTTGCATTTTCCTGATGGCAAATGATGTGGAGCATCTTTTTATATGGTTACTTTCCATATGTATACCTTCTTTGGTGAGATTTTTGTCAAGATATTTGTCCCATTTTTGATCCAAAATGTTTATTATTGTTGTGTTTTAAGACTTCTTTGTATATTTTAGATAACAGTCCTTTATTTGATATGTGTTTTGAAAATATTTTCTTCCAGTCTGTGGTTTATCTTTTCATTTTTTTAACATTATCTTTTGCAGAGCAGAAATTCTTAATTTTAATGAAGTCCAGTTTATCAGCTCTTTTTTTCAAGGATCATCTTTTGGTGTGTATCTAAAATGTCATTGCCAAGCCCAGTGTCATCTAAATATTTTCCTATGTTATCTTATAGGAGTTTTATAATTTTGTGTTTTACATTTAGGCTTATGATCCATTGATTTAATTTTTGTGAAAGGTGTAAGATTTATATCTACAGTCATTTTTTTTTCATACGGACCTCTAGTTGTCCCAACACCATTTGTTGAAAAGACTACCTTTGCTTCATTGTATTGCCTTTGCTCCTTTGGCAAAGATCTGTTGACTATATTTGTGTGGGTCTAGGTCTCGGCTCTGTATTCTGTTCTCTAGATCAATATTTGTCTATTATTTCACCAATATCAGACTGTCTTGATTACTGTAGCTTTATATTAAATCTTAAAGTCGGGTATTGTCAATCCTCCAACTTTGTTCTTTTTCAATATTGTGTTGGCTATATTGGATATTTAACGACTCCATATAAGTATAGATATAGTTTGTCAATATCCACAAAATGACTAGCTGGGAAGGATAATGTTCTTTAATTAAACTCTTTTTATTCATCCCTTTAGAATAGTATCTTATCATCAAAGAACATGTTGGCTTTATTTTTTTCTTAAGTGGAATCATTTTCAAAAAGTAAAGCCTATATCAGGTTATAAATTGAAGTGATAACAAACTACATGCCTAATAAAATTTTCTCCAAGAGAGTGAGTTAAACACATGCTTCTGATGAAGAAAGAAAAAGGACTTTCTGTTCTTGACCAACTTGCATGATGTCCTTATTCTCTAGCTTAGTTACAAAGTCCATTAGACTCTGTCCAAGAACTTGTGTTAATTCATGTACTTGCCAGGATGTGTACCATTTATTCAATTGACTTCTTTTCTTTCAGAGAATAAGCAAGGCAATTTTTTTCTTAAACATAAATCTTAATCTGTAATATGTGAGCTCCATAAATACTTTCTATAAACCAGTACATTTATCACCAGTTTTCACAGCCCTGATAATTTAAATGGCTAGCACACACCGAAAGCTGTCTTTGGTTTGTGTATAGTTATTCCAACACTTATTTTGGTTTAAAGCCTTTGTAGAGGTTGTGATAGAATCATACTTTATACACACTCATAAACTGAGTTTCAGGCTGAGGGACAGTATTACTGCTGGGTATCTTTTAATGAGCATCTACCTTATTCTGAGCACTCTTCTAAGTACATTGCTTGTATTGTTTCATTTATTCATCACAATAACTGACTAAGGAAACTGAGACACAGAGATGTGAAATAATTTGACCAAGGTCACATAGTTATTATGTACTACACCTATGATTTAAACATAAACACTTTTATTGCAGAGTCAAAAATCTTAGCAACTATTTTATGTTGTGTTCTAAAATTTGCTGAGCAATTACCATGTGCTAATCACTATTCTAAATGTTTTAAATGGATTGGTAGTGTATGAGGTTATCCTTTCTTTATTCTACTGACTGTCCTCACTCAGCATTCAAACTAACCTTACACCTAGCCTTAACATTTTTGCCATGCTAGGAACATTTTACTTAAAATAGAGGTGATAATATTGAACAGTTAATTGCTGGATATATCAAATAAGTACTGGTGGTTGAAGTGTCTTTCATGTCCCTGAGCTATTTTATAATAAGAGCCCTCGAAGCTTTATCACTCCTCTTAATATCTCCTCTTCTATCTAAGCAAATAAATATCATCGTGATATTAAAAGCCTATTTCATCTTCATTGAAAAAGATCATTCATTGGAAAAGATTTTTCTGAGAGATTTGGGATTTCTTTCTAAATCATTGTTTCTTAATCCTTTCTCAGCTCTGAGTATAATGATAGGCTTTTCTTATGTGTTCCTATCTCCTTGGAACTGATTGCATTTACCTTTAAACATACTAAATGGATCCCTAAGGTCTACAATGAAGTGAACAATTTTAAATCTTTGTGTACTTATTAATCTACAGTTATATTATTTGTTTCAGAATAGCTCTAGCTCTGCTGTTAATATTGTACAGCACAGGGAAATATAGCCATTATTTTATAATAATTTTAAATAGAGTATTATCTATAAAAATATTGAATCATTATGTTGTACACCTGAAACTAATATAATATTATGAATCAACTATATTTCAATAAAAATAAGACTTTAGCACACATGCTTTAAGTATTCCAAGGCCAAGTTTTTCTAGCACATGGAATATTCTAGTCCCTCTCTGGAAGCCAAAGAGTAACAGTGAGCCCTCAGATTTATGGCAAAGTAGGTTCATCACAGTATGGACTTCAGCTATTTTCTCCTTTTTTCTTCTAGACCTATTTTATGTATGATACTTTCTCAACACTTCAGCCCAGATACATCACTCCCTTCTATTAAGTCATAATACTTATGGTCTATACCTATTATTTGGCAAGTAAAAACCTCCTTGAAATGTCTTTTGCACTGTTGTCTTGCTTGTTGACTTTTTTTTTTTTTTTTGTGGTACACGGTCCTCTCACTCTTGTGGCCTCTCCCGTTGCGGAGCACAGGCTCCAGACGCACAGGCTCAGCGGCCATGGCTCATGGGCCCAGCCGCTCCACGGCATGTGGGATCTTCCCGGACTGGGGCACGAACCCGTGTCCCCTGCATCGGCAGGCAAACTCCCAACCACTGCGCCACCAAGGAAGCCCCAACTTGTTGACTTTTTATCATTAAATAGATTTTAAGCACCTCAATCACAGGTACCACGCTACTTACTTGCTGTCTCCACAGACTATAAGATAATACATAGTAGATATGAGGGTTCAATAGATATTTGTTGATTTATTTGTTTGTTTATTTAAAAGGAAATACTAGTATATTCTGTTCTAAAACTTACTGTGTATATAGAAGAACGCAGTTTCTTTCTCAGAATGACGGTTAGGGTTGAGGTAGTAGGGGTAGCAATTGGAGTACAAATGTATGTGGCGTGGGAGATAGGCTATTATAGGGGTTTAAACATCAGTTGTCAATCTTTTAAAGTTTTATATCAACAACAATGTATTGAATTTCAGTGACAAAAGATTGGAATTATAGGAAACATGAGATTAAAATCATAGATCTTAGAATAAAAGTAAATATCAGCAGATGCACTGCCTTTTCATACAGGTATATTATTTTTTATTTCTTGTATATTACAACTGAGGCTCAAAGAGGTTAAGTTACTAAAATGTTCAAGTGATGAAGAGAGAGTTAGAACCCAGGACACTGTTAATATATGGCATAGCTTGCCACTTTCATCTTTACTAAAGTTTCTATGTGGGTTATGTGGCTCACTAAAGTAAGAAAGACTTAAAACTCATCTTTTGGTGTACAGCAGGATAGGGAAGACTGATTGAGGAAAGCAATAGACTGATCAGGAAAGAAAAATGTCATGGTGGGAAGGAGATAGAGACTAAGGAGTGTTATGGATGATTCCAGGCTCCTAAGCTTCAAGAAGTGAGAGAAGATTGTGGCAGTGACTTTTCAAGAGAGCAGAGAAGGAACATAACTACAGAGGTGTCTTGACAAAATTGAGTGAATTTGTTATAAAATCTATTAAAATTTTTAAACAACTTTTTCTTGTGCAAATGGGTCATGGTGTGCAGGGCAATTGTGTAATTTTGCAGACAGAAAGGTTAGAGGATAGAGCAATTTGCGAGAAATGTTTGAGCAATGATCTTACTGATATGAAGAAAAAGAATAGTGAGTCAAATAAACAACCTAAATTTACACCTAATTATAAAAGGAACAAAGTCCAAAGATAGTAAGAGGGATGAAACAATAAACATCAGAGCAGAAATAAATGGAATAGAGACAAAAAAATAGAAAACATCAAAGAAACTAAGAGCTGTTTTTTTTAACATCTTTATTGAAGTATAATTGCTTTACAATGGTGTGTTAGTTTCTGCTTTAGAACAAAGTGAATCAGTTATACATATACATATGTTTCTATATCTCTTCCCTCTTGCATCTCCCTCCCTCACACCCTCCCTATCCCACCCCTCTAGTTGTTCACAAACCACGAGCTGATCTCCCTGTGCTATGTGGCTGCTTCCCACTAGCTATCTATTTTACGTTTGGTAGTGTATATATGTCCATGCCACTCTCTCACTCTGTCACAGCTTACCCTTCCCCTCCCCATATCCTCAAGTCCATTCTCTAGTTGGTCTGAGTCTTTATTTCCATCTTACCCCTAGGTTCTTCATGACCTTTTTTTTTTTCTTGGATTCCATATATATGTGTTAGCATACGATATTTTTCTCTTTCTGACTTACTTCACTCTGTATGACAGACTCAAGGTCCATCCACCTCACTACAAAGAAACTAAGAGCTGTTTTTTTTAATGTTAAAAAAATTGATAAACTTTTAGCCAGACTCACCAAAAAAAAAGGAAAAGAGAAAGAGAGAGAGAGCCCAGATAAATAAAATTAGAAATGAAAAAAGGAAAAGTCACAACCCATATTACAGAAATACAAACAATTACAAGAAAATTCTAAGAACAATTACAGGCAAACAAATCAGAGAACTTAGAAAAATGGATGAACTCTTAAAAACATACAATCTTCCAAGACTGAAGCAGGAAGAAACAGAAAATCTGAACAGACCAACTACTAGTAATGAAATTGAATTATTAATTCAAAAAACTCACAACAAATGAAAGTCCAGAACCAGACGGTTTCACAGATGAATTCTACCAAACATTCAAAGAAGAGTTAACACCTATCCTTCTCAACTTCCCAAAGTTTGAAGTGGAGGGAATACATCTGAACTCTTTCTGTGAGGCCAACATTATCCTGACAACCAAATCAGACAAACACACTCCAATAAAAAAGAAAACAATAGGCCAATACCCCTGGTGGACATGGATACAAAATTCTCAACAAAATATTAGCAAATCATTTTCAATAATACTTTAAAAGGTTCATACATCATGGTGGTCAAGTGGGATTTATTCCATAGATGCAAAGATGATTCAACATATGCAAATCAATCAACCTGATAACCACATAAACAAAATGAAGGATAAAAATCACGTTTTTGTCAATAGATGAAGAAAAAGCTTTTGAAAAAATTAAATATCTGTTCATGAAAAATCTTTCAACAAAGATAGTATAGAGGGAACATACCTCAGCATAATAAAGGCCATTTTTGACAGACCCACAGATAACATTATACTTGATGGTGAAATTTTTCCTCTAAGATCAGGAAGAAGACAAAGATGCTCATGGTTGCCACTTTTATTCAACATAGTATTGGAAGTCCTAGCCACAGCAATTAGACAAAAAACTAAATAAATAAAACACATAAAAATATGGTGAGATGTTTTGCATTGAGAATCTAGCATTCTTCTAAACTTGTTTGTGATTAAATAAGTTTGAGTGATGAACTATAAGAGAGGGTAAAATTTCACTCCTGAGCAAAGGAAAAATGTTGCATTTCAACTTCAAAAGTCTTTCTGCCTGCTTCTAAATGATCATTACAGGGTTTCAAAACAATTAGGTAAAATGAAATTAAAATATGAATATGGTTAATCCTATGCAAGACTATTTGGACAAAAATTTATATATATATATATCTCAACAGTTTAAGCTATAATATAACAAGATATGAGACAAATTACTGAGCCAAGTGCAGAACATGGGCAGTAGTACCTGTCAAATTTGATCTCCTGTGTAGAGACCACAGAGAGAATATCTCTGTAACTCTAGAAATGAAAAGTTCAGTTGTATTTATGCTCTTTGCCCAAATTACAGCAGAAGCCTTGCCTATTTAGTTTTGGCCACCCATAAGAGGTAAGCAAGCATTATGTAAGTACCCTTTAGCAGAACCAAAATTGACAATAATGCTTGATTCGGCCCAGTATAAACATGTATATGTTTTTGAAGTGTCATTTTGACACTGACAGCATTTTTCTAATGTTAGAAGATAAATTATGACTAGGTAATATCAGGCAAGGATGAGAAAGAAAACACTGATGGTGTTTCCTTTTAGGTATTTAGCCTTATACTTTTTTAGCCTTGAAAGACTGGTCTTAGGTATAAATGATATTTCTCAACAGGAAAAGAAAGTTCATTGATTAAATGATCTCCTGGGAATGGTCAAAAAGATGCCAGATTTTATGTAATCAGTTGGCTAGGAGATGTTTTAAATATGTGTATAGTTGGATAGTACTTTAGAGATCATCATTTTATAAATAGGAACAGTGAGGTCAAGAGTAAGGAAGTTATTTAATTAAGATTTCTTTAATAGATCTTAATTTTTAGAGCAGTTTTAGGTTCACAGAAAAATTGAGTGGAAGATACTGAGATCGATCTATTTGAATATCCTTTCACCAATATGAGACTGTCTTTATTACTGTAGCTAAATAATTTTACTGATTTCTGCTCTAATTCTTATTATTTGATTTGCTTACCTTGAATTTAATTTTCTCTTCCTTTTCTAGTTTTCTAAGTTGGAAAATTATATCTTTGATTTTAGATCTTTCATTTTTCTTAATACATGCATTCAATGCTCTAAATTTCCCTCTAACCACTGCTTTTTCTGCATCCCCCAAATTTAAGTTGTATTCCCATTTTCATGTGTTTCAAAATATTTGTTCAATATCTCTGCAGAGTTCTTCTTTGACACATGTTTTTTAGAAGTTTGTTGCTTAATATCCAAGAATATTGGGATTCTGTAGATATCTGTTATTGATTTCTAGTTCAATTCCATAGTAGTCTGATAGCAGACATTGTATGATTTATATTATTTTAAATTTGTTAAGGTGTGTTTTATAGGCCAGAATGTGATCTAAGTGGATGTTCCATATGAGTTTGAGCAGACTGTGTATTTTGCTTTTGTTGGAGTAAGTAGTCTATAGCTGTTCATTATATCTAGTCGATTGATGGATTTTTAAGTTCAGCTATGTCCTTACTGAATTTCTGTATACTGCTGCTGTCTGATTCTGACAGAGGATTTTCAAGTCTCCAACTATAAGGGTGAATTCATCTAATTCTCTTTGTAGTTCTATCGGTTTTTATATCAAAATGTTTTTAATTTTTTTCAACTTTGCTGAGCTGTAGTTAACAAAATTGTATATATTTAAAGTATACAATATGATGCTTTAATATAAATGTACATGGTGAAGTGATTGAAACAATCAGGCTAATTAGCATTCATTGCTTCAAACAGTTACAGTTTTCTTTTGTACAGTTTTTTCTTTTTATCTTGCAATCCCCTTTCCCTCTGACAACCACGTTTGTTCTCTGTATCTATGACTGTTTCTTTTGTTTGTTTGTTCATTTGTTTTGTTTTTTAGATTCCACATATAAGTGAAATAATATGGTATTTGTCTTTCTCTGTCTTATTTCATTTAGCAAAGTGACCTTTAGTTCCATCCATGTTGTGACAAATGGCAAGATTTCATTCTTTTTTATGGTTGAGTAATATTCCATTGTATGTATATATATGCCACATTGTCTTTATCCATTCATTCATTGACAGACACTTAGGGACATTCATTTATCAATGGACACAAGGTTGCTTCCATACCTTGGCTCTTGTAAATAATGCAGCAATGAACATAGGGGTACACATGTCTTTTTGAATTACTATTTTTGTTTTCTTCAGAAAAATACCAAGAAGTAAAATTGCTGGAGCATATGTGATATCTATTTTTAATTTTTTGAGGAACCTTGATACTATTTTCCATAGTGGCTGCACCAATTTATATTCCCACTAAAAGTGCACAAGCATTCCCATTTCTTCACATCCTCAACAACACTTGTTATTTGTTTTTTTGATAATAGCCATTCTTACAGGTGTGAGGTAATATCTCACTGTGGTTTTGATTTGCATTTCCCTGATGATTAGCAATGTTGAACAGCTTTTCATGTGTCTCTTGGCCATCTGTTTGCCTTTGGAAAAAATGTCTATTCAGGTCCTCTGCCCATGTTTTAATCAGGTTGTTTGTTTTTGAGATGCTGAGTTTTATAAGGTTTTTGTATGTTTTGGATATTAACCTCTTATCAGGTGTATTGTTTGCAAATATATTCTTCATTAATAGGTGGCATTTTTGTTTTGTTGACATTTTCCTTCACTGTACAAAGCTTATTAGTTTGATGTAGTCTCATTTGTTTATTTTTGCTTTTGTTTCCGTAGCCTGAAGACACAATTCCAAAAAATTATTACTAAGACCAATGTCAAAAAGCATATTACCTATATTTTCTACTAGGAGGTTTTTGGTTTCAGGACTTATATTTAAGTCTTTAATCTGTGTGAGTTTATTTTTGTACATGATGTGAGAAATAGTCCAGTTTGATTCTTTTGCATTGCAGCTGTCCAGTTTTCCCAACACCATTCATTGAAAAGACTGTCTTTTCTGCTTTATATATTCTTACCACTTTTGTAGTAGATTAATTGACCATATAAGTATGGGTTTATTTCTGGGCACTTTATTCAGTTCCATTGCTGTATGTGTCTGTTTTTGTGCCATTACCATACTGTTTTGATTACTGTAGCTTTGTAGTATAGTTTGAGAGCAGGGAGCATGATACTTCTAACTGTATTCTTCTTTCCCAAGATCGTTTTTCCTCTTTGGGTTATTGTGTGCTTCCATACAAATTTTGGAATTATTTGTCCTAGTTCTGTGAAGAATGCCATTGGTATTTTGATAAGGATTGCATTAAATTTGTAGATTGCCTGGGATAGTATGTCATATTAACAACATTAATTCTTCCAGTCCATGACCATGGTATATCTTTCTATTTGTTTGTATCATCTCCAATTTCTTTCACTGATATCTTATATTTTTCTGAGTACAGATATTTTAGCCTCTTAGTTGGATTAACTCCTAAGTATTTTATTATTTTTGTTACAGTTATAAATGGGATTGTTTTCTTAATTTCTGTTTCTGATACTTTGTTGCTAGTGTGTGGAAACACAACAGATTTTTGTATATTAATTTAGTATCCTACAAATTTACTGAATATATTTATTTGTTCTAATAGTTTTTTGCTGGCATCTTTAGGATTTTCTATATATAGTATCAAGTCATACGCAAACAGTGGCAGTTTTATTTCTAACATTCTGATTTGGATGACTATATTTATTTTCGTCTGGTTGCTGTGGCTAGGATTTTCAATAATATGTTGAATAAAAATGGCAAAACTTGGCATCCTTGTCTTCTCCCTGATCTTAGAGGAAATGCTTGCAGCTTTTCACCATTGAAAGTGTTGTTAGCTGTGGGCTTGTCAAAAATGGCCTTATTATGTTGAGGTATGTTCCCTCTATACCCACTTTTTTGAGAGTTTTTATTATGAATAATTGTTGAATTTTGTCAAATGCTTTTTCTGTATTTATTGATATGATCCTATGATTTTTATTCTTTAATTTTTTAATGTGGTACATAACATTCATTGACTTGTGGATATTGTACCATCCTTCATTTCTGAGATAAGTCTCACTTGATCATGTTGTATGATGTGTTGTTGAATTCAGTTTGCTAATATTTTGTTCAGGATATTTGCATCCATGTTCATCAGGGATATTGGCCAGTAATTTTGTGTGTGGTGTCTTTGTCTGATTTTGGTATCATGGTGATTTGTACTTGTAGAATGAGTCTGGAAGTGTTCCTTCTTTTTCAAGTCATTGGAATAGTTTGAGAAGGATAGGTGTTAACTCTTCTTTAAATGATTGGTAGAATTCACCTGTGAAATGTTCCAGTCCTAGACTTTTGTTGGTTGGGAGTTTTAAAAATTATTACTGATTCAATTTCATTACTGGTAATTGGTGGATTAATATTTTCTATTTCTTCCTGATTCAGTTGGGATACTGTACTTTTCTAGGAATTTATTCATTTCTTCTAGGTTATCCATTTTATTGGCATAAAATTATTCATAATGATCTCTTTTACTCCTTTGCATTACTGTGGTGTCAGTTGTAGCCTCTCCTTCTTTATTTCTAATTTTATTTTTTTGGGCTGTCTCTTTTTTCTTGATGAATCTGGCTAAAAGTTTAACAATTTTGTTTATCTTTTCAAAAAACCAGCTCTGAGTTTCATTGATCCTTCTTTATGTTTTTTTTTCTTTAATTTAACTTAAGTGCTGCTATAAATGGGACACTGTCGGTTATACCATTCTTATACATGGTCATGGTGCTTTTTATCACCAGCCTCACTATTTGTTTTCATTATTCAATGAAAATATAATGGAAAAGGACAGCTTGCCTTCCATTATGGTCATAAAACAAAACAATCTCATCTTAAAAACATTGCATTTGGAATGATACAAGTTCAGCTTTTGATGGAGTTTGTATTTCTCTTAAGGTACTAAAACTAGATTTTACTCCAATTATAAACTCTCATAGAAATAACTTGCCATTTTATAGAGCTATTTTTGTGTTGATATGGAAATTAACATTTAGAAAATGAGAACACACAAAGACGAAATTTAGGATATCTGGTAAGGTATTTTAAAAATCTAATAATAAAACAAATTGGCAAGTAAGTGTACTTTTAATGGTATTCTCAGAGAGATGTTGGACTATATAGATGAACTATTATTAGATTCCCCTTCTGTTGACCATTTTTCATTTGTTGTAATAGAGTTGTATTTTCCTAACCAGCTTGATTTATTTGCTGATGAATCAATTCTACTTTTGGGCAATTGAGTTTATAGAGAAGGTATCAAATATGCTGAGCTTGGAGGAAAATTGTGAAAATAAGTCTTATGGGAATAGACTGATGAATTTATTAAAATAATTTCAGGTAATGGTGTACTAACCCCAAAATGACTTTTCTTAAAGTTCTCTTTGAACATATTTTCATTTATCTTACTTGAATTATGCCTGTGTTAAAGAGGTCAAAAATAACATAACATAAATATAATACAATACATAAATTTAATAACATAAGTAGCTATTTCATCCAGGAAAAATCCCAAGTACTATAACGGGAGGTAAACAAACAATTGACCTTTTGGAAAATGGTGTTTTATTTCACTAGTCACAAACATTTTTCTTCACCTAATTATTTACATTAATTTTATTGAAGTATAAGTTGATATACATAAAAATGCACCCATTTTAAATGTACAGTTTAATGGGTTTTGACACACACATACATCCATGTAACATGACCACAATCAGGAAGAATTATCCCAAGAAGTTCTCTTGTGCCTTTTTGCCCTCCATGCCCCCATGTTTTACCCCAGATAACCACTGATTTGCTTTCTATCATTTTATATGACTATTATATTATTTAGAATACAAAATAAATTTGTACTATTTTCTTTCTTGCTTCTTCTGCTCAGCATAACGTTTTCAAGATCCATTAATGTTGTCATGTGTATTAGTGGCTCATGTTTTGTATCTTTGTAAAGTATACCATTGTATGGATACGCCACTATTTATTAATTCATCTGTTGATTGGTTTTTCTCTTGGTTGTAGGTTATATGCTTCTCCTCATATCTAGTGAACTTTTATTGGATGCAATACATCACAAATTTTTATGCTGTTTATTGCTGTATTTTGTTTTATCCTTTAAAAGGTGGTTTGTTTGTTTTTCTCTCAGGTGGTTAAATTACTAGTACATCAGCTTGATCCTTTCCGTGTTTGTATTTAAACTTTTTTTAAGGTTGACACTAAAGAACCCTTAATTTTAGCTAATTTACTCTGCTACTAAAGTGTGACACTTCTTTTGTCTATACAGAATGTCTCACCTGTTTAACGAAGTCTCTCCATTATTGCTCATAGGATCTCAAGCTATTCTCTGTCCTTTTTGTACTCTGGGAAATATTCCGCTTAAATCTCCCAATAATTGGTCTTTCTTGGTAGTTGTTGTTCTTTCCTGGACTCATAGCATTTTACCCTCCACTTGCAGAGAATAGTGTTCAGCCAAATACTCAATGTAGCCATGACATAGATTTATGGATCTCTTTCTAAGTACGATGTTCTTCTCTCTAGTACTCTGTCTACATATTCTAGACAATTCAGCTTCCCCAAAGTCCATTTCTGTATCCTCATCTCAGTAAGAGTGTCAGGAATTTTTGGGCTCTCCCTTCCTCTTCTGTGGTCTGGAGATTGCCTCCAGGTAGGAAGACAAAATCTTATAGGGTTTACCACTTTTGTATCTCATATGTTGATTCATAATATTGTGCTACTTATCCAACACCTAAAAACTGTTGTACAGATATTTGGTCTAGTCGTTTTAGGTGTTTGCAGCAAGAGTGAAAATCCCATAGTCCATACTCCTTCATAGGGGGCAGTGGACATGATCCAATTTTATTTTTTCTTAACATCTTTATTAGAGTCTAATTGCTTTACAATGGTGTGTTAGTTTCTGCTTTATAACAAAGTGAATCAGTTACACATATACGTATGTTCACATATCTCTTCCCTCTAGCGTCTCCCTCCCTCCCACACTCCTTATCCCACCCCACTAGGTGGTCAAAAAGAACCAATCTGATCTCCCTGTGCTATGTGGCTGCTTCCCACTAGCTATCTATTTTACATTTGGTAGTGTATATATGTCCACGCCACTCTCTCACTTTGTCACAGCTTACCATTCCCCCTCCCCATATCCTCAAGTCCATTCTCTAGTAGGTCTGTGTCTTTATTCCTGTCTTACCCCTAGGTTCTTCATGATATTTTTTTTCTTAGATTCCATATATATATGTTAGCATATGGTATTTGTCTTTCTCTTTCTGATTTACTTCACTCTGTATGACAGACTCTAGGTCCATCCACCTCACTACAAATAACTCAATTTCATTTATTTTTATGGCTGAGTAATATTCCACTGTATATATGTGCCACATCTTCTTTATCCATTCATCCGATGATGGACACTTAGGTTGCTTCCATCTCCTGGCTATTGTAAATAGAGCTGCAATGAACATTTTGGTACATGACACTTTTTGAATTATGGTTTTCTCAGGATATATGCCAAGTAGTGGGATTTCTGGGTCATATGGTAGTTCTATTTGTAGTTTTTTAAGGAACCTCTATACTGTTCTCCATAGTGGCTATACCAATTCACATTCCAACTAGCAGTGCAAGAGTGTTCCCTTTTCTCCACACCCTCTCCAGCATTTATTGTTTCTAGATTTTCAGAAGATGACCATTGTGACCTGTGTGAGATGATATCTCATGGTAGTTTTGACTTTCATTTCTCTAATGATTAATTATGTTGAGCATTCTTTCATGTGTTTGTTGGCAATCTGTATATCTTCTTTGGAGAAATGTCTATTTAGGTCTTTTGCCCATTTTTGGATTGGGTTTTTTGGTGTTTTGTTATTGAGCTGCATGAGCTGCTTGTAAATGTTAGAGATTAATATTTTGTCAGTTGCTTCATTTGAAAATATTTTCTCCCATTCTGAGGGTTGTCTTTTGGTCTTGTTTATGGTTTCCTTTGCTGTGCAAAAGCTTTGAAGTTTCATTCGGTCCGATTTGTTTATTTTTGTTTTTATTTCTATTTATCTAGGAGGTGGGTCAAAAAGGATCTTACTGTGACTTATGTCATAGGGTGTTCTGCCTATGCTTTCCTCTAAGAGTTTGATAGTATCTGGCCTTACATTTAGGTCTTTAATCCATTTTGAGCTTATTTTTGTGTATGGTGTTAGGAAGTGTTCTAATCTCATACTTTTATATGTACCTGTCCAGTTTTCCGAGCACCATTTATTGAAGATGCTGTCTCTTCTCCACTCTACATTCCTGCCTCCTTTATCAAAGGTAAGGTGACCATATGTGCGTGGGTTTATCTCTGGGTTTTCTATCTTGTTCCATTGATCTATATTTCTGTTTTTGTGCCAGTCTTGATTACTGTAGGTTTGTAGTAAACTCTGAAACCAGGCAGCCTGATTCCTCCAGGTCCATTTCTCGTTCTCAAGATTGCTTTGGCTATTCGGGGTCTTTTGTGTTTCCCTGCAAATTGTGAATTTTTTTGTTCTAGTTCTGTGAAAAATGCCAGTGGTAATTTGATAGTTATTGCACTGAATTTGTAGATTGCTTTGGGTAGTAGAGACATTTTCACAATGTTAATTCTTCCAATCCAAGAGCATGGTATATCTCTCCATCTATTTGTATAATCTTTCATTTCTTTCATCAGTGTCATAATTTTCTTCATACAGGTCTTTTGTCTCCTTAGGTAGGTTTATTCCTAGATATTTTATTCTTTTTGCTGCAATGGTAAATGGGAGTGTTTTCTTGATTTCACTTTCAGATTTTTCATCATTAGTGTATAGGAATGCCAGAGATTTCTGTGCATTAATTTTGTATCCTTCTACTTCACCAAATTCATTGATTACCTCTAGTAGTTTTCTGGTAGCATCTTTAGGACTTTCTAAGTATAGTATCATGTCATCTGCAAACAGTCACAACTTTACTTCTTTTCTGATTTGGATTCCTTTCATTTCCTTTTCTTCTCTGTAGCTAAAACTCCCAAAACTATGTTGAATAAGAGTGGTGAGAGGGGGTAACCTTGTCTTGTTCCTGATCTTAGTGGAAATGGTTTCAGTTTTTCACCATTGTGGACGATGTTAGCTGTGTGTTTGTCATATATGGTCTTTATTATGTTGAGGAAAGTTCTCTCTATGTCAATTTTCTGCAGGGTTTTTATCATAAATGGGTGTTGAATTTTGTTAAAAGCTTTTTCTGCATCTATTGAGATGATCATATGGTTTTTCTCCTTCAATTTGTCAATATGGTGTATCACATATACACCATATACACCATTGTTTGATTTGCATATATTGAAGAAACTTTGCATTCCGGGAATAAACCCCACTTGATCATGGTGTATGATCCTTTTAATGTGCTTTTGGATTCTGTTTGCTAGTATTTTGTTGAAGAGTTTTGCGTCTATGTTCATCATCAATATTGGCCTGTAGTATTTTTTCTTTGTGACATCTTTGTCTAGTTTTGGTATCAGGGTGATGGGGCCAACGTAGAATGAGTTTGGGAGTGTTCCTCCCTCTGCTATACTTTGGAGTAGTTTGAGAAGGATAGGTGTTAGCTCTTCTCTAAATGTTTGATAGAATTCGCCTGTGAAGCCATCTCGTCCTGGGCTTTTGTTTGTTGGAAGATTTTCATCACAGTTTCAATTTTGGTGCTTCTGTTTCATCTGTTCATATTTTATATTTCTTCCTGATTCTGTCTTGGCAGGTTGTGCATTTCTAAGAATTTTCCATTTTTTCCAGGTTGTTCATTTCATTGGCATAGAGTTGCTTCTAGTAATCTCTCATGATCTTTTGTATTTCTGCAGTGTCAGTTGTTACTTCTCCTTTTTCATTTCTAATTCTATTGATGTGAGTCTTCTCCCTTTTTTTCTTCTTGAGTGTGGCTAATGCTTTATCTTTTTTTTTTTTTATCTTCTCAGAGAACCAGCTTTTAGTTTTATTGATCTTTGCTATCGTTTCCTTCATTTCTTTTTCATTTATTTCGGATCTGGGTTTTATGATTTCTTTCCTTCTGCTAACTTTGAGGTTTTTTGTTCTTCTTTCTCTAATTGTTTTAGGTGCAAGGTTAGGTTGTTTATTCGAGATTTTTCCTGTTTCGGCAGGTAGGATTGTATTGCTATAAATTTCCCTCTTAGAACTACTTTTTCTGCATCCCATAGGTTTTGAGTCATTGTGTCTTCATTGTGTTTTCTTTCTAGGTATTTTTTGATTTTCCCTTTTATTTCTTCATTGATCACTTCATTATTAAATAGTGTGTTGTTTTGCCTCCATGTGTTTATATTTATTACAGATATTTTCAGATCTTTTACAGATTAATTGATATCTAATCTCATAGCATTGTGATCAGAAAACATACTTGATACAATTTCAATTTTCTTAAATTTACCAAGGCTTGATTTGTGACCCAAGATATGATCTATTCTGGAGAATATTCCATGAGTACTTTAGAAAGTTGTGTATTGTGTTCTTTTTTTTTTTAATGGAATGTCCTATAAATATCAATTAAGTCCATCTTGTTCAATGTATCATTTAAAGTTTGTGTTTCCTTATTTATTTTCATTTTGGATGATCTATCCATTGGGGAAAGTGGAGTGTTAAAGTCCCCTACTATGAATATGTTACTGTTGATTTATCTTTTTATGGCTGTTAGTATTAGCCTTATGTACTGAGGTGCTCCTATGATGGGTGCATAAATATTTACAATTTTTATATCTTCTTCTTGGATCAATCCCTTTAACATTATGTAGTGTCCCTCTTTGTCTCTTCTAATAGTCTTTATTTTAATGTCTATTTTGTCTTATATGAGAATTACTACTTCAAATTTCTTTTGATTTCCATTTGCATGGAATATCTTTTTCCATCCCCTCACTTTCAGTCTGTATATGTCCCTAGGTCTGAAGTGGGTCTCTTGTAGACAGCATGTATATGGGTCTTGTTTTTTTTTACCCATTCAGTCAGTCTGTGTCTTTTGGTGGGAGCATTTAATCCATTTACCTTTATGGTAATTATTGATAAGTATGTACCTATTCCCTTTTTCTTAATTATTTTAGTTTTCTTATTGTAGGCCTTTTCCTTCTCCTGTTTTTCTTGCCTAGAGAAGTTCCTTTAGCATTTGTTGTAAAGCTGGTTTTGTGGTGCTAAACTCTCTCAGCTTTTCCTTGTGTGTAAAGGTTTTAATTTCTCCATCAAATCTGAATGAGATCCTCACTGGTTAGAATACTCTTGGTTGTAGGTCTTTCTCCTTCATGACTTTAAATATGTCCTGCCACTCCCTTCTGGCTTGCAGAGTTTCTGTTGAAAGATCAGCTGTTAACTTTTTGGGGATTCCCTTGTGTGTTATTTGTTACTTTTCCCTTGCTGCTTTTAATATATTTGTTTATATTTAATTTTTGACAGTTTGATTGATATGTCTTGGCATGTTTGTCCTTGGATTTATCCTGTATTGGACTCTCTGTGCTTCCTGGATTTGATTAACTATTTCCTTCCCCATATTAGGGAAGTTTTCAACTATAATCTCTTTAAATAATTTTTCAGTCCCTTTCTTTTCTCTTCTTCTTCCTGGACCCCTATAATTCGAATGTTGTGGTGTTTAATGTTGTCCCAGAGGTCTGTGAGACTGTCCTCAGTTCCCCTATTTATTTTTTCTTTATTCTGCTCTGCAGTAGTTACTGCCACTATTTTATCTTCCAGGTCACTTATCCGTTCTTCTGCCTCAGTTATTCTGCTGTTGATCCCTTCTACAGTATTTTTAAATTCATTTATTGTGTTGGTCATCGTTGCTTGTTTCCTCTTTAGTTCTTCTAGGTCCTTATTAAATGTTTCTTGCATTTTCTCTATTCTATTTCCAAGATTTTGGATCATCTTTACTATCATTATTCTGAATTCTTTTTCAGGTAGACTGCCTATTTCCTCTTCATTTGTTAGGTCTGGTGGGGTTTTATCTTGCTCTTTCATCTGCTGTGTGTTTCTCTGTCTTCTCATTTTGCTTATCTTACTGTGTTTGTGGTCTCCTTTACGCAGGCTGCAGGTTCATAGTTCCCATTCTTTTTGGTGTCTGTCCCCAGTGGCTTATGTTGGTTAAGTGGTTTGTGTATGCTTCCTGGTTGAGGGGACTGGTGATTGTGTTCTGGTGGATGAGGCTGGATCTTTTCTTTCTGATGTGCAGTTCCACATCTGGTGGTGTGTTTGGGGGTGTCTGTGTCCTTATTATGATTTTAGGCAGCCTCTCTGCTAATGGTTGGGGCTGTGTTCCTGTCTTGCTAGTTGTGTGGCATATGGTGTCCAGAACTGTAGCTTGGTGGTCGTTGAGTGAAGCTGGGTGTTTGTGTTGACATGGAGATCTCTGGGCAATTTTCACCATTTGATACTACGTGGAGCTGGGCGGTCTGTTGTGGACCACTGTCCTGAAGTTGGCTCTCCCACGTCAGAGGCACACCACTAACTCCTGGCTGCAGCACCAAGAGCCTTTCATCCACACGGCTCAGAATAAAAAGGAGAAAAGTAGAAAGAAAGAAAGAAAGAAAGAAAGAAAGAAAGAAAGAAAGAAAGAAAGAAAGAAAGAAAGAAAGAGGATAAAATACAATAAAGTAAGATAAAATAAATGAAGTTATTAATATAAAAAATAATTATTAAGAAACAAAATTGTTATTTAGAAGAAAAAAAAATGGACAGACAGAACCCTAGGACAAATGGTGAAAGCCAAGCTACACAGACAAAATCTCACACAGAAGCATACACATACACACTCACAATAAGAAGAAAAGGGGAAAAATTATGTATCTTGCTCTCAAAGTCCACCTCCTCAATTTGAGATGATTCGTTGTCTATTCAGGTATTCCAATTCTGCAGGGTACATCAATTTGATTGTGGAGATTTAATCCGCTGCTCCTGAGGCTGCTGGGAGTAATTTCCCTTTCTCTTCTTTGTTCGCACAGCTCCCTGAGTTCAGCTTTGGATTTGGCCCCACAGCTGTTTGTAGGTCACCTGAGGGTGTCTCCTCTTCACTCAGACAGGATGGGGTTAAAGGAGCAGCTGACTCTGTGACTCTGGCTCACTCAGGCCTGGTGGGAGGAGGGGCAAGGAGTGCGGGCGAGCCTGCGGTGGCAGAAGCCGGCATGACATTGCACCAGCCTGAGGCGCTCTGTGTGTTCTCCTGGGGAAGTTGTCCCTGGATTATGGGACCCTGGCAGTGGCAGGCTGCACAATCTCCCAGGAGGGGAGGTGTGGTTAGTGACCTGTGCTCAGACACAGGCTTTTTGGTGGCAGCAGCCGCCGCCTTAGTGTCTCATGCCCGTCTCTGGGGTCTGTGCTGATAGCCGTGGCTCCCGACTGTCTCTGGAGCCCCTTTAAGCAGCACTCTTAATCCCCTCTCCTCGTGCACCAGGAAACAAAGAGGGACGAAAAGTCTCTTGCCTCTTCGGCAGGTCCAGACTTTTGCCTGGACTCCCTCCCGGCTAGCCGTGGTGCACTAACTCATTCAGGCTGTACTCATGCTGCCTGTCCTCTCCCTGCGATCTGACCAAAGCCGGAGCCTCAGCTCCCAGCCCCCACCCACACCGGCAGGTGAGCAGACAAGCCTCTCAGTCTGGTGAATGCCAGTCGACACCAATCCTCTGTGCGGGAATCTCTCTGCTTTGCCCTCTGCACCCCTCTTGCTGTGCTCTCCTCCACGGCTCCAAAGTTTCCCCCCTCTGCCACCCGCAGTCTCTGCCCACGAAGTGGCTCTTAGTGTGTGGAAACATTTCCTCCTTCACAGCTCCCTCCCACTGGTGCAGGTCCCGTCCCTATTATTTTGTCTCTGTTTATTCTTTTTTCTTTTGCCCTACCCAGGTACGTGGGGAGTTTCTTGTCTTTTGGGAGGTCTGAGGTCTTCTGCCAGCGTTCAGTGGGTGTTCTGTAGGAGTTGTTCCATGTTTAGATGTATTTGTGATATATCTGTGGGGAGGATGGTGATCTCTGCATCTTACTCTTCTGCCACCTTCCTCCTCTCTCCTGGTCTAATTTTTAAAAGGCAGAAATAGGGACTTCAGATCTCATGTCTCCATAGCTCTGGCTATCAATTTGCCTTTCTTCATGGTACAAATTGAAAATGAACAATGTGCAACACTTTGCAGGAATTATATATATATTTATTATACTGCAAAGATTAAAGTTTAGAATTATTCCTATGTTAGTATTCAACCCTAATTACATAGATGAGAAAAATGAGATGCATACATAGTGACTAGGTTCTGAAGAAATTGGACTAAAGATCAAATTTTCTGACTCCCTAGATAGTATTCTTTCCTCCGTACTAATCATTTTTTTGTTGTTTCTTAACATCTTTATTTGCGTATAAATGCCTTAAAATGTTGTTAGTTTCTGCTGTTTAAAAAAGTGAATCATCTATATGTATACATATAAACCCATATCCCCTCCCTCTTGTGTTTCCCTGCCACCCTCCCCAATCCACCCCTGTAGGTGGCCACAAAGCACAGAGCTGATCTCCCTGAGCTATGAGGCTGCTTCCCACTAGCTATCTAATTTACATTTGGTAGTGAATATATGTCCATGCCACTCACTCCCTTCATCCCAGATTACCATTCCCCCTCCCAATGTCCACAAGTCCATTCTCTACATTTGTGTCTTTAATCCTGTCTTACCCCTCGGTTCTTCAGGACCATTTTTTTTAGATTCTATATATATGTGTGTTAGCATACTGTATTTCTTTTTCTCTTTCTGACTTACTTCACTCTGTATGACAGACTCTAGGTCCATCCACCTCACTACAAATAACTCACTTTCGTTTCTTTTGATGGCTGAGTAATATTGCATTGTATATATGTACCACATCTTCTTTATCCATTCATCTGATGATGGATATTTAGGTTGCTTCCATGTCCTGGCTATTGTGAATAGTGCTGCAATGAATATTGTAGTACATGACTCTTTTTGAATTATGGTTTTCTCAGGGTATATGACCAATAGTGGGACTGCTGGGTCGTATGGCAGTTCTATTTTTAGTTTTTTAAGGAACCTCCATACTGTTGTCCATAGTGGCTGTATCAAATTACATTCCCACTAACAGTGCAAGAGGGGTCCCTTTTCTCCACACCCTCTCCAGCATTTATTGTTTGTAGATTTTTTGATGATGGCCATTCTAACCAGTGTGAGGTGATAACTTATTGTAGTTTTGATTTGCATTTCTCTAATTATTAGTGATGCTGATGGTGAGCAAGTGTACTAGTCTTCTAGTAACTGTGATTGTAGATGAATGATTTACTTGCTCAGGGTTCTGTAGTCAGGAAATTATAGACTCATAATGGTGTTGCTCTTTGCATAGATGACTATACACAAACTTTTATTAGAATTTTCACTCACTTGTTCCCCAAAGCAGGAACATATCAAATATTTAAAAGCAAAGTGCGTGGTCTTAAACTCTAGAGCATTTTTCCCTCACCAACACACTTACAAATGTCATGATTAACTTATTTGAGGTACTGATGTGTAGTAACATTTATCTTCCTACCCTGACAATGACTAGGCTGTTTATAAATCTGCACACAGAAAGGATCTAGCTGTAGTATCTTTAAGCATCACATTAAATTTGTAGTAATACATTTAGAAAGTGGTACAATTCCTTACTTTAGTAAGTACTCCTCAGGGTTTGTGGGTTTATTTCACAAGGGTGAAGAAAATATAAGGCACTGAGGATATAACATAGTTGTAACCACATAGTTAAAAAAATTGCTCTATTTTTAGTATTTAAGCATTGTTGAAAATGGTTGTAAAGCCACGCTTTTTATAATGTAAGTTATTATGTATTGACTGATGTTATATAGTGATACAAGTGATGGATGATATATGTACAGCTGAACTAAGCCAACTGAATTAACTCTTTTTTTGTTCGTTTTATTTCATTTTTAATTTTTATTGGAGTATAGTTGATTTCAATGTTGTGTTAGTTTCAGATGTGCAGAAAAATGATTCCGATATACATATATATATTATATAAATATATATATAATATATATATATATATATATATATTATATATATATATATCCACTCTTTAGATACTTTCCCCATATAGGCCATTACAGACTATTGCGTAGAAGTCACTGTGCTGTATAGTAGGTCCTCTTAGTAATCTATTCTATACATAATTGTGTGTATATATCAATCCCAACCTTCCAATTTATCCCTCCAATCACCTTACCCCCACTAACCATAAGTTTGTTTTTTCTCTGTAATTCTATTTCTGTTTTGTAGATAAGTTCATTTGTACACTTTTCTTAGATTCCACATAAAAGCGATATCATATGATATATGTCTTTCTGTTACTTACTTCACTCAGAATGACAATCTCTAGTTCCATCCATGTTGCTGCAAATGGCATTACTTCATTCTTTTTTATGGTTGTGTAATATTCCATTATATATATATATATATATATATATATATATATATATATATATACCACATCTTCTTTATCCATTCATCTGTTGATGGACATTTAAGTTGCTTACATGTCCTGGCTATTGTAAATAGTGCTTCAGTGAATATGGGGGCTCATGTATTTTTTAAATTATGCTCTCATAGTTTTCTGGTAGCATCTTTAGGATTCTATATGTTTAGTATCATGACATCTGCAAACAGTGACAGTTTTACTTATTTTCCAATTTGGATTCCTTTTATTTCTTTTTCTTCTCTGATTGCTGTGGCTAAAATTTCCAAAACTATGTTAAATAATAGTGGTGAGAGTGGGCAACCTTGTCTTGCACCTGATCTTAGTGGAAATGATTTCAGTTTTTCACCATTGAGGACGATGTTGGCTGTGGGTTTGTCATATATGGCCTTTATTATGTTGAGGAATGTTCCCTCTTTGCTTACTTTCTTCAGGATTTCTAACATAAATGGGTGGTGAATTTTGTTGAAAGACTTCTCTGCATCGATTGAGATGATCATATGTTTTTTCTCCTTCAATTTGTTAATATGGTGTATCACATTGATTTATTTGCATATATTGAAGAATCCTTGCATTCCGGGAATAAACCCCACTTGATCATGGTGTATGATCCTTTTAATGTGCTGTTGGATTCTGTTTGCTAGTATTTTGTTGAGGATTTTTGCATCTATGTTCATCAGTGATATTGGCCTGTAGGTTTATTCCTTTGTAGCATCTTTGTCTGGTTTTGGTATCAGGGTGATGGTGGCATCATAGAATGAGTTTGGGAGTGTTCCTACCTCTCCTATATTTTGGAAGAGTTTGAGAAGGATAGGTGTTAGCTCTTCTCTAAATGTTTGATAGAATTCGCCTGTGAAGCCATCTGGTCCTGGGCTTTTGTTTGTTGTGAGATTTTTATTCACACTTTCAATTTCAGTGCTTGTGATTGGTTTGTTCATATTTTCTATTTCTTCCTGGTTCAGTCTCAGCAAGTTGTGCATTTCTAAGTATTTGTTCATTTCTTCCAGGTTGTCCATTTTATTGGCATAGATTTGCTTGTAGTAATCTCTCATGATCCTTTGTATTCCTGCAGTGTTAGTTCTTACTTCTTTTTCATTTCTAATTCTATTGATTTGAGTGTTCTCCCTTTTTTTGTGATGAGTCTGGCTAATGGTTTATCAATTTTGTTTACATTCTCAAAGTACCAGCGTTTAGATTTATTGAACTTTGCTATCATTTCCTTCATTTCTTTTTCATTAATTCTGACCTGATTTTTATGATTTCCTTCCTTCTGCTAATTTTTTTTGTTTGTTTTTTTCTTCTTTCTCTAACTGCTTTAGGTGCAAGGTTAGGTTGTTTATTTGAGATGTTTCCTGTTTCTTAAGTTAGGATTGTATTGCTATAAACTTCCCTCTTAGAACAGCTTTTGCTGCACCCCATAGGTTTTGGGATGTCGTGTCTCCATTGTCATTTGTTTCTATGTAGTTTTTGATTTCCTCTCTGATTTCTTCAGTGATCACTTGGTTATTAAGTAGTGTATTGTTTAGCCTCCATATGTTTGTACTTTTTACTGATCTTTTCCTGTAATTAATATCTAGTCTCATAGCATTGTGGTCGGAGAAGATTCTTGATACAATTTCAATTTTCTTAAATTTACCAAGGCTTGATTTGTGACCCAAGATATGATCTATCCAGGAGAATGTTCCATGAGCACTTGAAAAGAATGTTAATTCTGTTGTTTTTGTATGGAATGTCCTTTAAATATCAATTAAGTCCATCTTGTTTAATGTATCATTTAAAGCTTGTGTTTCCTTATTTATTTTCATTTTGGATGATCTGTCCATTGGTGAAAGTGGGGTTAAATGTCCCCTACTATGATTGTGTTACTGTCGATTTCCCCTTTTGTAGCTGTTAGTGTTAGCCTTATGTACTGATGGGCTTCTATATTGGGTGAAATATGTTTATAATTTTTATATATTCTTCTTGGATCGATCCCTTGATCATTATGTAGTATCCTTCTTTGTCTCCTGAAATAGTCTTTATTTTAACATCTATTTTGTCTCATATGAGAATTGCTACTCCAGCTTTCTTTTGTTTTCCATTTGCATAGAATATCTTTTTCCATCCCCTCACTTTCAGTCTGTATATGTCCCTAGGTCTGGAGTGGGTCTCTTGTAGACAGCATATATACGAGTCTTCTTTCGATCCATTCAGTGAGTCTGTGTCTTTTTGTGGGAACATTTAATCGATTTACATTTAATGTAATTATTGATATGTATGTCCCTATTCCCATTTTCTTAACTGTTTTTTTTTTTTGCTCGTTATTGTAGGTCTTTTCCTTCTCTTGTGTTTCCTGCCTAGAGAAGTTCCTTTAGCATTTGTTGTAAAGCTGGCCTGGTGGTGCTGAACTCTCTCAACTTTTGCTTGTCTGTAAAGGTTTTAGTTTCTCCATCAAGTCTGAATGATATCCTTGCTGGGTAGAATGATCTTGGTTGCACGTTTTTCTCCTTCATCCCCTTAAATATGCCCTGTCACTCCCTTCTGAATTGTAGAATTTCTGCTGAAAGATCAGCTGTTAACCATGTGGGGATTCCCTTGTGTGCTATTTGTTGTTTTTCCCTTGCTGCTTTTAATATGTTTTCTTTGTATTTAATTTTTGATAGTTTTATTAATATTTTTCTTGCCATGTTTCTCCTTGGGTTTCTCCTGTATGGGACTCTCTGTGCTTCCCAGACTTGATTAACAATTTCCTTTCCCATATTCGTGAAGTTTTCAACTATAATGTCTTCAAATATTTTCTCAGTCCCTTTCTTTTTCTCTTCTTCTTCTGGAACCCCTATAATTCGAATGTTGGTGCCTTTAACATTGTCCCAGAGGTCTGTGAGAACGTCCACATTTCTTTTCATTCTTTTTTCTTTGTTCTGCTCTGCCATAGTTATTTCCACTATTTTTTCTTCCAGGTCCCTTATCCGTTCTTCTGCCTCAGTTATTCTGCTATTGATCCCTTCTAGAGGATATTTAATTTCATTTATTGTGTTCTTCATCACTGTTTGCTCTTTAGTTCTTCTAGTTCCTTGTTAAGCGTTTCTTGTATTTTCTCTATTCTATTTCCAAGATTTTGGATCATCTTTGCTATCATTATTCTGAATTATTTTTCAGGTAGACTGCCTATTTCCTCTTCATTTATTAGGTCTGGTGGGTTTTTACCTTGCTCCTTCATCTGCTATGTGTTTTTGTGTCTTCTCATTTTGTTTCACTTACTGTGTTTGGGGTCTCCTTTTCACAGGTCACAGGTTCGTAGTTCTTGTAGTTTTTGGTGTCTCTCTCCAGTGGCTAAGGTTGGTTCAGTGTGTTGTTTAGGCTTCCTGGTGGAGGGGACTAGTGCCTGTGCTCTTGTGGATGAGGCTGGATCTTGTATTTCTGGTGGGCAGGTCCATGTCTGCTGGTGTGTTTTGAGGTTTCTCTGGCATTATTATGATTTTTGGCAGCCTCTCTGCTAATGGATGGTACTGTGTTCCTGTCTTGCTAGTTGTTTGGCATAGGATGTCCATCACTGTAGCTTGCTGGTCATTGAGTGAAGCTGGGTCTTGGTGTTGAGATCAAGATATCTGGGAGATTTTTGCTGTTTGACACTATGTGGAGATGGGAGTCCTCTTGTGGACCAGTGTCCTGAAGTTGGCTCTCCCACCTCAGAGGCACAACACTGAGTCCTGGCTTGAGCACCAACAGCCTTTCATCCACACAGCTCAGAATAAAAGGGTGAAACAATAGAAAGAAAGAAAGAAAGAAAGAGGATAAAATAAAGTTATTAAAAGGAACATTAAATGATAATTATTAAGAAAAATATTTTGAAAATTAAAAAAAAAACCTAAAAAAAAAAAGGCAGACAGAACACTAGGACAAAGGGTGAAAGCAAATCTATACAGACAAAATCGCACACAGAAGCATACACATACACACTCACAAAAAGAGAAAAATAGGGAAAAAATAATATATCTTTGCTCCCGAAGTCCACCTCCTCAATTTGGGATAATTTGTTGACTATTAAGGTATTCCACAGATGCAGGGTACATCATGTTGATTGTGGAGCTTTAATTCACTGCTCCTGAGGCTGCTGGGAGAAATTTCCCTTTCTCTTCTTTGTTTGCACAGCTCTGGGCATTCAGCTTTGGATTTGGACCCACCTCTGCGTTTAGGTCACCTGAGGGCATCTGTTCTTCGCTCAGACAGGATGGAGTTAAAGGAACAGCTAATTCGGGAGCTCTGGCTCACTCAGGCCGGTGAGAAGACAGGGTATGGATGCGGGGTGAACCTGCAGTGGCAGAGGCCATTGTGACGTTGCACCACCCTGAGGCGCTCAGTGTGTTCTCCTGGGTAAATTGTCCCTGGATCACGGGAATCTGGCAATGGCGGGCTGCACAGGTTCCCAGGAGGGGAGGTGTGGATAGTGACTTATCCTCACACAGAGGCTTCTTGTTGGCAGTAGCAGCAGCTTTAGCATCTCATGCCTATCTCTGGGGTCCGCGCTGATAGCTGCAGCTCACGGCAGTCTCTGGAGCTTCTTTAAGCAGTGCTCTTAATCCCTTCTCCTAATGCACCAGGAAACAAAGAGGGAAGAAAATGTCTCTTGCCTCTTCGGTAGTTCCAGAACTTTTCCTGGACTCCCTCCCCGCTAGCAGTGGTGCACTAACCCTTTCCGGCTGTTTTCAAGCAGCCAACCCCAGTCCTCTCCCTGCGATCCGACCAAAGTCTGAGCCTCAGCTCCCAGCTCCCGTCCATCCCGGCGGGTGAGCAGACAAGCCTCTCGGCCTGTTGAGTGCTGGTCTGCGTGGATCCTCTGTGCAGGAATCTCTCTGCTTTGCCCTCTGCACCCCTGTTGCTGTGCTCTCCTCCATGGCTCTGAAGCTTCCCCACTCCGCCACCCACAGTCTCTACCCATGAAGGGTCTTCCTAGTGTGTGGAAACTTTTCCTCCTTCACAGCTCTCTCCCACTGGTGCAGGTCCCATCCCTATTCTTTGTCTCTGTTTTTTCTTTTTTCTTTTGCCCTACCCAGGTATGTGGGGAGTTTCTTGCCTTTTGGGAGGTCTGAGGTCTTCTTTCAGTGTTCAGTAGGTGTTCTATAGGAGCAGTTCCACATTAGATGTATTTCTGATGTATCTGTCAGGAGGAAGATGATCTCCACATCTTACTCTTCTGCCATCTTGAAGCTCCTCTCTTGTGTCTTCTTGATTGGTGCTTCCATTCTTTTTCTGAGATCTTGGATAATCTTTACTGTCATTACTCTGAATTCTTTTTCAGGTAGATTGCCTATCTCATTTTCATTTAGTTGTTCTTGTATGTTTGTTTCTTGCTCCTTTATCTGCAAAATATTTCTTTGTCATTTCATTTTGTCTAACTTACTGTGTTTGTGGCTTCCTTTCTACAGGCTGCTGGATCATTGTTCCTCTTGCTTCTGGTATCTGCCCACTGGTGGGTGAGATTGTTCCTGAGACTTGTGCTGTTATCCTCATATTTGGGGGCTGACTGGTGTTGTGGTGACCAAAGCCTGCTCTGGATATTGAGTGGGGCTTCCCCTTTTCTCTGTGGTTGTTAATGCCCTATCAGGGGTAGGGTCTGCTTCTCATTTGTTGGAGTAGAGCACCCAAGATCTGATTCTTACCTGTGTTTCTGATTTTTGGTGTGAGGTAGTTGGGATTTGAGTACTCCCACTGGGAGAGAAGTCACTGGCTATTCCTTCTCTGGAGCTGTTTACTTGTGAATGTGCCCTGTTGTGTCCCATTTCGCTCACTGTGTGGGCTCACAAAGTACAGTGTTGTTGGCACTGCTCCTGGTCCCACCTTACCTATGCATATGCCAACAGTTGGCCCTTGTGACACTCAGGCATTGTTTACACCAAGCCAGTAGCACAGATCCACTGAGGTCAGGTCCCAGGGTCTGCAGTAGTCATGCACCTGGACCCACTGTGGGAGCTATGGAGGAAGCTCAGATTCTGACCTGGCCCAACCTCTCCATGAATGTGTCCACAAAGCCCAAAGCTGCTAAAGCCAAACCTGTCCCAACTTCAGAAGTACTTGTTGTCCTTTTCGATATCTCATAGGTGGTGAATTTAGCAAGCTGTCAGTGGAGGTGTAACTCCATGGTTCATGCAGTCATGAGGAGAGATTTCTGCTCTTCTTCTTTAGTTATATGGCCCCTGGTGCTCAGTTGTGCTTTCATCCCCACCTCTGCATATTTTCCTCCCACCGTAGTCTGCTCCAGAATTTTCTGTAGCACATGAGCCTGTCAGGCAAGAAGAAGCTGAGGCAATGATTGCAGTGAGCAGGCCACCCAGGTGGGAGGGTGCTGAGGTAGTGATTGGAATGCACAAGCCAATCAGGTGACAATTGGGATGAGCCGGTCACCCAGCCGGGGATGGGGGTGGTGGAGAAGGTGATGGGAGGTGCATGCCATCTGGCTCTAGCCAGAGCCCTCCCCAGTGCCTGTGGAGGCAGGAGCAGCACATGAGGTGAGAGACTGCAATGTTGGCCCTTCCCTTTGTGCTTCACTCAACAATGGCACTTTGCTTCTGTGGCAGTTCAGGCTTCCTCCATGTGCATACCTTGTTGCAGAGCTCCTAACTCCCATCCCCTCTAGCTGTCTCCTCACAGCCAACAGTAGTCCCCTACCCGGGTCTGCTCTCCAAAGCCCACGTTCCAGCACCCGCCCCCATGCACAACAGTGGACACCTGTATCAGGCTGAGGTGCACAGGGCTGTGGCACAGACTATCTGTATAGGTCTCATGCTGTCCTGCCTGCTGCAGTACAGTTTCTGGGCTTTCCTCCAAGCCCCCCAAATTCCCCTTCTGTCCCAGTTGATCCCACTGGTGAGGGAGCTTCCCCAGATGTGGGAACCTCTCCTCACTTTCAGCTCCCCGCCAGGGGTTCAGGTCCCAACCCACTTCCTCTCCTCTTCCTTTTCTCTTCTTCTTTCTTTCATCCTACCTGCTTACGTGGGGATCTTTCTTGTCATTTTAGGTGTCTGAAGTCATCTGCTGGTGTTTATCAGGTACTCTGTGAGAATTGTTCCATTTGTAGATGTATTCTTGATCCGTTTGTGGGGAGAGATGAACTCCATGTCCTCCTACTCCTCTGCCATCTTGGAAAGTCCTGAATTAACTCCTTTACTTTTTTTTTAAAGTTTTTTTTTTTTTGTGGACAATTTTAAAGTCTTTATTGAATTTGTTACAATATTGTTTCTGTTTTATGTTTTGGTTTTTTGGCCACAAGACATGTGGGAGCCCAGCTCCCCAACCAGGGATCTAACCCACACTGCCCACATGGGAAGGTGAAGTCTTAACCACAAGGAAGTCCCCTGAATTAACTCTTGATAAAAAATTATTTTAAAAAATATATCTGGTGGTAAGGTAGCTATTTCACTCTCAGTTAAAATATTTGAAAAGAAGTCAGTAATCTTTCTTTTCTTGACTACATGAAGCTTTTTTTCTTTTCTTTTTTCCCCTCTTTTTTAACAAAATTGAGAATAATGAATTAATAAGTGAATAGAAGATCTGGTCTATTACCTAAAGAATACAGTCTTCATCATTTTTTTTGGAAAATGCTGGTTATTTTATCACACTGCATTTAGTAATTTGTTGGCACAGGTAGGATTAAAGTAATTTCTAAGGAGTTCTCTTTCAAGGTTCTTTCCTTGAAGTACACATTAATGAAAAGCAAAATAATTTAGCCAGTGGTCTGACATGCTTTCATAGGGCAGTACCCCACTCCTTTTTCCATTATCCCTGTATGTTATATTCCCACAAGCGTGCATATGGAATCAATAAGCTCTAAATGTAATCTGGCATAACTAGGTGCCTAGACACAGTGGCTTTGCATTTTTACCCAGGTTTTCCTTCACAGGCCTGAACAATTGAAATGTTTGTTGACTATTTAAGTCACATATGGGGGTGGTGAGAGGAGCTATTTTCCTGTACTCGTAATGGCAGCACTATTAAAAATGACATCTTATTCCATCTTCTATGTTCACTCCACTGTTCCTTATAGAACCATTCATAAAAGTCTAGTAGAGAGCAAGAGAATATATATGTATGCATATATTTTCACACATACACACTTATTATATAAATAAGCAAACTGACACAAGAGAAATCAGTGATTTTTCTTTATAACAAAAGTAGCATATGCTAGAACTAGTCTCATTTTCTGACTTGTGGTCTAGTGCTTCTTCTGGATCACGTTCATTGCATAGTGCTAGAATGAATTGCTCAAAAGAGTGAGGATATCAAGGTTCCAATTCTCAAAGATCTATTATTAAAAAGTGTTTAAATCCTAATATTTTCATACAGGGACATGTTTGGTTTTTCCTGATAAATTGGACATATTCTGGAAACTATTAAACTTTAGATAAAAACAAATTGTGTATTTTTGGTTTGTTTGAAATAAAGAAAATATTTCTACAGTTATTATGCTTTTATTTTCTGAGTATTTATTACTCTCTGATTTACTATAATAAGCTATCATTCTTTCTTTCAGTTTATAGAATTTTCTATCCCTTATCCTTTCAGATACTTTTTGTAATTCTTTTCCCATTTTTGTGTTACATTTTACAAAGCAATGCCAAATTTCTAGTAAGGTTGTATAGTATTGACTTTGGACTTTCTTTCTTGAAGCACTAATATGACAAATAATATGATTGCCAGAAGAAAGTAATGTGTTATGCTGTATTTCCTTTGGGAAGAGACCATTTTGTAAAACCTCAGACCATAGGAATGTCCATTGATAGCCTTTTGCTTAGTACATGTACTGAAGCAGTCACTTAGATAGTTTTCTGAAGTTTGGAACCCATTTCATTATAGTAGTGATAGAAGACTAGGTTTACATATGATAAATCAGTATTTTATTAAAAGCATCAACTGTTTTTGCATAAAGTCATTTTTTTTTCTCTTCTTTTTTATTTATTTTTTAATTTAATTTTATTTTTTTTTAACATCTTTATTGGGGTATAATTGCTTTACAATGGTGTGTTAGTTTCTGCTTTATAACAAAGTGAATCAGTCATACATAAACATATGTTCCCATATGTCTTCCCTGTTGCGTCTCCCTCCCTCCCACCCTCCCCATCCCACCCCTCCAGGCTGTCACAAAGCACCGAGCCAATATCCCTGTGCCATGCGGCTACTTCCCACTAGCTATCTACCTTACTGCGTTTGTTAGTGTGTATATGCCCATGACTCTCTCTCGCCCTGTCACAGCTCACCCTTCCCCCTCCCCATAACCTCAAGTCCGTTCTCTAAGAGGTCTGCGTCTTTATTCCTGCTTTACCCCTAGGTTCTTCATGACATTTTTTTCTTAAATTCCATATATATGTGTTAGCATACGGTATTTGTCTTTTTCTTTCTGACTTACTTCACTCTGTATGACAGACTCTAGGTCTATCCACCTCATTACAAATAGCTCAATTTCGTTTCTTTTTATGGCTGAGTAATATTCCATTGTATATATGTGCCACATCTTCTTTATCCATTCCTCCGATGATGGGCACTTAGGTTGTTTCCATCTCCGGGCTATTGTAAATAGAGCTGCAATGAACATTTTGGTACATGACTCTTTTTGAATTTTGGTTTCCTCAGGGTATATGCCCAGTAGTGGGATTGCTGGGTCATATGGTAGTTCTATTTGTAGTTTTTTAAGGAACCTCCATACTGTTCTCCATAGTGGCTGAATCAGTTCACATTCCCACCAGCAGTGCAAGAGGGTTCCCTTTTCTCCACACCCTCTCCAGCATTTATTGTTTCTAGATTTTTTGATGATGGCCATTCTGACTGGTGTGAGATGATATCTCATTGTAGTTTTGATTTGCATTTCTCTAATGATTAATGATGTTGAGCATTCTTTCATGTGTTTGTTGGCAGTCTGTATATCTTCTTTGGAGAAATGTCTATTTAGGTCTTCTGCCCATTTTTGGATTGGGTTGTTTGTTTTCTTGTTATTGAGCTGCATGAGCTGCTTGTAAATTTTGGAGATTAATCCTTTGTCGGTTGCTTCATTTGCAAATATTTTCTCCCATTCTGAGGGTTGTCTTTTGGTCTTGTTTATGGTTTCCTTTGCTGTGCAAAAGCTTTGAAGTTTCATTAGGTCCCATTTGTTTATTTTTGTTTTTATTACCATTACTCTAGGAGGTGGGTCAGAAAGGATCTTGCTTTGATTTATGTCATAGAGTGTTCTGCCTATGTTTTCCTCTAAGAGTTTGATAGTTTCTGGCCTTACATTTAGGTCTTTAATCCATTTTGAGCTTATTTTTGTGTATGGTGTTAGGGAGTGATCTAATCTCATACTTTTACATGTACTTGTCCAGTTTTCCCAGCACCACTTATTGAAGAGGCTGTCCTTTCTCCATTGTACATTACTGCCACCTTTATCAAAGATAAGGTGTCCATATGTGCATGGGTTTATCTCTGGGCTTTCTATCCTGTTCCATTGATCTATCTTTCTGTTTTTGTGCCAGTACCATACCGTCTTGATGACTGTAGCTTTGTAGTATAGTCTGAAGTCAGGGAGCCTGATTCCTCCAGTTCCTTCTTTCGTTCTCAAGATTGCTTTGGCTATTCGGGGTCTTTTGTGTTTCCATACAAATTGCGAAATTTTTTGTTCTAGTTCTGTGAAAAATGCCAGTGGTAGTTTGATAGGGATTGCATTGAATCTATAGATCGCTTTGGGTAGTAGAGTCATTTTCACAATGTTGATTCTTCCAATCCAAGAACATGGTATATCTCTCCATCTATTTATATCATCTTTAATTTCTTTCATCAGTGTCTTATAATTTTCTGCATACAGGTCTTTTGTCTCCTTAGGTAGGTTTATTCCTAGATATTTTATTCTTTTTGTTGCAATGGTAAATGGGAGTGTTTTCTTGATTTCACTTTCAGATTTTTCATCATTAGTATATAGGAATGCCAGAGATTTCTGTGCATTAATTTTGTATCCTGCCACTTTACCAAATTCATTGATTAGCTCTAGTAGTTTTCTGGTAGCACCTTTAGGGTTCTCTATGTATAGGATCATGTCATCTGCAAACAGTGACAGCTTTACTTCTTCTTTTCCAATTTGGATTCCTTTTATTTCCTTTTCTTCTCTGATTGCTGTGGCTAAAACTTCCAAAACAATGTTGAATAATAGTGGTGAGAGTGGGCAACCTTGTCTTGTTCCTGATCTTAGTGGAAATGCTTTCAGTTTTTCACCATTGAGGATGATGTTTGCTGTGGGCTTGTCATATATGGCCTTTATTATGTTGAGGAAAGTTCCCTCTATGCCTACTTTCTGCAGGGTTTTTATCATAAATGGGTGTTGAATTTTGTCAAAAGCTTTCTCTGCATCTATTGAGATGATCATATGGTTTTTCTCCTTCAATTTGTTAATATGGTTTATCACATTGATAGATTTGCGTATATTGAAGAATCCTTGCATTCCTGGAATAAACCCCACTTGATCATGGTGTATGATCCTTTTAATGTGCTGTTGGATTCTGTTTGCTAGTATTTTGTTGAGGATTTTTGCATCTATGTTCATCAGTGATATTGGCCTGTAGTTTTCTTTCTTTGTGACATCCTTGTCTGGTTTTGGTATCAAGGTGATGGTGACCTCGTAGAAGGAGTTAGGGAGTGGTCCTCCCTCTGCTATATTTTGGAAGAGTTTGAGAAGGATAGGTGTTAGCTCTTCTCTAAATGTTTGATAGAATTCGCCTGTGAAGCCATCTGGTCCTGGGCTTTTCTTTGTTGGAAGATTTTTAATCACAGTTTCAATTTCAGTGCTTGTGATTGGTCTGTTCATATTTTCTATCTCTTCCTGATTCAGTCTTGGCAGGTTGTGCATTTCTAAGAATTTGTCCATTTCTTCCAGATTGTCCATTTTATTGGCATAGAGGTGCTTGTAGTAATCTCTCATGATCTCTTTTATCTCTGCAGTGTCAGTTGTTACCTCTCCTTTTTCATTTCTAATTCTATTGATTTGAGTCTTCTCCCTTTTTTTCTTGATGAGTCTGGCTAGTGGTTTATCTATTTTGTTTATCTTCTCAAAGAACCAGCTTTTAGTTTTATTGATCTTTGCTATTGTTTCCTTCATTTCTTTTTCATTTATTTCTGATCTGATTTTTATGATTTCTTTCCTTCTGCTAGCTTTGGGGTTTTTTTGTTCTTCTTTCTCTAATTGCTTGAGGTGCAAGGTTAGGTTGTTTATTCGAGATGTTTCCTGCTTCTTAAGGTGGGCTTGTATTGCTATAAACTTCCCCCTTAGAACTGCTTTTGCTGCATCCCATAGGTTTTGGGTCGTTGTGTCTCCATTGTCATTTGTTTCTAGGTATTTTTTGATTTCCTCTTTGATTTCTTCAGTGATCTCTTCATTATTAAGTAGTGTATTGTTTAGCCTCCATGTGTTTGTATTTTTTACAGATCTTTTCCTGTAATTGATATCTAGTCTCATGGCGTTGTGGTCAGAAAAGATACTTGATACAATTTCAATTTTCTTAAATTTACCAAGGCTTGATTTGTGACCTAAGATATGATCTATCCTGGAGAATGTTCCATGAGCACTTGAGAAAAATGTGTATTCTGTTGTTTTTGGATGGAGTGTCCTATAAATATCAATTAAGTCCATCTTGTTTAATGTATCATTTAAAGCTTGTGTTTCCTTATTTATTTTCATTTTGGATGATCTGTCCATTGGTGAAAGTGGGGTGTTTAAGTCCCCTACTATGAATGTGTTACTGTCGATTTCCCCTTTTATGGCTGTTAGTATTTCCCTTATGTATTGAGGTGCTCCTATGTTGGGTGCATAAATATTTACAATTGTTATATCTTCTTCTTGGATCGATCCCTTGATCATTATGTAGTGTCCTTCTTTGTCTCTTTTAATAGTCCTTATTTTAAAGTCTATTTTGTCTGATATGAGAATTGCTACTCCAGCTTTCTTTTGGCTTCCATTTGCATGGAATATCTTTTTCCATCCCCTTACTTTCAGTCTGTATGTGACTCTAGGTCTGAAGTGGGTCTCTTGTAGACAGCATATATAAGGGTCTTGTTTTTGTATCCATTCAGCTAATCTGTGTCTTTTGGTGGGAGCATTTAGTCCATTTACATTTAAGGTAATTATAGATATGTATGTTCCTATTCCCATTTTCTAAATTGTTTTGGGTTCGTTATTATAGGTCTTTTCCTTCTCTTGTGTTTCTTGCCTAGAGAAGATCCTTTAGCATTTGTTGTAAAGCTGGTTTGGTGGTGCTGAACTCTCTCAGCTTTTGCTTGTCTGTAAAGGTTTTAATTTCTCCATCAAATCTGAATGAGATCCTTGCTGGATAGAGTAGTCTTGGCTGCATGTTTTTCTCCTTCATCACTTTCAGTATGTCCTGCCACTCCCTTCTGGCTTGTAGGGTTTCTGCTGAGAGATCAGCTGTTAACCTTATGGGGATTCCCTTATGTGTTATTTGTTGTTTTTCCCTTGCTGCTTTTAATATGCTTTCTTTGTATTTAATTTTTGACAGTTTGATTAATATGTGTCTTGGCGTATTTCTCCTTGTATTTATCTTGTATGGGTCTCTCTGTGCTTCCTGGACTTGATTAACTATTTCCTTTCCCATATTAGGGAAGTTTTCAACTATAATCTCTTCAAATATTTTCTCAGTCCCTTTCTTTTTCTCTTCTTCTTCTGGAACCCCTATAATTCGAATGTTGGTGCGTTTAATGTTGTCTCAGAGGTCTCTGAGACTGTCCTCAGTTCTTTTCATTCTTTTTTCTTTATTCTGCTCTGCAGTAGTTATTTCCACTATTTTATCTTCCAGGTCACTTATCCGTTCTTCTGCCTCAGTTATTCTGCTATTGATCCCATCTAGAGTACTTTTAATTTCATTTATTGTGTTGTTCATCGTTGCTTGTTTCATCTTTAGTTCTTCTAGGTCCTTGTTAACTGATTCTTGCATTTTGTCCAATCTATTGTCCATTCTATCTCCAAGATTTCGGATCAACCTTACTATCATTATTCTGAATTCTCTTTCAGGTAGACTGCCTATTTCCTCTTCATTTGTTAGGTCTGGTGCATTTTTATCTTGCTCCTTTATCTGCTGTGTGTTTTTCTGTCTTCTCATTTTGCTTATCTTACTGTGTTTGGGGTCTCCTTTTGCAGGCTGCAGGTTTGTAGTTCCTCCTGTTTTTGATGTCTGTCTCCAGTGGCTAAGGTTGGTTCAGTGGGTTGTGTAGGCTTCCTGGTGGAGGGGGCTAGTGCCTGTGTTGTGGTGGATGAGGCTGGATCTTGTCTCTCTAGTGGGCAGGTTCATGTCTGGTGGTGTGTTTGGGGGTGTCTGTGGCCTTATTATGATTTCAGGCAGCCTCTCTGCTAATGGGTGGGGTTGTGTTCCTGTTTTGCTAGTTGTTTGGCATAGGTTTTCCAGCACTGTGGCTTGCTGGTCGTTGAGTGAAGCTGGGTGCTGGTGTTAAGATGGAGGTCTCTGGGAGATTTTCGCCGTTTGATATTATGTGGAGCTGGGAGGTCTCTTGTTGATCAGTGTCCTGAAGTTGGCTGTCCTACCTCAGAGGCAGAGCCCTGCCTCCTGGCTGGAGCACCAAAAGCTTTTCATCCACAGGCTCAGGATAAAAGGGAAAAAAAGTAGAGGGAATTAGTAGAAGTATGAGGAAAGAAAGAAGGAAAGGACGGTCGGAAGGAAGGAAGAAAGAAAGAAAGAAGCAAAGAAGGAAAGAAGGCAAGAAGGAAAGAAAGGAGGGAGGGAGGGAGGAAGGAAGGAAGGAGGGAAAGAAGGAAAAAAGACAGAAAGAAAGAAGATACAGTAAAAATAAAATAAAGTATAATAAAGTTATTGAATTAACAAATTCTTATTTAGAAGAAAAAAAAAAAAAAAAGGGACGGAAAGAACCTTAGGACAAATGTTGGAAGCAAAGCTATACCGACAAAATCTTACACAGAAGCATACACATACACCCTCACTAAAAGAGGTAAATGGGGAAAAATCCTAAATCTTGCTGTCAGAGACCACCTCCTCAATTTGGGATGATTCGTTGTCTAAAGGAGGGAAGGAAGGACAGAAAGAAAGAAAGAAAGAACGAAGGTAAAGTATAATAAGGTTTTTAAAATTAATTATTAAGAAAAAAAAAATTTAAAAAAAAAAAAAACATGGACGGATAGAACCCTAGGACAAATGGTGGAAGCAAGACTATACAGACAAGATCTCACACAGAAGCATACACATACACATTCACAAAAAGAGGAAAGGGGAAAAAATCATAGATCTTGCTCCTAAAGTCCACTTCCTTAATTTGGGATGATTGGTTGTCTATTCAGGTATTCCACAGATGCAGGGTACATCAAGTTGATTGTGGAGCTTTAATCCGCTGCTTCTGAGGCTGCTGGGAGAGATTTCCCTTTCTCTTCTTTGTTCTCACAGCTCCCAGGGCTAAGCTTTGGATTTGGCCCTGCCTCTGCGTGTAGATCGCTGGAGGGCGTCTGTCTTTTGCTCAGACAGGATGGGGTTAAAAGAGCCGCTGATTGGGGGCTCTGGCGCACTCAGGCCGGCGGGGACGGAGGGGCACAGAGTGCGGGGCGGGCCTGCGGTGGCAAAGGCCGGCGTGACTTTGCACTAGCCTGAGGCGCGCTGTGCGCTCTCCCGGGGAAGTTGTCCCTGGATCCCGGGAACCCGGCAGTGGCGGGCTGCACAGGCTCTGCGGAAGAGGGGTGTGGAGAGTGACCCGTGCTCGCACACAGGCCCCTCGGTGGCGGCAGCAGCAGCCCTAACTTCTCCCGCCCGCCTCTGGGGTCCGCGCTTTCAGCCGCGGCTTGCGCCCGCCTCTGGATTCCGCGCTTTCAGCCGCGGCTCGCGCCCGTCTCTGGATTCCGCGCTTTCAGCCGCGGCTCGCGCCTGTCTCTGGGGTCCGCGCTTTCAGCCGCGGCTCGCGCCCGTCTCTGGGGTTCGCGCTTTTAGCCGCGGCTCGCGCCCGTCTCTGGAGTTCCTTTAAGCAGCGTTCTTAAACCCCTCTCCTCACGCCCCAGGAAACAAAGAGGGAAGGAAAAGTCTCCTGCCTCTTCTGCAGGTGCAGGGTTTTCCCCGGAATCCCTCCCGGCTAGCTGTGGTGCACTAACCCCTTCAGGCTGTGTTCAAGCCGCCAACCCCAGTCCTCTCCCTGCGCTCCGGCCTCAGCTCGCAGCCCCGCCCGCCCCGGCGGGTGAGCAGACAAGCCTCTCGAGCTGGTGAGTGCCGGTCGGCACCGATCCTCTGTGCGGGAATCTCCCCGCTTTGCCCTCCGCACCCGTTGCTGTGCACTCCTCCGCAGCTTCGAAGCTCCCCCCTCCGCCTCCCGCAGTCTCTGCCCGCGAAGGGGCTTCCTAGAGTGTGGAAACTTTTCCTCCTTCACAGCTCCCTCCCACTGGTGCAGGTGCCGTCCCTATTCTTTTGTCTCTGTTTTTTCTTTTGCCCTACCCAGGTACATGGGGAGTTTCTTGCCTTTTGGGAGGTCTGAGGTCTTCTGCCAGCCTTCAGTAGGTGTTCTGTAGGAGTTGTTCCACGTGTAGATGTATTTCTGGTGTATCTGTGGGGAGGAAGGTGATCTCCGCGTCTTACTCTTCCGCCATCTTCCGCCTTCCCCCCATAAAGTCATTTTAAACTGGCAGAAATACAAGTGCTATAGACAGATGATTAAAATTGCATTTAGTTACTCTGAGTCTAATATAATTGGTTTCATTATATCAGGAGAAAATGCAGAGAGATGAAGACTCATAATGAATAAAAATATTCTAATGCACAATCAAATGTTATAGGACTAGAGGACATATATTTTAGGAACATTCAGTACTTTAACTTAACCAGCTAGAATTCTATTTTTTAAAGCTCCATTTTATTTAACGTTTTGAAATTAAGAAATTTTTAATAACAAATAAGCGTTTTAGTACAAAGAGGGTCACAATGTCCTTGGCTTCATTAGTTTCAAAAGCTAACCCTCTTTTACCCGGAATATTTGACATTTAAAAAGGAGAAATTTCATATAATTGATTCTAGGAATATGTAGACCTATATATAGATAGAGAAAATAAAATATATGGCCTCCACTTTTATGTTATCATTCTAAGGGCTATGATGGCCACTCCTGCTGGCTAACATCTAAAAGAGCTTCACAAAAAAAGAGAAAATGGTATTTTGATTCAATATCTGAAGAGACAATTGTGTGGTTTGAGACAAGATTTGACTCAATTTGACTCAAGATTTTTTTAGCCAATTACCACTATAATGAGGATGCATCAGGGCAGGGTAGACTTATGGATTTGGTGAAAACATAAAAGGAAAAAATCATGAAAGGAGAGAAAGGAATCAATACAGTCAGAGGAAGATCTGTTTGGCTTTATTGGCTTGCTTCAAAGAACAGTCTCTTCAATATTCATCCTTTTCAGTCCTTTGTGCCAGGCTAGCTTCAAGGGAACATTCTGATCTTTCTCAGATGTAGTTCTGTCATGGGCATGAAGTTACCAGTGAACAACACTGAGAGTTTTGACAATGAATGCAACACTTGTACATGAGGTATCTTGAGGAATTATTAGTTTTTTGAACTTAAAAAAATAATTTGTTTTTTTATATTGTTTAAAACAATTTGTAGTCTTTTGATAATTAAGAATTGATATTTTGTAGTTTGATATGAAGAAAATTAGTTATTATAAGTGGGAAAATAAGAATATGGATAAAGTTAATTGAACCTTATTCTTAGTATAAAAATTATAAAGAGAACACATCACATAGGGGAAGTCTGGTGATTTATATTGAGGTATAAAAACTAGAGGCTAAAGGTATGCTCAAGAAATCCCTAGCAAGAATACTTTAGTATTTTCTCTTTTACACTAAAAATGGGATCATTAGTAATCAAGTCAGGAGTGCTGGCCCATAAGATGGCTGAATTATCCAAAAATTGTGAAATAGAGAAACTTTCTATCTCCTTTTTGCCTGGCTTTTCATTGACCTTACTCCCTCTCCCTGGTTCAGCCCTTATGATTCATTATCAGTGTTCCATCAACATACATAATTTCATAACCTTCCATTCTGTATCCTGGACTAGTCTTGGTTGCAGGCACAATTACTTAGGGTTTATATATGTGTGCATGTGTCTATTCTCTTAGTCTAGTATGTAAGCCACAAAGTAAAGGAAATATTTTTTTTCTCATTCATTTTCAGTAGGTTGCTAGCCTCATTCTCATGGATTAGCTATCTGGATCCACAGACACAGAAATTATGGGATCTTTATGAAATCACTTGAAAACATAATAATGAACTAATAATTGAGTAATATTAAACATTATTATTGATTAAGCCATTTCTCCTAAAACTGGTATTGGGTAGTGGGAATTAAGAGTCTGAGTCAAATTTGCATATTGGAGGACTTCATTTTTTGTTGTTATTAGATATTTGTGTTGATTCAATTAAACCATGTTATCGATCATCAGTTGAGGAAAGATTGAAAAAAAACATGCTCTTAAGCAGGTCTTTTTCCAAGAAATCTTGTGATCCTGATATGAAATCTTGTGAAAATGGATGACCTGTAGATGAATTTCTCTGTGAATGTAGTGTGGTGTTAGTTTGCAAATTGCAAATGATTAAGATTTGAACCCAAAACTTTCTCAGTGTTTTTTTAAAAGATGAAAGTTTGGATACCATTCTCTTCTATTTCAAGCTCTAGGGTTTTTTTTGGGGGGTGGGGTGGGGGAGGAGAAGCCCACAAAAGAGCAGAATGCATACATATGCAGATACTTTCATATAATGAATTCATGACTTAGATTCCAATACAGAGATTGAGCCAACAATTTTGGAAATTTGACCAGACATCATTAGTTACATGTTAAAACTAATACTGTTGAAATAGTAGCCTCTTGTTAGTTACATTTTTTCATTTTAATTTTATTGGAGTATAGTAGATTTACAATGTTTTCTTAGTTTCAGGTGTACAGCAAAGTGATTCAGTTATACATATACATATATTCATTCTTTTTTAGATTCTTTTCTCATATAGATTATTACAGAATATTGGGTAGAGTTTGCTGTGCTATACAGTAGGTCCTTGGTGGTTATCTATCTTATATATAGTAGTATGTGTATGTTCAGCCCAAGCTCCTGATTTATCCCCCTGCCCATGTTTCCCCTTTGGTAACCATAAGTTTGTTTTCAATAACTGTAAGTCTGTTTCTGTTTTGTAAATAAGTTCATTTGTATCATTTTTTATATTTTTTAATTATTTTTTTTGTGGTATGTGGGCCTCTCACTGTTGTGGCCTCTCCCATTGCAGAGTACAGGCTCTGGACACACAGGCTCAGCGACCATGGCTCACGGGCCCGGCCGATCCACGGCATGTGGGATCTTCCCGTGTCCCCTGCATCGGCAGGCAGACTCTCACCCACTGCGCCACCAGGGAAACCCGCATGTATCCTTTTGAAGTATGGTTTTCTCTGGATATATGTCCAGGAGTGGGATTGCTGGATCATATGGTAGCTCTATTTTTAGTTTTTCTTTTAAGGAACATCCATACTGTTCTCCATAGTGGCTATAGCAACTTACATTCCCACCAACAGTGTACGAATGTTCCCTTTCCTCCACAGCCTCTCCAGCATTTATTGTTTGTAGACTTTTTATGATGGCCATTTTGACTGGTGTGAGGTGATACATCACTGTAGTTTCGATTTGCATTTCTCTGATAATTAGTGATATTGAACATTTTTTTCATGTGCTTTTTTGGCAATCTGTATATCTTCTTTGGAAAAGTGTCTATTTAGATCTTCTGCTCATTTTTTGATTGGGTTGTTTGTTCTGTTGTTTTTTTATATAGAGCTGCATGAGCTGTTTGTAAATTTTAGAGATATATCCCTTGTCAGTCACTTTATTCGCAAATATTTTGTCCCATTCTGTGGGGTGTCTTTTCACTGTTTATGGTTTCCTTTGCTATGCAGAAGGTTTTTGAGTTTAATTAAGTGCCATTTGTTTATTTTTGTTTTTATTTCCATTTCTCTACGTGGTGGATCAGAAAAGATCTTGCTGCAATTTATGTCAAAGAGCGTTCTGCCTATGTTTTGCTTTAAGGGTTTTATAGTGTTTGTCCTTACATTTAGGTCTTTGATCCATTTTGAGTTTATTTTTGTGTATTGAGTTAGAGAATATTCTAATTTCATTATTTTACATGTAGCTGTCCAGTTTTCCCAGTGCCACTAATTGAAGAGACTTTCTTTTCTTCATTTTATATTCTTACCTCTTTTGTCATAGATTAATTGACCTAATTAACCATAGTTGCATGGGTTTATTTCTGGGCTTTCTATTCCGATCTGTTGGTTTATACTTCTGTTTTTGTGCCAGTAACTGTTTTGATTATTGTGGCTTTGTAGTATAGTCTGAAGTCAGGGAGTTTGATTCCTCCAGCTCCTGTTTTCTTTCCCAGGATAGTTGCTTTTTGATGTAAACAAGCATATGCTTTAGTTAAGTCATATTTGGAAAAACACCTTCCCTTTGGAGATTGAAGTGTACTTTTGCAGAGTCAGGAGGATGATAAGGCTTCCTAAAGTAATAGACAAATGTCTCTGCATCCTGGGGAAAGGAGAGTAATAAATGTTGTTATATGAGTGATTCCACTTTTTGCTCTACCTCTTTCATAAATTCCAAGCCCATTGTTTAGTCAATTTTTGTTTATGACCTCTCATATCTCTACCTTTTATTTTTTCCTGCTTAGTCTGTGATATACTTTTAGGTGGTTTCTACTTTTTGGCTATTATCAATGATGCTGTTATAAATACACTTCTACAAGTTTTTCTGTGTATGTATATTTTCAATTCTCTCGGGTATATAGCTAGGAGTGGTACTGCTGTGTCATATAGTCATTCCATGTTTAACTTTTTAAGGAACTGTCAAACTGTTTTCCAAAGTAGCTGCACCATTTAAACTTCCCACCAGCAGTGTATGAGGATTCCAATTACACCATATCCTTCTCAATGTGTATTAATTTTACTGTCAGATTTAATTAAATGCTTTTATTGATTTATATAATTTAATTATTATCTTTTATTATAGCTATTCTACTGGGTATGAAATGGTATCTCATTGTAGGTTTGATTTGTTTTTCCCTAATGATGAATCATTTTGAGCACCTTTTCTGGTGTCTATTAGCCATTTGTGTATCATCTCTGGAGAAATGTCTATTCATGTCTTTTGTCCATTAAAAAAAATACCTAGATTACTTGTCATTTTATTGTTGAGTTGTAGGAGTACTTTACAGATTCTAGATCCAAGCCCCTTACCAGATACATGATTTGAAAATATTTTCTCCCACTTTGTGGCTTGTCTTTTCAATTTGTTGATAGTGTCCTTTGAAACACAAGTTTTTAATTTTGGTAGTCCATTTTATCTATTCTGTTTATTTTGCCTCTGTGGTTTTGATGTCATATGTAAGAAATCATTGCCTAATCTGTGGCCATGAAGATTTACTTGTTTTCTTCTAAAAGTTTTATAGTCTTAGCCCTTATATTCTGGTCTCTGATCCATTGTTAGTTAATTTTTGCATATGGTGAGATATAGAGGTCTATTTTTATTATTTTGCACATGGCTATCCAATTGTCTCAAGACCATTTGTTGAAAAAATATTCTCTGTGCATTGAATTGTCTTGGCACATTTGTCAAAAATCAAATGACCATAATGATCATAAATATAAGAATTTCTACACTTGTTTTGTTGTTTAATGGAGTTATTGAGACTTTGATACCAGTAAAATCCCACTACTATGGATATTCTGCCAAGATATGGAATTTGCTTCCGTAAATGGGTCCTTCTATTGAAATGGCATTTATTAAAATGAATGTTTACTGATATGAAAATGAATTAAATTCTCCAGAAAGTTGGCAGATGCAACAGGAAAAAGTAGAAAACTAGATCTGTAAAAATAAAATACCAAACATAAAAGTAGGAGGGCCTAAAATCCTGGAAATATATATATATATATATATATATATATATATATAATGTAATATGAATGATTTCACTTATCTGCCAATATGAGAAATTCATTTAAAATATTTCTATTTTTTTGCCCATACATATGTTCAAGGGAACAAAGAAAAACCTGTTAATATCAAGTGAATTCATAATCCAATATAGTTGGTATGTAAAACTGCTAGATCCCTAATTCTCTTTGAATACATGATGGTCCTAGTTCATTTACATACTTTCAATCTTCGCTGTCAAATAGTATTTTCTAACTGATTTTCTAAAAAACTGTGCTTTTCTGCCCAAGAAAATATGTTTCCAGAAATTGGATTTCTGGATACATTTTTGTTGCTACACGTGCAAAGAAGAATGGCATGTTTCCTTCTTTCATTCTCCTCCACCTTATTTATTTTTGAGCTTTCAAATACATTTACTCCTCTCTGAATGAAAAATATCCATTGGCTTGTTGCTCTAACACCATGAATTAAAATGTCAGCCCAAATTTTATGTGAAATAGATTCTGGTTTCTATGGTAGATTTCAGAGTTAGAGAATATTTCTGGAAATTTGATTGACATAGTTTCCAAAATTGCTTGTATTTATGTCTGGGCTAAAAGTCAAAATGCCTCTTGCAGCAGGAGGTAGAATATGTCCAAGAGCCAAACTCTGGAGTAATCTTTAACTAGTATGGCTGAAATAAAAATTTGTATTACAAGTTATTTATGTAAGTGAATATTTTTATTCACATTGTATTCACAAATACATGTATTCATATAAGTGAATGTTCATTTGTTCAAAGTTGTGAACACCATGGCTAAAATTATTTTCTGATACTATATAAAACATGTAGGTTCCATTTCCAGAAAGTCAGTGTGAGGAGCTCCACAGACCCATTCCCCAGACAAATAATCATAACTAATAATAATTGTGAGACAAAACAAAACCATTTAAATTACATTTAAATTATCTGGAAGTTGTTCTAATGGCATAGAGCAAATTAAGAAACATTTATTCAAGAAAATATACTAAATCTTGGGAAGAACAGTGAGAAACACTTGAGCTATGCATGACCCACTCTTCCTTCCCCCTAACCAACTCCGGATGATGGAAGCTCCACTTCAGCTGATGTGGACATAAAGATTGAACTCCTTCTCCCTTCAGCTCCCAGTCAAGAAATATGGCACCAAAAAGGGAAGCATTTTTCATTCTGTGAAAAATATTTGGCATAGGTGCAGCCATGAGATTAGGAGCTCCCTTCCTCCACCCAATCTCCACTCATAGGTTCGGCAGGTTCAGCAGGCAACAATACTTGGGCCCCTATCATATCTGTATCTATATATCTATATCTATCTATCCTTAAGGGTAAGGATTGAGCCCTACATTTTGTATTTACTTCAGTGCTTGATAGCCATGTATTGGTCAGTTGAAAATTAAAGCACAAAGTAAGCAATTTCTTTTAGGAAAGGACAAAATAAATTGAATATTTTCTGATGTCGTGTGGTATATAGATTTTCTGCCTCATTCAACATGTAAAGGTAGAAAACTATGTCCATAAAAATAAAATGCCAAACATAAAAGTAAGAAGGCCTAAAATCCTGGAATAAAAAAAAAATCCTGGAATAAATAAATAATCATTTATTTTCAATTTCCATGCAGTGAGAAGCTGAGAGATGTTTTAAAACTTGGGGGACACTTTTCAAGATGTAGTTGGGTGCATGGAAAAGATGGTCTTGAACATACTCAGGGCTTCTATAGGTTGATCTTCAGAAAGTGATTATCTACATTCTTTCTATCAAGTTCTCTCTTGGAAAAAGAGAGATGTTTTAAAAGTGAACTCTTCATTTCCTTCAGTACCTAAATTTCTCCAAATAAGCTCAGATTTTTACTGTCTGATAAATCACAAATGATTTTATCATTTTGGCCACTTTAAGTTCACCTTAAATTATGACTTCAGTTAGTCGAATTTTATTTATTTATTACTTAAGATCAAATTGAGTCTAAAAAAGAACAACCACACAGCAGTAGTGGTAGTAGAGAGAAGGGCATGGACATTATTTCTGTATAATTTTGAATTCTATGTTATTGCTTCTTATGTGTATCATTTCAGTAATTTGTTTCATTAGCTGTAATTCTCATACTTTTATCACAAAACAGTTTTGGAATCATAATTGATCAGTTTATTAGATGTAAGTATTAATGACATTTGGAAAATTAGTTTAGGTGGAAATGAGATGTAAAGTTAATTTTTCATAACCTAATAAATGGTTTTCAATCTGAAAATTAGGGAAGACCTTAACACTTCATAGGAAGGAAAATAGCTTATACTAGAAATGTTATAGGGCTTACCAAGAATGTGGTCTATGAATTTAAAAGCCCATTAATGGAACAAATCTTAGATTAGTTGGATAGGACACCTATTTTAATGCTATGACCTAAAGAAGCTTATGATAAAGCCTAATCCCTAATTATTTTCTCACTCATAACTGATATTATCTTGGGTTCATCATAGAGAAATACTGAAATATATTAGGCAAGAGAATAACCTAATCTGATTTGCCTTTAAGAAAGATCACTCTGGTCATTTCCTGTTCATGTAAGAGAATGGGACTGGTCCATTTTGAAGAGAAGAAAAGGGAAAGGAGAGTAATGCTTGATACCATGTAGTCTGGTAGGTTGCCATTATAGAAAATCCAGGGCATTACAAGAAAATAAAAGAGGGAAAGGACTCTGAAGACAGTTTCCATTCTACAATTTCCTTTCAAGAAAGAGCAGAAAGGCAATTATTTTATCTAAGATAATTTCTGAAAAGCTTCTAAATAAAATTAAGGATTCAAAAATCAATACTACTTGCATCAGTTTCCTTTTTGTGCTTACAGGTGATCTAAATTTGACACCTATCAACCAATATGTGCTTATAAATTTATATGAAAAGTTTGCATTATTAATGTGAATGAGTATGGAGAATATTATAACTTTTTTAGTCTGTTGCTTTCTTACTACGAGAGGTTCTTCCTATGTGCTAAGGGTCTGGCATCATGGGACTAATTCCCAGTCTGTTTGGAATATATTGTTCTATTTTTCTTTAGTTCTATATCTTGTAAAAGCATCCTTATCAGATGTTCATTTTTAATTTGTTAAATTTATGAGAGCTTTTGAAACCTTATGGAAGTATTTGAATCTAGTGTAATACCACCAGATATAGTATAATATTACAAAATAGAAAGATCCTTGGCCAGAGTTAGAACACTAGTTCTAGTCCTAAAAATGCTACTAACGAGCTGTGTTACCAGGTTTGCTAGGCTTCCATACAGCTCTAAATTTCTTTGATTTCACAGAGCTAAATTTCAAATATAAAATCCATGCTTCAAGGAAAATTTCTATGTGTATTTTTTATTTTTATTTTATTTACTTATTTATTTTTTTTTACGGTACCTGGGCCTCTCACTGTTGTGGCCTCTCCCGTTGTGGAGCACAGGCTCCGGATGCACAGGCTCAGCGGCCATGGCTTACAGGCCCAGCCGCTCCACGGCATGTGGGATCTTCCCAGAGCAGGGCATGAACCCGTGTGCCCTGCATCGGCAGGCGGACTCTCAACCACTGCGCCACAAGGGAAGCCCTATGTGTACTTTTTGATTGCACCTAAAATAAAATTAGCTGAAGACTCTTGGTCTTCTCACTTTATTTCCACATTTAAGCATAAATCAAGAAAGTAACTGGTGTGAATACGCTTGTGCAACACTTCCCATTTTAGTGTCATATTTCCTTGACAGCATGTTATTTTATTGTCTATAGAACACTTTGTTGAAAAAGAAACATGATTAAGAATGTGGTCATTAGTAATTTTGTTTTTTTCTCATAGTTAAATGACATGACATCAAGTTCAAAAGCTAATTATTTGCACAAGATAAAAGAGAAGTTTTGCTGCATGTCTTATTACCTATTGTGCTCTTCTTTCCTAGAAGAAAAGCATATATTTACCACTATGATTACCACTATGATTTACCACTATGATTACTATAAAGATACCTTGCAAAAGTTTTTGAGCCCCAGCATTGTATTTTCTCAGTCAAATAACAAGAACATTCTATTTTCTCCCATTTTGACTTTGATTCATTTTTTTAGGTATGATGGAAAATTCATTATTATTATTACTATTTTTACCATTTAAAAAAATTGAAGTATAGCTAATTTACAATGTTGTGTTAGCTTCAGGTGTACAGCAACGTGATACAGTTTTATATATATATATATATATATATATATATATATATATATTCTTTTCCAGATTATTTTCTCTTATAGGTTATTGCAAGGAATTGAATATAGTTCCCTATACTATACAGTAGGTTTTTGTTTATCTATTTTATACATAATAGTGTGTATATGTTAATTCCAAACTCCTAATTTACTCCCCCCACTCCGCTATACTCTCTGATAAACATAAGTTGTTTTCTATGTTGGTCGGTGTTGACTTTGATTCTTCTTTTTTTTAATAAAATTTATTTTTTACAGCAGGTTTAGGTCCACAAAAAAATTAAGCAGAAGGTACAGAGATTTCCGAGTGTATATTTTTAATCTCTATATACTTTATCATCAAGCATAAGGTCTGGAACAGAGATGAATAAATACATATGTCATTTTCAAAATGTTTTATAATTTTTGTTTTAAGAAATTCTTGCCTACACTGATATCTATGCTTTCTTCTGCATATTTAAAGTTTTGTCTTTCAGATTTAGTTCTGTAATATACCTGGAATGTATTTTTCTGTTTGGTATGATTAAGAGACTTACTATAATTTTTTTTTTCTTTTTGCCATATGGGTATGCCCAGCATCATTTACCACATAGTTAATTCTCTTTTCCTCCAGTCAATTGTTTTAAATTTTTATTTTATATTGGAGCATAGTTGATTAACAATATTGTGTTAGTTTCAAGTGTACAGCAAAGAGATTCAGTAATACTTATACACATATCTAGTCTTCTTCAAATTCCTTTATCATTTAGATTATTTCAGAGTATTGGGCAGCATTCCCTGTGTTATACAGAAGGTCCTTATTGGTTATCTATTTTAAATATAGAAGTGTTTACATGTCAGTCCCAAACTCCCAGTCTATCCCTCCCACCCTTCCCCCTGGTACCCATAAGTTCATAGTCTTAAGTCTGTGAGTCTGATTTTGTTTTGTAAACAAGTTCATTTGTACCTTTTTTATAGATTCTGCACATAAAGCAATATCATATGATATTGTCTTTCTCTATCTGCCTGACTTCACTCAGTATGACAATCTCCATGTTCCTGCATATGGCATTATTTCATTCTTTTTAATGTCTGAGTAGTATTCCACTGTATATATGTACCACATCTTCTCTATCCATTCCTTTGTTGATGGACATTTAGGTTGCTTTTATGTCCTGACTATTGTAAATAGTGCTTCAATGAACATTGGTGTGCATGTATATTTTTGAATTATGGATTTCTCTGAATATATGCCCAGGAGTGTGATTGCTGGATCATATGGTAGCTCTATTTTTAGTTTTTTAAGAAACCTCCATACTGTTCTCCATAGTGACTGTACCAACTTATATTCCCACCAACAGTGTAGGAGTGTTCCCTTTTCTCCACAGCCTCTCCAGGATTTATTGTTTGTAGATTTTTTTGATGATGGCCATTCTGACTGCTGTGAGGTGATACCTCATTGTAGTTTTGATTGGCATTTCTCTAATAATTAGTGGTGCTTAGCATCTTTTCATGTACTTTTTGGCCATCTTTATGTCTTCTTTGGAGAAATGTCTATTTAGGTCTTCTGCCCAGTTTTTGATTGGGTTGTTTTTCTGACATAGAGCTGCATGAGCTGTTTACAAATTTTGCAGATTAATTTCTTAAGAGTTGCAACATTTGCAAATATTATCTTCCATTCTGTGGGTTATCTTTTTGTCTGTTTATGGTTTCCTTTGTTGTGCAAAAGCTTTTGAGTCTAATTAGGTCCAATTTTTAATTGTTGTTTTTATTTCCATTACTCTAGGAGACAGATTGAAAAAGATATTGCTGGGATTTATATCAAAGAGTGTTCTGCCTATGTTTTCCCCTAAGAGTTTTATAGTTTCTAGTCTTACATTTAGGTCTTTAATCCATTTGAATTTATTTTTGTGTATGGTGCTAAAGAATGTTCTAATTTTATTTTTTTACATGTAGCTGTGTAGTGTTCCTAGCATAATTTATTGAAAATACTGTTTCTTCTCCATTGTATAGTCTTGCCTCCTTTGTCATAGATTAATTGACCATAGGTGCATGGGTTCATTTCTGGGCTTTCTATCCTGTTCCATTGATCTATATTTCTGGTTTTGTGCCATATAATACTGTTTTGATTACTGTAGTTTTGTAGTATAGTCTGAAGCCAGGGAGCCTGATTCCTCTAGCTCTATTTTTCTTTCTCAAGATTGGTTTAGCTATTTGGGGGTCTTTTGTATGTCCATACAAATTTTAAGATTTTTGGTTATAGTTCTGTGTAAAATGCCATTGGTAATTTGATAGGGATTGCATTGAGTCTGTAGATTGTCTTGGGTAGTATAGCCATTTTGACAATATTGATTCTTCCAATCCAAGAACATGGTCTATCTTTCCATCTGTTGGTGTCATGTTCAATTTCTGTCATCAATGTCTTATTGTTTTCAGAGTACAGGTCTTTTGTCTCCTTAGGTAGGTTTATTCCTGGGTATTTTATTCTTTTTGATGAGATGGTAAATAGGAGTGTTTCATTAATTTATCTTTCTGATCTTTCATTGTTAGTGTATAGAAATGCAACAGATTTCTGTGTATTTATTTTGTATGCTGCAACTTTCCCAAACTCATTGATGAGCTCTAGTAATTGGTAGCATCTTTAGGATTTTCTATATGTAATATCATGTCATCTGCAAACAGTGAGAGTTTTACTTCTTATTCTCCAATTTGGATTCCTTTTATTTCTTTTTCTTCTCTGATTGCCATTGCTAGAACTTCCAAAAGTGTGTTGAATAAAAGTGGCAAGGGTGGACATCATTGTCTTATTCCTGATCTTGGAGGAAATGCTTTCAGCTTTTCACCATAGAGTATGATATTACATGAAGGTTTGTCATATATGGCCTTTATTATATTGAGTTATGTTTCCTCTATGCCCACTTCCTGGAGAGTTTTGGGGTTTCCTTTGTTTGTTTTTTGTGGTATGTGGGCCTCTCATTGTTGTGGCCTCTCCTGCTATGGAGCACAGGCTCCGGATGCGCAGGCTCACAGGCCTGGCCACTCCGCGGCATGCGGGATCTTCTGGACCAGGGCACGAACCCGTGTCCCCTGCATTGGCAGGTGGACTCTCAACCACTGAACCACCAGGGAAGCCCTCTGGAGAAGTTTTATCATAAATGGGTGTTGAATTTTACCACAAGCTTTTTCTGCATCTGTTGAGGTGATCATATGGTTTTTATTTTTCAATTTGTTGTGATGTATCACACTGACTTATTTGCCAATATTGAAAAATCCTTGCATCCCTTGGATAAATCCCCCTTGATCATGCTGTATGATCCTTTTAATGTATTGCTGGATTTAGAGTGCTAATATTTTTTGAGGATTTTTGCATCTATGTTCATCAGTGATAGTGGGCTGTAATTTTTCTTTTTTTGTGGTATCTTTTTCTGGTTTTGGTATCAAGGTTAGGGTGGCCTCATAGAATGTGTTTCAGATTATTCCTTCATCTGCAAATTTTTGGTATAGTTTCACAAGGATAGGTGTTAACTCTTCTCTAAATGTTTGATAGAATTTGCTTGTGAAGCCATCTGACCCTCGACTCTTGTTTTTTGGGCGTTTCTAAATCAGTTTCAATTTTAGTACTTGTGATTGGGCTGTTCATATTTTCTGTTTCTCTTGGTTCAGTCTTGGGAGATTGTACATTTCTAGGTATTTGTACATTTCTTCTAGGTTGTCCATTTTATTGACATATAGTTTCTTGTAGTAGTCCCTAATGATCGTTTATATTTCTCTGGTGTCTGTTGTGATTTTTCCTTTTTTTTGTAGTATTTATTTATTTGGTTGCACCCAGTCTTAATTGTAGCAGGCAGGCTCCTTAGTTGCAGCTTGTGGGCTTCTGCATTGCAGCTCACCATCTCCTTAGTTGTGGCACACTGGATCCTTAGTTGTAGCATGCAAACTCTTAGTTGCTGCATGCATGTGGGATCTAGTTCCCTGACCAGGGATCAAACCTGGGTCCCCTGCATTGGGAGCATGGAGTCATAACCACTGTGTCACAGGGAAGTCCCTGTAACTTCTTTTTAATTTCTAATTTTATTGATTTGAGCTCTCTCGCTTTTTTTCTTGATGAGTCTGGCTAAAGGTTTATCATCTTTGCTTATCTTTTCAAAAAAGCAACTTTTAGTTTCATTGATCTTTTCTATTATTTTATTCAATCCATTTCATTTATTTATGCTCTGATATTTATGATTTCTTTCCTTCTACTTACTTTCAGTTTTGTTTGTTTTTCTTTCTCTTGTTGTTTTAGGTGTAAGCTTAGGATGTTCATTTGTGCTTTTTATTGTTTCCTGAGGTAAGAATTTATTGCTACAAACTTCCCTCTTAGGATGGCTTTTGACACGTCCCATAGGTATTTGGATTGTTGTGCTTTTGTTTTCATTTGCTTCTGGTATTTTTTGATTTCCACTTTGATTTCTTCAGTGATCCCTTGGTTGTTTAGCAGTATATATTTTTTACCTCCATGTGTTTGTGTTTTCTACATTTTTTTCCTTATAGTTGATTTTTAATCTCATAGCATGGTGCTAAGAAAAGATGCTTGATATGATTTCAATTTTCTTAAATTTACTAAGGCCTGCCTTATGGCCCAGCATGTGATCAATTCTGAAGAATGTTCCAGGTGCATTTGAGAAGAAAGTGTATTCTTCTGCTTTTGGATAGAATGTTCTATAAATATCAAATCCGTCTGATGTAATGTGTCATTTAAGGCCTGTGATTCCTTACTGATCTTCAGTCTGGATGATCTCTCCAGTGATGAAATTGGGGTGATTAAGTCCCTCACTATTGTTTTACTATTGATTTCCCCTTTATGGCTGTTAGCATTTGCCCTATATATTGAGGTGCTCCTATGTTGGGTGCATATATATTTACAATTGTTTTATTTTCTTCTTGGATTGATCCCTTGATCATTATGGAGTGCCCTTCTTTGTCTCTTGTTAACAGTCTTTATTTGAATGTCTATTTTGTCTGATATGAGTATTGCTACTCCAGCTTTCTTTTGATTTCCATTTGCATGGAATACCTTTTTCCATCCCCTCACGTTCAGTTTGCACGTGTTCCTAGATCTGAAGTGGGTCTCTTGTAGACAGCACATATATGGGTCTTGTTTTAGTATCTATTCAGCCAATGTTTGTCTTTTCATTGAAGCATTTAATCCATTTACATTAAAGTAATTATCGATATGTATGTTCCTATTGCCATTTTGTTAATTGTTTTCTATTTGTTTTTATAGGTCCTTTCTTCTTCTGTTCTCTTTTCTTGTGGTTTGATGACTAACTTTAGTGTTGTGTCTGGTTTACATTTTCTTTTCTTGTGTCTGTAGCTATTGTACATTTTTGATTTCAGTTACCAGGAGGTTTTAATATAGAAGTCTGTAAATAAACAAGATTGTTTTACGTTGCTGGTCTTTTCATTTCAAATGAATTTCCAATAACCTGCATTTGTGCTCTCCTCTTCTCACAATTGCTGGTTTTAAAATAATGTTTGTGTGTGGGTGATTTCCTACCTTTCCTTTACATTTGCCGTTACAGGTGAGCTTTTCCATTCATAAGTTTATGGTTTCTTGTAGTGACCTTTTCTTTTCCACTTAGAGAAGTTCCTTTAGCATTTATTGCAAAGCTGGCCTGGTGATGTTGAATACTCTTAGCTTTTTCGTGTCTGTAAAGCTTTTGATTTCTCCATTGAATCTGAATGAGAGCCTTGCTGCATAGGGTAATCTTGGTTGTAGGTTCTTCCCTTTCATCACTTCAAATATATTGTGCCACTCCCTTCTTGCCTGTAGAGTTTCTGCTGAGAAAACAGCTGATAACCTTATGGGAGTAGAAAACAGCAGGTAACCTTATGGGAGTTCCCTCATATGTTATTTGTTGCTTTTAATATTTTTCCTTTGTATTTAAGTTTTGTCAATTTGATTACTATATGTCTCAGCTTATTCCATCATGGTTTTATCCTGCCTTGGACTCTCTCCACTTCTGGACATGAGAGACTGTTTCCTTTCCCATGTTAGGGAAATTTTCAGCTTTTATCTCTTCAAATATTTTCTCAGATCCTTTCTCTCTCTCTCCTCCTTCTGGAACCAGTATAAAGCAAATGTTGGTACCTTTAATGTTTTCCCAAAGGTCTCTTAGTCTGTCCTCATTTCTTTTCATTTTTATTCTTTATTATCTTCCATGGCAGTGATTTAAACCACTTTGTCATCCAGCTCACTTATCCATTTTTCTGCCTCAGTTATTGTGCTATTGATTCCTTCTAGTGTATTTTTTTCTTTTTTTTTCTTTTCCTATTTTTTTCTTTTTTTTACTGGGGTGTAGTTTTTTACAATGTTCTGTTAGTTTCTACTGTACAGTGAAGTGGAGTTCCCTGTGTTATACAGCAGGTTCTCATTAGTTATCTATTTAATACATATTAGTGTATATATGTCAATCCCAATCTCCCAATTCTTCCCACCACCCCTCTTTCCTCCCTTGGTGTCCATAGGTTTATTCTCTACATCTGTGTCTCTATTTCTGCCTTACAAACTTGTTCATTTGTACCATTCTTCTAGAATCCACATGTATGCATTAATATAGGATATTGGTTTTTCTCTTTCTGACTTACTTCACTATGTATGACAGTCTCTAGGTCCATCCACCTCTCTACAAATGACCCAATTTCATTCTTTTCTATGGCTGAGCAATATTCCATTGTATATATGTACCACATCTTCTTTATCTATTTGTCTGTAATGGACATTTATGTTGCTTCCATGACCTGGCTATTGTAAATAATGCTGCAGTGAACATTGGGGTGCATGTGTCTTTTGGAATTATGGTTTTCTCTGGGTATATGTCCAGTAGTGGGATTTCTGGGTCATATGGTAATTCTATTTTCAGTTTTCTGAGGAGTCTTAATGCTTTTCTCCATAGGGTGTATATCAATTTACAGTCCCACAAAAAGTGCAAGAGAACTCCCTTTTCTCCACATCCTCTCCAGCATTTGTAGTTTGTAAATTTTCTAATGATGACTATTCTAACTGGTGTGAGCTGATACCTCATTGTAGTTTTGATTTGCATTTCTCTAATAATTACTGACGTTGAGCATGTTTTCATGTGCTTCTTCGTCATATATATACCTTCTTTGGAAAAATGTCTATTTAGGTCTTCCATCCATTTTTTGATAGGGTTGTTTGCTGTTTTTATATTGAGCTGCATGAGCTGTTTATATATTTTGGAGATTAATCCTTTGTCCATTGATTCATTTGCAAATACTTTCTCCCATTCTGAACGTTGTCTTTTCATCCTGTTTATGGTTTCCTTTGCTGTGCAAAAGATTTTAAGTTTCATTAGATCTCATTTGTTTTTTTGTTTGTTTGTTTTTATTTCCATTTCTTTAAGAGGTGGGTCAAAAAGGATCTTGCTGTGATTTATGTTATAAAGTGTTCTGCCTATGTTTTCCTCTAAGGGTTTTATAGTGTCTGGCCTTAAATTTAGGTCTTTAATCCATTTTGATTTTATTTTTGTGCATGGCATTAGGGAGTGTTCTAATTTCATTTTTTTACATGTAGCTGTCCAGTTTTCCAAGCACCGCTTATTGAAGAAACTGTCTTTTCTCCATTGTATACCCTTGCTTCTTTTGTCAAAGATTAGTTAGCCATAGGTGCATGGGTTTTTCTTTGGGCTTTGTATCATTTTCCACTGATCTATATTTCTGTTTTTGTGCCAGTACCACACTGTCTTGATTACTGTCGCTTTGTAAAGCTTTGTGTAGCTTCCAGGTTAGTATAGTCTCATGTCAGGGAGTCTGATTCCTCCAGCTCCATTTTTTGTTTTGTTTTGTTTTGTTTTTCCTCAAGGTTGTTGTTGTTTTTCGGTGTCTTTTGTGTCTCCATACAAACTTTAAGATTATTTTGTTCTAGTTCTGTGAAAAAGACCACTGATAATTTTCTAGGGATTGCATTGAATCTTTAGATTGCTTTCAGTAGTAGAGTGATTTTCATAATATTCAGTCTTCCAATCCAAGAACATGGTATATCTCTCCATCTGTTTTTGTTGTCTTTGTTTTCTTTCATCAGTGTCTTATAGTTTTCTGAGTACAGGTGTTTTACCTCCTTAGGTAGGTTTATTCCTAGGTATCCTATTCTTTTTATTGCAATGCTGAATGAGATTGTTTCTTTAATTTCTCTTTCTGATCTTTTGTTGTTAGTGTATAGGAGTGCAAGAGCTTTCTGTGCATTAATTTCATATCCTGCAACTTTGCCAAATTCATTGATGAGCTCTATGGTTTTCTAGTGGCATCTTTAGGATTTTCTATGTATAATGTCATGTCATCTGCAAACAGTGACGGTTTTACTTCTTCTTTTCTTATGTGGATAATTTTATTTATTTTTATTCTCTGATTGCCATGGTTAGGACTTGCAAAACTATGTTCAATAATAGAGGTGATAGTGGACATCATTGTCTTGTTCTTGATCTTAGAGGAAATGTTTTCAATTTTTCACCATTGAGAATGATGTTTGCTGTGGGTGTGTTGTATATGGCTTTTATTATGTTGAATTATATTTGCGTTATGCCCACTTTCTGGAGAGTTTTTTCATAAATGGATTTTGAAATTTGTCACAAGCATTTTCTACATCTATTGAGTTGATCATAAGGTTTTTATTCTTTAATTTGTTTATATGGTGTACCACATTGATTGATTTGCGTATATTGTAGAACACTTGCATCCCCTGGATAAATCCAACTTGCTCATGATGTATGATCCCTTTAATGAGTTGTTGGATTCTCTTTGCTAGTATTTTGTTGAGGATTTTTTTGTCTATGTTTATCATTGTTATTGGTCTGTAATTTTCTTTTTTTATAATATCTTTTCCTGGTTTTGGTATCACGGTGTTGATGACCTAATAGAATGAGTTTGGAAGTGTTCCTTCCTCTATAATTTTTTGGAAGAATTTGAGAAGGATGGGTGTTAGTGCTTCTCTAAATGTTTCATAGAATTCACCTGTGAAGTCATCTGGTCCTGGAACTTTTTTTCTTGTAAGATTTTTAATCACAGTTTCAATTTCATTACTTGTGATTTCTGTTCATGTTTTCTATTTCTTCCTGGTTCAGTCTTGGAAGGTTGTGCCTTTCTAAGAATTTGTCCATTTCTTCCAGGTTTTCCATTTTATTGGCATATAGTTGCCTGTAATAGTCTCTTGTGATGCTGTATACTTCTGCAGTGTCTGTTGTAACTTCTTTTTCATTTCTAATTTTATTGATTTGAGTCTTCTCCCACTTTTTCTTCATGAGTTTGTCTAAAGTTTTAACAGTTTTGTTTCTCTTCTCAAAGAACCAGCTTTTAGTTTTATTGATCTTTGCTAGTGTTTTCTTTGTTTCTATTTCAAAAATTCTGCCTTGATTTTTATGATTTCTTTCCTCAAACTGACTTTCAGTTTTTCTTTTTTTCTTCTTTCTCTAGTTGCTTTACGTGTAAACTTAGATTGCTTATTTGAGATTTTTCTTGTTTCTTGAAGTAGGTTTGTATTGCTATTAACTTCCCTCTTAGAATTGCTTTTGCTGCATCACAGAGATTTTGGGTCATTTTGTTTTTGTTGTGATTTGTTTCTAGGAATTTTTTGATTTCCTCCTTGATTTCTTCAGTGATTTCTTTGTTATTTAGGAGCATATTGTTTAGCCTCCATGTGTTTGTATATTTTACATTTTTTTTCCTGCAGTTGATTTCTAATCTCATTGCCTTTCATCTGAAAAGATGCTTGATATGATTTCAATTTTCTTAAAATTACCAAGGCTTGATTTGTTATCCAAGATATGATCTATCCTGGAGAATGTTCCATGTGCACTTGAGAAGAATGTATATTCTGTTGTTTTCAGATGGAATGTCATATCAATATCAATTAAATCTCTCTGGTCTACTGTGTCATTTAAAGCTGTGTTTCCTAATTAATTTTCTGTGCAAATTGGTGTATGTGAGATGTTAAAGGCCCCCTATCATTGTGTTACTGTCATTTTCCCCGTTTATAACTGTTAGTATTTGCCTTATCTATTGAGATGTTCCTATGTTGGGTGAAATATGTTTATAATTGTTATATATTCTTCTTGGATTTATCCCTTCATCATTATGTAGTGTCCTTCTTTGTCTCTTGTAATCTTCTTTATTTTAAAGTCTATTTTACCTGACATGAGAATTGCTACTCCAGCTTTCTTTTGATTTCTATTTGCATGGAATACCTTTTTCCATTCCCTCACTTTCAATCTGTATGTGTCCCTATGTCTGAAGTGGGTCTCTTGTAGACAGCATATATATGAGTCTTGTTTATGTATCCATTCAGCCAGTCTATGTCTTTTGTTTGGAGCATTTAATCCATTCATATTTAAGGTAATTTTTGACATGTATGTTCCTATTACCATTTTCTTAATTGTTTTAGGTTTGTTTTTGTAGGTCCTTTTCTCGTCTTGTTTTTCCCCTTACAGAAGTTCCTTTAGCATTTGCTGTAGAGGTGGTTTGGTGGTGCTGAATTCTCTTAGCTTTTGCTTATCTGTAAAGGTTTTAATTTCTCCAGCATATCTGTATCAGATCCTTGCTAAGTAGAGTAATCTTGGTTGTAGGTTTTTCCCTTTCATCCTTTTAAATATATCTTGCCACTCCCTTCTCGCCTGCAGTTTCTGCTGAAAAATTGGCTGACAACCTTATGGGGATTCCCTTGTATATTATTTGTTGCTTTTCCCTTGCTGCTCTTAATATTTTTTCTTTGTATTTAATTTTTGATAGTTTGATTATGTGTCTTGGCATGTTTCTCTTTGGGTTTATCCTGTGTATGACTCTCTGCACTTCCTGGACTTGATTGACTTTCATTTCCCATGTTAGGGAGGTTTTCGACTATAGTCTCTTCAAATATTTTGAGACCATTGCTTTTTCTCTTCTTATTTTTGGCCCCTATAATTCGAATGTTGGTGCATTTATTGTTGTCCCAGTGGTCTCTGAGACTGTTCTCAATTCTTTTCATTATTTTTTCTTTATTCTGCTTCTTGGTAGTTATTTCTACCATTCTATCTTCTAGCTCACTTATCTGTTCTTCTGCCTCAGTTATTCTGCTATTAATTCCTTCTTGAGTTCTTTTAATTTCATTTATTGTGTTTTTCATCACTGTTTGTTTGCTCTTTAGTTCTTCCAGGTCCTTTTAGACTGTTTCTTGTGTTTTCTCCATTCTGTTTCCAAGATTTTGGATCATCTTTACTATAATTACTCTGAATTCTTGTTTATGGAGGTTGCCTCTTCCCTCTTCATTTGTTTGGTCTTGTGGATTTTTACCTTTCTCCTTCATCTGCTGCATATTTCTCTGTCTTCTCATTTTGCTTAAATTACTGTGTTTGTGGTCTCTTTTCCATAGGCTTCAGGGTCGTAGTTCCTCTTATTTCTGTTGCCTTCCCCCAGTAGGTTAGGTTCATCTGGTGGTTTATGTAGGCTTCCTGGTGGGAGGTGTTGTGTCTCTGTTCCTGTGGGTCGAAGTGGATCTTGTCCCTCTGAAGGTCAGGGCCACATCCAGTGGGGTGTTTTGCAGTGTTTGTGAGCATGGTATGACTTTAGGCAACCTGTCTGATACTGTGTTGGTTTATGGTCCTGTCTTGCTAGTTGTTTTGTGTGAGGTGTCTAGCAGTGGGGCTTGCTTGCCGTTAGGTGGAGCCAGGTCTTAGTGTTGAGATGGAGACCACTGGGAGATTTTCACCACTTAATATTCCATGGTGTCAAGAGTTCTCTGGTTGTCCAATATCCTGGACTTGGCTCTCCTACCTTGGAGGCTCAGGTCCATATCCTGGTTGGAGCACCAAGGTCCTGCAAGCTGCACTGTGTGCAAGAGAAAGAAAAATTAAAAGTGAACAGACAAAACCCCAAGGCGAATGGTAAAAGCAAAACTAAACAGGTAAAATCACACAAAGAAACTTACACGCACACTCACAAAAGGAAAAGAAAATAAAAAGAAAAGAAAGAGAAAACAAAAAAGATGAGAGCAATCGAACCAATAAACAAACCCCAAATTTAAAACAGACAGTAAAAAATAAACTAACAAAAACAAAATACCTAAAACAAATCAAATGCAGAAAGCAAAGTAAAAAAAGGCAAAGAAAGCATAAAAAAACACAAAAATGATGAAAAAAAAGTAAACAAAGGAAAGATGAAAACAAAAGGAAAAATACAAAACAACAAAGAAGTAGAAACAGAAAAATATAAAATATAGGTAAAAATAAGATAAAGCAAAACAAAGGAAAAAACAAAAACAAGGAAAAATGTAATGAAGAATTACAGTAGAAATAGGAAAATTAATAACTGAAATAAAAATATATTAAAAATAAAAGCATAAAAAAGTCAGTAAAAATAACAATTATAAGAATAATTTAAAGAGTAGCAACAGAACAAAGCAAAAAAATTGGTAATAATATTTTCCTGTGGCCTCAGCTCTGTGTCCTGGCTCCTACAGTGAGCCACAGCCAATCCCTGCCTACACAGGAAGTCTTCCAATACTTCTAGGTAAGTCTCTGGACATGCTGTGGGCACTGTGGGGCCAGCTCAGACTCTGACTTGGCCTTACTCCTGCATGTACTTACCTGCAAAGTCCACAGTTGCCCCCAACTTCCACAGCCTCAATTGTGGGAATACTCATTGTCTCTTCAGATATTCCATAGATGCAGGGTTTACCAAGTCAACTGTGATGATTAATCCAGTGCTCCTGTGGCTGCACAGAGAGAGTCCCTTCCTCTTCTTTGGTCACACAGCCTCTGGAGTTCAGCTTTGCTTTTGGCCCTGCCTCTGCATGTCAGCCACACTTAGGCATCTGTTTCCTACCCAGGCAAGAAGGTGCAAAAGCAGTGGCTAATTAGGGCTCACTTGCTCACTCAGGCTGGAGAGGTGGAGGGATACGGCATTCACATTTGGGATGTGTGGGGAGTGCCTGTGACAGCACAGGCTAGCAGGAAGTTTCAACAGCCTGAAGCATGCTGTTTGTGCTCCTGGGGAAGTTGGCCCTGGATCGTGGGACACTTGGCAGTGGCAGGTTGCACAAGGTGCAAGGTGAGGGCAGTGACCTCCACTTGCACATAGGACCCTTGGTGGCAGTGGTGACAGCAGTTGCCCTCTTCTGGGGACTGAGATAACAGCCATGGCTCATGCCCACCTTTGGAGCTTGCATAGGCAATGCCTTGCCATCTGTGAGTGCAAGGAGCAGGAAGCTTCTATGGCAGGCCTGTCCCTCTCCTCGCGCATCCTGCAATAACAGTCTCTTGCCTCTCTGGAAGGCCCAGGCATTTTTCTGGACTCCCTCCCAGCTAACTGTGGTGCACTAACCCCCTCAGGCTGTCTTCACGCAGCCAATCCCAGTCCTCTCCCTGGGGTTTGACCCCAGTCCTCTCCTTGGGGTCTGACTTCTGAAGCCTTAGCACCCAGCCGCCACCTCTCCCAGTGGGTGAGCAGACAATCATCTCATGCTGGTGAATGCTAGTTGGCACCAATCCCCTATGCGGGAATCTCTCCACTTTGCCCTCTGCACCCCTGTTGCTGCTCTCTCTGAGGCTTTGCAGCTCCCCCCCTTCAATTCCTGCCAGTGAAAGGGCTTCCTAGTGTGTGGAAACTTTTCCTCCTTCACAGCTCTTTTCTAGAAGTGCAGGTCTCATCCTGATTCCATTGTCTCCTTTTTTTTTCTTTTGCACTATCTAGTTACATGGAGATTTTCTTGCCTTTTTGGCAGTCTGAGGTTTTCTGCCAGCATTCAGTAGTTGTTTTGTAGGAGTTGTTCTACATGTGGATGTATTTTTGATGTATTTGTTGGGAGGAAGGTGATCTCCATGTCTTATTCCTCCGCCATGTTTGAAAAACTCCTTCTAGTATATTTTTCACTTCAGTTATTGTGTTGTTCATCTCTGTTTGTTCTTTAGTTCTTCTAGGACTTTGTTAAACATTTCTTGTATAGTCTGAATCTGTGCCTCCATTCTTTTTCTGACATCTTGTATTACCATCAGTGTCATTACTCTGACTTCTTTTTATAGTAGGTTGCCTATCTCCACTTCACTTAGTTTTTCTTTGGGGATTTTATCTTGTTCCTTCATCTGGGACATATTCCTCTACCATTTCATTTTGTCTAAGTTTCTGTGATTGTGGTTTCTGTTCCACAGGCTACAGGACTGTAGTTCTTGCTTCTGCTGTCTGTCCTCTGGTGGATAAGGCTGTCTAAGAGGCTTATGCAGGCTTCCTGGTGGTAGGGTTGGTTCTTGCCCTGACTTTGATTCTTATGATAATCTCTGTCTTCTGTAATTAGCCAAGGCTGTAGAAACAGGTTCTATCCATAATCAAGAAGTTATGCCTTTTGAAGGAGCCATATTGTTAGGTCCTTTGTCTTATTCTATGTAATGTAGGACTATATACTTTTGTGGTAGAAAGAATTCTGTAATAACCACCAATGATGCATGCTTTTGTATAATCCTTTGAGTTGTGTATAAGGCCTGTGAATATGATGCACAGTGACTCCCATGATTGCTAATCATTTACCTTTTAAACAAAGTTATCCTAAGTAGGCCTGGTCTAATAACATGAGCCTTTACTAAAAGGTAAAACATTATAAAGATTCTCCTGCTCATCTTGAAGAAGAATACTACCATCTTCTAGAGGTGGTGAATAGCTTGTAGAAGATGAGAATAACACCCAGTTGACAGCCAGAAGGAAAGTTGGAACCTCAGTCCTACAACCACATGACACAGTATTCTGCTAACAACCAGTGAGCTGGAAAAAGGACCCTGGGCCTTAGATGAGATTTCAGCCTTGTCAAACTCCTTGATTTCAACGTTGTGAGACTCTTAGGAGGGAATCCAGCTACACTGTGCATGGAGTTCCAAACCACAGAAGCTGTAAGATAATAAATGGTTGTTGTTTTGTGGTAATTTGTTATCCAGCAATAGAAAAATAATAATACAACTTTCAACTATATTTTATTTTCACAATCATGGAGTGTCATAACTTTTTGATCACTTAGATCCATAAACCCAATGAAATGATGGTTAAAAAAGTGAGAGAAGGAGGCTTTCAAAGTTATATTTCAGGAAAGTAGGACCTGCTATAGTCCAAAAGAAGAATCTTTTTGCCCCTTCCTTGTCTAGATACTGGGAAAAAATGTCTGCTGTTTAATTTTTTATGGATCCAGAATATCAAGGGTATCTAAACCACTTCAAATCCTTTGAATCCTTCCTTAAGCAAGTCAGGAGTTTTCTTTCTATTATGTACCCATATATTGGTCTAAAGGGTTAAGACCAGTCAGAAGCATCTGTGTACACACAATGGGGGAATCATTAATTAATAGACTAGCAGCATTTTAGGTACCTTCTCCTATTTACCAATTTTCAATAAAATATTTATGGCCTCTTCATCTCAAAATTCTACAGTCTAATAGGGGGAGGCAAGAATAAATATAACGATTTAACAAAATTATATAATCAGTGCATAATGTTAGAAGAAAGTATAAAGTACCAGTTAAGTCATGGAAACTATAAGTTTCCACAGAAGGGAAAGATTATTTTATGCTACATTATTCAGGCAGAGCTTCATGACATAGCTAGGACTTAATAAGTATAATTGTTTTAATTCAATAAGTATAATTGAATAGAGGGAGAGAAGGAGGAATGATGTTCTGATGAAAGCAAATGATGTGTGAACAATCATGCAGATAAGAAGTAATGTGTGTTTGAGGTCAGTGAATAAATAGACCTGCTTACCTGGAAGGGGAGAGTATGTTTGCGAGTGACAAGGTTGTAAACGTAGGTTGGTGCCAGATTGTGGAAGACTTTGAATGTCAACTTAAAGAGTAAATTCCACAGGCATTACATGCTCTGTCATCTTGAGTAGGACACTATTAATTTTCATTTATACATCTCTGTAAAATTGAAGAAGGTAGTTGTTATACCTCTCTTCCTCCGTAGCAAGAAAAAGAGGAGTTGGGCTTTACCACTGGGAGGAAAGAGTCCCGATGACAGAGATGATAGCTCCACTACTCTGCACTGAGAAGATCATAACTATAGTACTATTTCACTTCTGGATACTATATTTTAGAAGGGGCACTAACCAAGTAGAGCAAGTCCAGGGAATATCTCAAAGCAAATTATATCTTTGATGAAATCTTAGGTTTTGGAGGTGAATTGGCATGTCTTGCCTTACAGGATGATTGATTACCCCTTATGTTTTTTATAAGCTTTTAGGAATAATGCCTTACATGGAGGAGACTTAATTGAGTGTTGCCTTTGCAACCTCAACTATGATAACCATTGAACCGCTTTCATTTTTCCTTAAGCATCAGCAAGCAGCTATTATAAATGGAACCTGTTTAATATATGTTGAGCAAAAAACATTTCTGAACTAGGGTCAGCAGCTGCTGGTGGTGTGTGTGATTGCTTGAGCCCTCATAATTTCAGGCTTGAAAACTACAGATATTATCAAAATCTAATATCACACCTCCTCTCTTAAATAAGACTCCAGAGACATAATTTGATTGTATCACTTGCTAGTTCTAAGAAAAACAACAACAAAAATATGCTTAAGTTTCTGTCCATTCTTAAGGCCACTCTTCACTACATGATTGAGACTACTTAGTAAAAATTTAGAAACACACAGCGCTTTCAAAATTAAATGGGAACAGTGGAGTAGAAGCTTGTTGAAATGGAGAGTGCCAAAATGTAAACAAATGATCTAGGTTCTTATCCTCACTCTGCTGTTTTCTTAATTTTTTAAATTGAAGTATAGTTGATTTACAATATTATATTAGTTTCAGATGTAAACATTGTGACACTATTTTTATAGATTAAACTCAATTTAAAGTTAATATAAAATATTGGCTATATTCCCTCTGCTGTACAAAATATCTTTGTAGCTTATTTATTTTATACATAGTAATTTGTACATCATAATCCTCTACCCTTATTTTGCCCCTCCTCCGTCCCTCTCTCCACTGGTAAGTACTAGTTTGTTCTCTATATCTGTGAATCTGTTTCTGTTTTTTATATTCATTTCCTTTGTTTTATTGTTTATATATACATGATAACATACAGTATTTGTCTTTCTCTGACTTATTTCACTAAGCATAATATCCTACAGGTATATCCATGTTGCTGCAATTGACTGAATTTCATTCTCCTTTATGGCTGAGTAGTTTTCCATCATATATATATCTCACATCTTCTTTATCCATTCATTAGTTGATGGGCACTTGGGTGGCTACCAAGTCTTGGCTATTGTAATAGTGCTGCTATGAACAATGGGGTACGTGTATCTTTTTGAATTAGTGTTTTCATTTTCTTTGTATATGCATCTAGGAGTGGAATTGCTGGGTCATATGACAGTTCTATTTTTAGCTTTTGAGGGACCTCCATGCTGTTTTCAATAATGGCTGCACCAATTTACATTCCCACCAACAGTGTAAAAGGGTTCCCTTTTCTCCATATCCTGTCCAACATTTGTTATTTGTAAATATTTTGATGATAGCCATTCTGACAGATCTGAGGCAGTATACCCTTGTGGTTTTGATTTGCATTTCTCTGATACTTAGCAATGATGAGCATCCTTCATGTGCCTGTCAGCCATCTGTATATCTTCTTTGGAAAACTGTCTATTAAGGTCTTCTGCCCAGTTTTTAACTGGGGTGTTTGAGTTTTTTGAGCTATTTATATATTTTGGATATTAACCCCTTGTCAGTCTCATCATTTGCAAATACTTTCTCCCATTCCATAGGTTGTCTTTTCATTTTGTTGATCATTTCCTTTCCTGTGCAAAAAGTTTTCAGCTAGTTAGGTCCCATTTGTTCATTTTTGCTTCTATTTCTTTTGCCTTAGGAAACTGATCCAAGAAAATGTTACTGTGATTTATGTCATAGAGTGTCCTATGTTCTCTTCTAAGAGTTTTATGGTTTCAGGTCTTACAGTTAGGTCTTTAATCCATTCTGAGTATATTTTTGTATATAGTGTGAGGAAATGTTCTAATCTTATTCTTTTATAAGTAGCTTTCCTGTTTTCCTAGAACCACTTGTTGAAGAGATTGTCTTTTCTCCATTGTATATTCTTGCCTCCTTTTTCATAGATTAATTGACCATAGACATGTGGGTTTATTTCTGGGCTCTCAATTCTGTTCCATCAATATATGAGTCTGCTTTTGTGCCAGTACCATGCTGTTTTGATCACTGTAGCTTTGTAGCATAGTCTGAAGTCAGGGAGCATGATACTTCCAGCTTTGCTTTTTTTTTTCCCCCTCAAGATTTCTTTGGAAATTTGGAGTCTTATGTGGTTATGTATAAATTTTAGGATTTTTGTTTTTTTTTAGTTCTTTGAAAAATGTCATGGGTGTATGGACATTTTAAAAATATTAATTCTTCCAATCCAAGAACATGGGATATCTTTCAATTTCCTTATATCATCTTCAATCTCCTTCATCAATGTTTTATAGTTTACAGAGTATAGGTTTTTCACCTCATTGATTAAATTTATTCCTAGATATTTTATTCATTTTGATGTGGTTTTGAATGAGATTGTTTTGGGTTTTTTTTTACTTTCTCTTTTTGATAGTTCATTATTACTGTATAGAAAAGCTACAGATCCCCTTCTCCACCATTTGATGTCATCTTTTATATCTTCATGTTTATCACTTCACTGATTATTGTAGTTATAATTGTTTTTACAATTTTTGTCTTTTAATATTCTTGCTAGCTTATTTAAGTGGTTGTACCACAGCCTTTACTATATATTTGCTTTAATAGTGGTATTTTTCCTTTTCTATAAATTCTTATTTCTTGTTCTAGCCTTTTTTGTTTTCCACATAGAGAGGACACTTTAACATTTCTTTTAGGGTAGGTTTAGTATTTGATGAACTCTTAGGTTTTCTTGTCTGAGAAATTATTTATGTCTCCTTCAATTCTATGTGATAATCTTACTGGTTAGAGTTTCCTAACATTGCAGGGTTTTTTTTCCCTTTCATTACTTTAAATATACCTTTCTGCTCCCTTCTGGCCTGCAAAGTTTCTTCAGAAAAATCAGCTGATATCCTTATACAGGTTCCCTTTTATATGACTCTTTGTTTTATTCTTGCTTCCTTTAGAATTTTCCCTTTACCTTATCATTTGCCATTTTAATTATGATTTATCTTGGGGTGGGTCTCTTTGGGTTCATCTTGTTTGGGATTCTCTGTGCTTCCTGTGCCTGGACATCTCTTTCCTTCTTCAGGTTTGGGAAGTTTTCTACAATAATTTCATCAAATACGTTTTTGGTGGCTTTCTCTCTTCTCCCTCTGGTTCCCATATAATGTCAACATTGGTACACTTGATGTTGTCTTAGAGGTCTCTTAAACTGTTCTCATTTTTTATTTGTTTTTCTTTTTGCTCTTCTGATTGGTTGATTTCCAGCATTCCATTTTCCAGATCACTTATGCATTCTTCTGTATCACCTGCTGTTAATTCCTTCTAGTATGTCTTTCATTTCATTTACTGCATTATTCAGCTCTGACTGGTGCCTTTTTATAGTGCTAAATGTGTATTATGTTGTTCTGGATGGAATGTTTTATATATACTTATTAAATCTATCTTGTCTAATGTGTCAGTTAAGACCAGTGCTTCCTTATTGATTTTCTGTCTTGATGATCTGTTTATTGGTGTAAATGGGGTGCTAAAGTCCCCTAGTATTGTTGTGTTACTTTCAATTTTTCCCTTTAGGTTTGTTAATGTTTACTGTATGTATTTACATACTTCTACCTTGGGTGCAAATATATTTACAATTCTTATAGTTTCTTATTGAATTGATCCCTTTTTCATTTTGTAATGTCCTTTGTTGTCTCTTGCTAAGTTATTTGTTTTAAAGTCTAGATTTCCTGATAATAAGTATTGCTACTCCAGCTTTCTTTTCATTTACATTTGTATGGAATACCTTTTTCCATCCCCTCACTATCAGTCTGTGGGTGTTTTAGATCTGAAGTGAGTCTCTTGTAGGCAGCATATAGATGGTCCTTGTTATTTTATCCATTCAACCACTCTGTGTCTTTTAATTGGAGCATTTAGTTCATCTACATTTAAAATAATTATAGATAGGTATGTAGTTATTGCCATTTTGGTTATTGTTTTCATGGTGTTTTGTGGTTCTCTTTTGTGCCTTTCTTCTTTGCTCTCTTCCCTTGTGATTTGATGACTGACTTTACTGTTATGCTTGGATGATTATTTTTTCTTCTTCTGCATGTATCTATTATAGATATTTGTTTTTTGATTGCATGAGGTATATATATTTAAGTTGATGATCCTTTAAGTTCAAACACATTCTAAAAACTGCCTTTTCATTCCGCTCTCCACATTTAATGTTTTTGACATCATATTTTACATCTTCTTGTTTTGTGCATACTTAAGCCCTTATTGTGGGTGTAGATAATTTTACTGATTTTTGTCTTTTAACCTTTATACTTAAAGAAGTTCCTTTAACATTTCTTGGAAAGCCAATTTAGTGGTGCTGAACTCTTTTAGCTTTTGTTGTCAGGGAAACTCTTTATTTATACTTCAAATATGAATGATAGTCTTGCCTGACAGAGTATTCTTGGTGTTAGGTTTTTCCTTTCATCATTTTGAATATACCATGTCACTTCCTTCTGGCCCGCAAAGTTGCTGCTGAAAAGTCCACTGATTGCCTTATGGGAGTTCCCTTCCATGTAACTAGTTGCTTTTCCCTTGCTACTTTTAAGATTTTCTTTTTATCTTTAATTTTTGTCATTTTAATTACAATGTGTCTTGGTGTGGATCTCTTTGGTTTCATCTTGTTTGACTCTGTGCTTCCTGGGGCTGGCTGTCCATCTTCCTTTCCAAGTTAGAGAAGTTTTCAGCTATTATCTCTTGATATATATTCTCTGCCCTCTTTCTCTCTTTCTTCTCCTTCTGAGACCCCCTATAATGCAAATGTTAGTATGCTTGATGTTGTCACAAAAGTCTCTTAAACTATCCTCAGTTTTTAAAAATCTTTTTTTCTTTCTATTCAGCTTAGTTGAGTTCCACCGGTCTGTCTTCCAGTTTGCTGAGCCATTCCTTTGAATTATCTGATCTATTGCATATTCCTTCTAGTTATTTTATTTTAGTTATTCATTTTATTCTTTGTGTCTGTTTTGTTCCTCTTTATGTTTTCTTACTCTATGTGAAATTTTCACTCATCCCAAGTTTTTTGAGCATCTTTATAATCATTAAATTGAACTCTTTGTTGGGTAGATTGCTTATCTCCACTATGCTTAGTTCTTCTGGGATTTCATCTTGTTCCCTCATTGGAACATATTCCATTGTTACCTCATTTTGTCTAATTCTTCGTTTTTATTTCTATATATTAACTAGGGCAGTTACTTTTCCCAGTCTTGGAGAAGTGGCTTTATGTAAGAGAGGTCTTATGAGGCCCAGCATCACACTGCCCTCTGGTCACCAAAACTATATGCTCTAGTGGTTCCCCCTATGTGGGCTCTTCTGTTGTGGCAGGGCTGACTACTGCGGACATGCCAGTAGGTGGAAATGTTCCCCGGCCCAGTTGGCTGCCATCCTCTGCCTCCTGCCGAGGCACTAGCCCACTGGTGGTTGTGACCAGTCTCAGGACAGCTGTTTGCAGGCACCAGGTAATTCCTGGGCTGTTGCTGGACCACTAGTGGATGGGGTTGTGTCCCCACATTTCTACCTTCCTGTCCTGGTGTGTCCTGGGCCTGGTGTGTCCTGGGACTAGTGCTGGCTGGCTTGTAGGTGGGCAATACCCATGTGTAATGGGCTAGAGTGAGCAGTCCAAAGTGGCACTTGCAGCACCAGTGCCTTCGTGATAGAATGATCTTCAAAATGGCTGCCACTAACATCTATCCTCATAGGGAGTTCCAGTTGCCTTCTGCCTCTCTTAGAGGATCTCCAAAATCAACAAGTGTATTGGACTCATACTCCTTTCCACTTATTGCTTCCATGCTGGGCCTCAGAGTGTGTGATCTTTTCCATGAAACCTTTAAGAGCAGAGTCTATTTCCTACAGCCCTCTGGCTCTCCTATATGTAAGCCCCACTGATCTTCCAAGACAGATATTCTGGATGCTTGTCTTCCAGGTGCAGGATCCCTTAGCTGGGGTACCCTAAGTGGGGCTTGGACACCTAGATCCTCTGGGAGAAGCTCTTCAACTGTGATTATCTTCCCATTTATAGGTTACCTACCCAGGAGTGTGGGTCTGACTATACTACATATCTGCCCTTCTCATCCTTCTTGTTGTGTTTTCATTTTTTAATCTTTTGTCGTGGAAAATATTTTTGTGCTAATTTTCAAGTAGTTCTCATCAATACTTTCTCTGTAAATAGTTGTAATTTGTGTGTGCCCATGGAGGAGGTGAGCTCAGGATTTCCTACTCTTCAATCTTGGTCACAACCCCACCTTATCGAGCTTTAAATCAGAAAACATCTGGTGTCTTATTTATCAGGTTCACCCAATGTAAGTCCCAAACTGGGAAGGTGCCCCAAAGGAAATACAGTTCCTTGCAGTTTTGGCATAGAATCTGTAATTCAATATCTAATATACATTAGAGATTACCCCCACACCAGTTGTTTATCACTTAATCTCTGGAAGTACTTTTTTCCCTAAGTGTGCACACCCTCAGTTTTTTTCATGGAATCTGGTTGCAAAATAATATTCAGTTTACATGACTAGTGTTCATAACCAAGTGTCTTATTATACAATCTATGACATAAATTAAGACATACCTACAATGTGCCATGTTTGAGTATATGCATGAACACATGTACTTGTGTCTTTCAATTTAAGTATTATATAATCATACAACCATATAATTAATATTTATGTTTTATTATTTCAACATAGAAAATAGGCAGATCTGGCCCTGAGAAAAGTTTTGAAGCAACAAGTTTGTCTGCCATTTCTTATACCTTATTAAAGGTTAATCTTCATGTGGCATGCCTGCCTGTTCTCCCTTTCAATAGGGCCTTCATTTTAAGATTTCACTCTATACACATCCTGGTGAGGGTTTTTATCATAAATGGAAGTTGAATTTTTTTAAATGATTTTTCTGCAACTATCGAGATGATCACATGATTTTTTTATCCTTCTGTTTGTTAATGTGGTGTATCAATTGATTGATTTGAGGATGTTGGAGCATCTTTGCATACTTGAAATAAATCCCCCTTGATCATGATGTATGATCCTTTTAATGTGATATTGAATTGGTTTGCTAATGTTTGGTTGAGGATTTTTCCATGTATGTTTATCAGGGATATTTACCTGTAGTTGTCTTTCTCATGGTATCCTTGTCTAGTTTTGTTATCCAGGTAATGCTGGCTTCATAAAATGAGTTTGTACGTTTTCTCTCCTTTTCTATTTTTGGTATAGTTTGAGAATGATTGGTACTAACTCTTTGAATGTCTGGTGGAACTCACCAAGAAAGCCATCTGGTTCTGGATTTTTGTTTGTTGGGAGGTTTTTGATTAGTGATTCAATCTCATTACTATTAATAAGTCTGTTTAGATTTTCTATTTCTTCATTATTCAGTCATGGAGGGCTGTATTTCTAGGAATTTATCCATTTCTTGTAGGTTGTTCAGTTTACTGGTGTAAGTCTCTTGGTCCTTTGTATTTCTGTGATATCAGTTGTAGTGTCTCCTATTTCATTGCCATTTATATTTATCTGAGTCTTCTCTTTTTTTCTCCTGGTTTGTCTACCTAAAGTTTTATCAATTTTGTTTATCTTTCCAAAAGCTACCTGGTAGTTTCATTGATCTTTTCTGTTATCTTTTTAGTCTCTAAGTCATTTCTGCGCTGATCTTTGTTATTTCCTTCCTTCTACTAATTTTAGGCTTCATTTTTTTTTCTTCTTGTTCTGCAGTGCAAAGCTATGTTGTTTATTTGAAATCTTTCTTGTCCCTTGATATAGGCATTTATCATTATGAACTTCCCTCTTAGTTTCTTTTACTTCACTGCATACATTTTATGTTGCATTTCCATTTTCATTTATCTCAAGGCATTTTTTAGCTTCTCTTTTGTTTTTTTCTTTGACCCACTGGTTGTTCAGTCACATAGTAGTAAATCTCCACATACTTGTGAATTTTCCAGTTTTCTTTTATAATTCATTATTAGTTTCATACTACCATGGTCAGAAAAGATGCTTGATATGACTTAAATCTTAAATTTAATGGCCACATTTAATGACCAAAATGACCATTTTTTAGACCAAAAATTCATTTTGTGGTCTAACATATGATCTATCCTGAAAAATGTTCCATATATGCCAGAGAAGAATGTGTATTCTATTGCATTTGGTTGGAATATTCTGTACGTTTCTGTTAAGTTTATTTGGGTTAATGTGTCATTTATTGCCAATGTTTCCTTACTGATTTTCTGACTGTATTATCTGTCCATTGAAGAAAGTTGGGTATTAATTCCCCTTAAAATTATCATGCTACTCTCTATTTCTACCTTTATATCTGTTAACATTTCCTTTATATACTTAGGTGCTCCTACGTTGGGTGCATACATATTTATAAATTTTATATCCTTTTGTTTGTGTGACCACTTTATCATTATATAATGACCTCCTTTGACTCTAATTTCAATCTTTATCTTAAGGTATATTTTGTCTGATATAAGTATAGCTACCCCAGCTTATTTTTGGTTTCTATTTGCATGAAATATCTTTTATCATCCTTCCACTCTCACTCTGTGTGTGTCCTTAGATTTGAAGTGTGTCTCTTCCAGGCAGCATATAAATGGTTCTTATGTTTTTATCCATTCAGTCACTCTTTGTCTTTTGATTGGATCATTTGTTCCATTTACACTTAAATTAATTATTTATAGGTATGACCTTCCATTTTGTTAATTATTTTCTGGCTGTTTGTAATTTTTCTGTTCTGTTCTTCTCTTGCTGTCTTACTTTGTGATTTGATGATATTATGTAATAGTATGTTTTAGGTCATTTCTCTTTATCTTTTGTTTATCTACTGTACACAAATTAAAGAGGTTCTCATGTGGCTTATAAATATATATATATATATTTGTAACAGTTTATTCTACACTAGTGACAGTTTATGTTTGAATGCATTTTAAAGCTCTACATTTTTACTCCCTCCCCCAACTTTTATGTTTTTGATGTCACAAGTTACATCTCATTTATTTAATCCTTTAAATTACTGTAGTTATTTTTACTACTTTTGATTTTTAACTTTCATACTAGTTTTATAAGTGATTAATCCACTGCCTTTACATTAGATTATTTTTTATTTCATTATACATTTACCTTTTTTGTGATATTTATACCTTCTTTTGTTTTCCTGTTAGTAATTAATTTTATTTTGTTTCAGCTTGAAGAAACTTTTTAACATTTCTTGTAACTCCAGTCTAGTGGTGATGAATTCCTTTAGCTTTTGCTTGTCTGGAAAATTCTTTATTTCTCCTCAATTCTGTTGGGTAGAATATTTTTGGTTGACATTTTTTTTCTTTATTTCAGCACTTTGAATACATTGTGACACTCTCTTCTGACCTGGAAAGTTTCTGCAGGAAAATCTGCTCATATTCTTTGAGGGTTCCCTTGTATGTTACAAGTTGTTTTCTTCTCGCTGATTTTAAGTCTCTCCTTGTCTTTAATTTTTGGCACTTTAATTATAATATGTCTCAGTGTGGTTCTCTTTGAGTTCATCTTATTTGAAACTCTCTGGATGTCTGTTTCCTTTCACAGGTTAGGGGAGTTTTTAGCCATTATTTCTTCAAATAAATTTACCACCCCTTTCTCTCTTTCTTCAGCTCTGGGACTCATATAATACAATTGCTGGTCCATTTAATGTTGTCCCATAAGTGTCTAAAGCTATCTTCCCTGTTTTAGTTTCTTTTTTTTCTTCTTCCTTTTTACTACTTTGATTGAGTAGGTTTTACTGCCCTGTCTTTGGATTCATTAACGCTTTCTCCTGATTCATCTAGTCTGTTGTTGAACTCTTCTACTGTATTTTTCAGTTCAGTTAATTTCTTTAACTCTGTGACTTTCTATTTGTTATTTTCTTATATTTTCTATGTCTTTGTTGCAATTGTCAGTTTGTGTTTTCCTTGTTCTCCTGAGCTCAGTGAGCATCTTTATGACCATCATTTTGATTTCTTCCTTAGGTAAATTATTCATCTCTATTTCATTGAGGTTTTTTTCTGAGGTTTTATCTTGTTCTTTCTTTTGGAATATATTCTTCTCTTTCTTCATTTTCCTTGACTCTCTATGTTGGTTTTTGTGCATTAGATAAAACAGCCACTTCTCCCAGTCTTGAAGGAGTGGATTCATTGTAGGCTCTTAACCTTTTCATTCAACCCTGACCTAGCTTTTGTTTTTCCCCAACCTTTAAGATTGTCCAAGCAGCTGACTTTATTTTTTGTTGGCCCCATTAGTTGAGTGTGTGGCAAGACATGTCATTGGCTCAAAGGTGATGATGTCAATTAGCACCTAGATTTAGGCTGATTGGAAGCCAGATGCTCAGGCAGCAGCTTTAAAGTACACAAGTATACCTCTTTTAAAGGAAGACTGGGAGATGAGCATTTATGTCTGCTCCCTCTTCCCTGAGGCCTGGGGTAATAGCCAGTTAAGAACTGTTTCTTTCTTTACTACTGTCCCACTATACTTGCGAATATAAACCCCACTGGCCATAAGAGCCAGGCTCTCAAGGGATGTGTCCTCTGTGTGGCAGATACAAAAGATGGGTACCAGATGTGTACACAAGCTGCTTTCTTGGAGACACTGAAATCCTGGAGTAGGGTGGAGAGAGATCACAAAGACGGTATCCACTAGCCTCCCCAGTTTCTAAAGAGGACTGTAATGAGCCCCTTACTGTGTGTTTAATTAGAAGCCTGTCTCTCAGGCCACAGCTATGAAGATATAAACATCGTTCAATAAAAGACTGGGTGCCTCAGTCTGTTGCCTCTCTGTTGTATCCTGGAGGTTATAGAGAGTTAAGAACTCTTTCTCCATTTATAATGCTCCTGTGGGACTTATGAACTTATGCCCCACTGGCCACTAGAGCCAGGCCATCTAGAGGTGTTCTCTTGCTGACACCTTCAACAATTGGGGTACTAGATGAGTGTACAAGCTCCTTTTTGGGAGATGGCAGTGACCTAAAGTGAGGCAGAGGGAGAGTGCAAAATTGGCAACCACCTTTGGAAAGTATTTCACTAGGCCCCCAGATGTGTGTTAAATTAGATGCCTAGCCATCAGACTGATGATTTAATATAAGCAAATAAGGCTCTTTCACAGAAAGTCCGGATACTTTTCAGTGGCTACCTCTGTGCTGGGCCTTGGGGTAAGTGAGTCTGTGTAAGCTCTTTAAGAACTGTTTCTCAGTTTGTTATAGACTTGCAGATCTCCTGGACACAAGGCCTGTTGTATTTCAAAGGTAGATGTTTGGAGGCTCATCTCTCAGGTGCAGGTCTTAAATGTTAGGGTACCAGATGTGGGGTTAAATACCTTTGCTCCTCAGGGAGAAGCTCAGAGCTGTGACTTCCCTTCAGATTATGGGTCACTTCACTAGGAGTGAGGTTTATGGAAAGACTGTGTCTCATCCTCTTTTACCTGCTTTGATGTGGGTTTTTTCTCATTTGCTCAATGTATAGGAGTCACTCAGCTAGTTCCTCCCCAAGTCCCCAGAGGAAATTATTCCATGTGTAGCTGTAGATTCAGTGTGTCCTACATCTCCAGCTTGAATGAGAAAATCTGTGTTTTATTTTTTAGTGTAAATATTTCCCTTTAAGAATCATGTGTATTTTCTATTTTGCAACATTATTTATTAAGATTTCATGTTGAAATAGGGTTATCTACACACTACCAACATAAATTAATCACAGAGGACACAATTTACCCCATTAAGAGATCTAGAATGCTTTTGCAGTACTTGATTCCAAATAACTATCCCCTAAATAGATGAGATTTGAAGCTCACTTAATTAAGGAGTATCTCTAGCGTCACCTCACAAAAAAAAAGTCAAAACACATTTAAAAACTCAAGAAAGTAACACTTTTGATGGATTTGTAGTTACTGGAGGCATGAGAGTTGTCCTACTTCCCATGCCCCTATTCTCATCTGAGGCATAAATCTAAATTTAGTGTTTTCAGTCAATAAACAGATATTTATTTAGTGTTAATTGTGTACATAGCTAGATGCTGTAGGGGAATACTGTGAAAAATAGTTATAATGCATATGAGCTGGGTAAATAAAGCATGCAGAGATGAAAATAAAACTAACAGTTTACAGTTAAAGAATGTATATGATGGGTGTTAATTGCAATATCAACTGCCCAATATCGGATTAAGGCTCCTCTCTGCAAAGCACAGCTAGCCTTTAGGGCACCTTGATGTGTATTACAAGTTGCCCCCTTTGGGAATTTAGAAATAATAGGCTCTCCTGAGCAGACATAAGCCCCTTGGGAGCACAACTTAGAGAACCGACTATGTATGTCTTTAGGTGAAGAAATAGGAGCCATTTCCACCAAAGGAAATATAGCCTCACATGGGACCATAGCTTAAAAGGCAGAGTACAACTGAATTTTAATTCCCATTTGCTGTATATCCTGTTCACCTTTGCTCAATTGCAAAATCATATATTGTGATGTTGCACTTCTATTCATCTTTTGGAATGACAGAAATACTTCGAAATAATCTACAAGGTTGTCTACTTCATTTCCTATTTATTTATCATTTTCAGTTAAGTGTCAATGGAAAAAGTGAAAAGAATTCAAACAAAGTAAAAAGGTTAAAGTTATTACTAGGTTACTTGATTAGTGAAAGAATAGAATCTGTGAGCTGAAATGGGATTAGAGTGCTATCTATGCCTCTGTATTAGAGTCAAGAGTAAATGTAAATCTACTTATGTGTTAGACAGAAATTAAGAACCTTTGCTAATGTGCCTGTGTTCAGGACACTTTTAAAATAGCATCTTAGTTTTTCTTAAAAGTGTCTAGAAGCATAGTTTTTTTCCTATTTTTTCTTGAAAGTGTTTAGAGGCATAGTTTTTTTTAAAAGTATATAAAAAATTTAACATTAAAGAGAATTTTAGTTGTGAAAAACTGTGAACTTGTCTCCTTTGTGGGAATATATAAACTCTGCAGAACAGAAATTAAGAGTAAATTATTAACATTTGTGACACTGAGGCCAGAATAATGGATTTTCTTTCTAAGTTCATTAATTTATGGACCAGTCAGACTGTACTGAGGACACCCTGAGAGACATCTCAATTCCTCATATTGCACTTCGGGAAAATATAGTGGGCAATTTTCTTACAGAATTCCTAGATTCCACAGTGACAACTGAAATATAAATTGTTGGTATAAGTGGCTCATAGCAGTGCAATGTGTGTAGTGACAATTTCATATTGCCAGCTTTAGACCAGTGAAACTCACCTAGTCTCAGACACAAAGTGCTATTTCAGTACACTAAATAACAGTCTAAAAGAACCATTGAAATTCACCTTCATAAGGTGGGTGATTACTAACTGGTTAGAGCATAGTGTTTTTCAAAAGAGTTTGAGAAATTTTTTCTGGGAAAAAACAACAAGATGTGCATGAAAATGTTCTATCTTCTGACCTTCAATAGGGAAATCATAAGATGTCCCTAAGGTTATGGCACAAATGTCTCAATAATATACAAGGTTAGAGAGGTCTACTCTTTACAAATATATAGTTTGTTCTGGGACATGATGTCTGCTGGTGCTTTCTTGTTATTGTTAGACTCTCAGTGGACATGTTCTCTTTCTTGAAAAAGTTCTCTGTTCCTTGGGAACAATCTTTCATTTGTCCCTGCATGTCTCCTCAGTGGTTAATATAGTACTTAAAACAATACTGTAGTTGCTGAGTCCCTGTATGGTGATTTATTCATCAATAGAGTAAAGGCAAATGTGTAACAACTCTTCTAGTTTAGAGAGGCTCATGACTTTAATTTGGATAGTCTCTAGTAGTACCAATAATGTCACATACATCTTGAAGTTTTCTATCAGTGTTAACCATTGGTTTCTACAAAATTTAATTTTTAGGACAAAATTACCATCCAAATATCCAAGAACATAGCCAATGTTTCTAAAGAGGGGGAATGTGGGTGTAGACGGGGTGACATGAATCTACCTTCTGAGGGACTGCTCTGAACAGTGCAGAATGTTTAGCATGGCTGACTCCTTCCCACTAAATACCAGTGGTGCTCTACAGTTGTTTTGATAAACAACGATGCCCCTATATATTTCCATACTACACTGGCAGAATTAAGGGCTGCCTCTGGTTGAGATACAGTGACTCAGTGACACATTATTAATTTGCATTTGATTTTCACTTATGTGTGTATCTACTGTGCTCTGGAACCTGTTCTAGGAGCCAAGAAGGGTGCCAAGATGAATTTTATGCATACTCTTTAATTTCCATTACCTTTCATACTAGAAGGGAAACAACATATGTCAGTAAAATAAGCACAACATAAGGAAGATATAAGTGAAAAGAGTAAAAAAAACAGAGAAGAGACTGAGATTGATATTTGAAGGAGGCTTAGGATTTTAACTGAGAGGAGAGAGCGAAACTTTTGGGTGTGAGACATAGCATACCAAAGGCACAGACATGGGAAAATTCAAGATGTTCACGGGAATGTGAATAGTTTGGTTTATTTAAATAGAGGGTTTCTGGAATTGAAATGAAGCCAGATTATGAAAGATCTTGAGATCCAATTAAAGTTTTAGGTGTTAATTTGTAGAGTGGAGAGCCACTGAAGGGTTTTGAGCAAGGGAGGAAAATTAATAGAACACAGGCAATTCTTAACAAAACATTACTATTATAGACTAGGTATGTAGATAATGACAAAAATGTTTTTTAACATATTTATTGGAGTATAATTGCTTTACAATGGTGTGTTAGTTTCTGCCTTATAACAGAGTGAATGAGCTATACATATACATATATCCACATATTTCCTCCCTCTTGCATCTCCCTCCCAAACTCCCTAACCCACCGCTCTAGGTGGTCAAAAAGCACTGAGCTGGTCTCCCTGTGCTATGCGGCTGCTTCCCACTAGCTATCTATTTTACATTTGGTAGTGTATATATGTTAATGCCACTCTCTCACTTCATCCCAGCTTAAACTTCCCCATCCCCAAGTCCTCAGTCTCATTCTCTATGTCTGCGTCTTTATTCCTGTCCTGCCCTTAGGTTCTTCAGAACCATTTTCTTTTGGTTCCATATATTTGTGTTAGCATACAGTATTTGTTTTTCTCTTTCTGACTTACTTCACTCTGTATGACACACTCTAGGTCCATCCACCTCACTACAAATAACTAAATTTCGTTTCTTTCTATGGTTGAGTAATATTGCATTATATATATGTACCACATCTTCTTTATCCATTCATCTGTCGATGGACACTTAGGTTGCTTCCATGTCCCAGCGATTGTAAATAGAGCTACAGTGAACATTGTGGTCCATCACTTTTTTTGAATTATGGTTTTCTCAGGGTACATGCCCAGTAGTGGGATTGCTGTGTCACATGGTAATTCTATTTTTGGTTTTTAAAGGAACCTCCATATTGTTCTCCATAGTGGCGGTATCAAATTACATTCCCACCAACAGTGCAAGAGGGTTCCCTTTTCTCCACACCCTTTCCAGCATTTATTTGTAGATTTTTTGATGATGGCCATTCTGACTGCTGTGAGGTGATACCTCATTATACCTTTGATTTGAATTTCTCTAATGATTAGTGATGTTGGGCATCCTTTTATGTGTTTGTAGGCAATCTGTATATCTTCTTTAGAGAAATGTCTATTTAGGTCTTCTGACCATTTTGGGAATGGGTTGTTTGTTTATTTGATATTTAGCTGCACGAGTTGCTTGTAAATGGTGGAGGAGATTAATTCTTTGTCAGTTGCTTCATTTGAAAATATTTTCTCCTATTCTGAGGATGGTCTTTTTGTCTGGTTTATGGTTTCCTTTGCTGTGCAAAAGCTCTTATGTTTCGTTAGTTCCCATTTGTTTATTTTTGCTTTTATTTCCATTTCTCTAGGAGGTGGGTCAAAAAGGATCTTGCTGTGATTTCTGTCGTAGAGGGTTCTGCCTATGTTTTCCTGTAGGAGTTTTATAGTGTCTGGCCTTACATTTATGTATTTAATCCATTTTGAGTTTATTTTTTTGTATGGTATTAAGGAGGTTTCTAATTTCATTCTTTTACATGTAGCTGTCCAATTTTCCCAGCACCACTGGGAAAGGCAGTCTATTGAAGAGGCAGTCTTTTCTTCATTGTATATTCTGGCCTCCTTTATCAAAGTAATGTGAGCACATGTGCGTGGGTTTATCTCTGGGTTTTCTATCCTGTTCCATTTATCTATATATCTGTTTTTTATGCCAGTACAATACTGTCTTGATTACTGTAACTTTGTAATATTTTCTGAAGTCCGGGAGCCTGATTCCTCCAGCTCCATTTTTCTTTCTCAAGATTGCTTTGGCTATTCGAGGTCTTTTGTATTTCCATATAAATTGTAAATTTTTTCGTTCTAGTTCTGTGAAAAATGCCAGGGGTTTTTTGATAGGGATTGCATTAAATCTGTAGATTGCTTTGGGTAGTAGAGTCATTTTCACAATGTTGATTCTTCCAATCCAAGAACATGGTATATCTCTCCAACTCTTTGTATCATCTTTAATTAATTTTATCAGTGTATTATAGTTTTCTGCATACAGGGCTTTTGTCTCCTAAGGTAGGTTTATTCCTAGGTATTTTATTCTTTTTGTTGCAATGTAAATGGGAGTGTTTCCTTAATGTCCCTTTAAGATTTTTCATTTTTAGTGTATAGGATTGCAAGTGATTTCTGTGCATTAATTTTGTATCTTGCTATTTTACGAAATTCATTGATTAGATCTCATAGTTTTCTGGTAGAGTCTTTAGGATTCTCTTCGTATAGTATCATATGCAAATAGTAACAGCTTTTCTTCTTCTTTTCCAATTTGGATTCCTTTTATTTCTTTTTCTTCTCTGATTGTTGTGGCTAAAACTTACAAAACCATGTTGAATAATAGTGGTGAGAGTGGGCAACCTTGTCTTGTTCTGGATCTTAGTGGAAATGGTTTCAATTTTTCAACTTTGAGAACAATGTTGTCTGTGTGTTTGTCATATATGGCCTTTATTATGTTGAGGTAAGTTCCCTCTATGCCTATATTCTGGAGGTTTTTTTTTATCATAAACAGGTGTTGAATTTTGTCGAAAGCTCTTTCTCCATCGATTGAGATGATCATATGCTTTTCCTCCTTCAATTTGTTAATATGTTGTATCACATTGATTGACTTGTCTATATTGAAGAATGCTTGCATTCCCGGGACAAACCCCACTTGATCATGGTGTATGATCCTTTTAATGTGTTCTTGGATTCTGTTTGCTAGTATTTTGTTGAGGAATTTTTCATCTATGTTCATCAGTGATATTGGCCTGTAGATTTCTTCGTTTGTGACATCTTTGTCTAGTTTTGGTATCAGGGTGATGGTGGCCTCGTAGAATGAGTTTGGGAGTGTTTCTCCCTCTGCTATATTTTGCAAGAATTTGAGAAGTATAGGAGTAAGCTCTTCTCTAAATGTTAGATAGAATTCACTGTGAAGCCATCTGGTCCTGAGCTTTTGTTTATTGGAAGATCTTTAATCACAGCCTCAATTACAGTGTTTTTGATTGGTCTGTTTATATTTTCTATTTCTTCCTGGCTCAGTCTCAGAAGGTTATGCTTTCCTAAGAGTTTGCCCATTTCTTCCAGGTTGTCCATTTTATTGGCATAGAGTTGCTTGTAGTAATCTCTCATGATCCTTTGTATTTCTGAACTGTTATTTATTACATCTCCTTTTTCATTTCTAATTCTACTGACTTTTGTCTTCTGCCTTTTTTTCTTGATGAGTCTGGCTAATGGTTTATCAATTGGGTTTATCATCCCACATAACCGGCTTTTAGTTTTATTGTTCTTTGCTACTGTTTCCTTCAATTCTTTTTCATTTATTTCTGGTCTGATCTTTATGATTTCTTTCCTTCGGCTAACTTTGGGATTTTTTTGTTCTTCTTTCTTATTTGCTTTATGTATTAGGTTAGTTTGTTTACTTGGGATGTTTCTTGTTTCTTGACATAGGATAGTATTGCTATAAACTTCCCTGTTAGAACTGCTTTTGCTGCATCCCATAGGTTTAGGGGTGTCGTGTTTTCATTGTCATTTGTTTCTAGGTATTATTTGATTTCCTCTTTGATTTCTTCAGTTATCTCTTGGTTATTAAGTAGTGTAATGTTTAGCCTCCATGTGTTTGTAGTTTTTACAGATTTTTTCCTGTAATTGATCTAGTTTCATAGCGTTGTGGTCGTAAAAGACACTTGATATGATTTCAATTTTCTTAAATTTACCAAGGCATGATTTGTGCCCCACGATATGATCTGTCCTGGAGAATGTTCCATGAGAAGTTGAGAAGAAAGTGTATTCTATTGTTCTTGGATGTAATGTCTTGTAAATATCAATTAAGTCCTTCTAGCTTAATGTATCATTTAAAGTTTGTGTTTCCTTATTTATTTTCATTTTGAATGATCTTTCCATTGGTGAAAGTGAGGTGTTAACGTCCCCTACTATGATTGTGTTACTGTAATTTCTCCTTTTATTGTTAGCATTTGCCTTATGTATTGAGGTGCTCTTCTTTTGGGCATATAAATATTTACAATTGTTACGTTTTCTTCTTGGATTGACCCCTTGATCATTATGTAGTGTCCTTTTTGTCTCTTCTAATAGTCATTTTTTTAAAGGCTATTTTGTTTGATATGAGATTTCCTACTCCTACTTTCTTTTGATTTCCAATTGCATAGAATATTTATTTCCATCCCCTCACTTTCAGTCTGTATGTGTCCCTAAGCACAAAGTGGGTCTCTTGTAGACAGCATATATACAGGTCTTATTTTTGTATCCATTCAGCCAGTCAATGTCTTTTAGCTGGAGCATTTAATCCATTTACATTTAAGGTAATTATTGATATGTATGTTCCTATTACCATTTCCTTAATTGTTGTGGGTTTGTTACTGTAGGTCTTTTATTCTCTTATGTTTCCTACCTAGCGAAGTTCCTTTAGCATTTGTTGTAAAGCTGCTTTGGTGGTGCTGAATTCTCTTAGCTTTTGCTCACCTGTAAAGCTTTTAATTTCTCCATCAAATCTGAATGAGATCCTTGCTGGGTAGAGTAATCTTGGTTATAGGTTTTTCCCTATCATCACTTTATATATGTCCTGCCATTCTCTTCTGGCTTGCAGGCTTTCTGCTGAAAGATCAGCTGCTAACCTTATAGGGATTCCCTTGTATGTTATTTGTTGTTTTTGCTTTGCTGCTTTTAATATTTTTTCTCTGTATTTAATATTTGATAGTTTGATTAATATGTGTCTTGGCATGTTTCTCCTTGGATTTATGCTGTACAGGACACTCTGCACTTCCTGGAATTGATTTACTATTTCCATTCCCATATTAGGGATACTTTCAACTGTAATCTCTTCAAATATTTTCTCAGTCCCTTTCTTTTTGTCTTCTTCTTCTGGGACCATTATAATTCTAATGTTGATGCATTTAATGTTCTCCCAGAGTTCTCTGAGAATGTCCTCAATTTTTTTCATTCTTTTTTCTTTATTCTGCTCTGCAGTAGTTATTTCCACCATTTTATGTTCTAGGTCACTTTTCTGTTCTTCACCCTCAGTTATTCTGCTATTGATTTCTTCTAGAAAATTTTTAATTTCATTTATTATGAGTTCATCATTGTTTGTTTGCTCTTTAGTTCTTTTAGGTCTTTTAAAACATTTCTTGTATTTTCTCCATTCTTTTTCAAAGATTTTGTATCATCTTTACTATCATTACTCTGAATCCTTTCTCAGGTAGACTGCCTATTTCCTCTTCATTTGTGTGGTCTGATGGATTTTTACATTGCTTCCTCATCTGCTGTGTTTCTCTGTCTTCTCATTTTGCTTAACATACTGTGTTTGGCATCTCCTTTTCACTCGCTGCAGGTTTGTAGTTCCTGATTTTTTCTGGTGCCTGCCCCCAGTGCCTAAGGTTGGTTCAGTGGGTTGTGTAGGCTTCCTGTTCGAGGAGAATGATGGCTGTTATCTGGTGGATATGAGTGGATCTTTTCTTTCTGTTTCATAGGACCACATCCAGTGGTGTTTCTTGGAGTGTCTGTGACCTTATTATGATTTTATGCACCCTCTCTGCTAATGTGTGTTTGTTTTCCTGTGTTGCTAGTTGTTTGGCATAGTTCATCCAGCACAGTAGCTTGCTGGTCGTTTAGTGGAGCTAGGTCTTAGCGTTTAGATGGAGATCTCTGGGAGATATTTTTCCATTTAATATTATTTGGAGACAGGAACCCTCTGATGTACAAATGCCCTGAACTCAGCTCTCCCACCTCAAAGGCACAGGCCTGACACTCGGCCAGAACACCCAGGTACTGTCAACCACATGGCTCAGAAGAAAAGGGAGAAAAAAAGGAAAGAAAGAAGGAAAACAAAATATTACAATAAAAAAGTAATTATTAACAATTTTAAAAAATTAGAAAGTAATAAAATAAGAAAAAAAAGAAAGAAGGGAGCAACCAACCAGAAGACAAATCCACCAATGATAACAAGCGCTAAAATCTATACTAAACAGTACAGCAAAAAGGGACAGACAGAACCATAGGACAAATGGCAAAAACAAAGTTTACAGACAAAAATCACACAAAGAAGCATAGAAGTACATACTCAGAAGAAGAGAAAAAGGAAGTATGTGTGTATATATATATATATATATATATATATATATATATATATATAATCTTTGCTCCCAAATCCACCACCACCTCAATTTTGGGATGATTCGTTGTCTATTCAGGTATTCCATAGATATGGGGTACATCAAGTTGATTGCGGTGATTTAATCTGCTGCTCCTGAGGTTGCCTGGAGAGATTTCTCTTTCTCTTCTTTGTTCGCACATCTACTGGGTTTCAGCTTTGGATCTGGCCCTGCCTCTGCGTTTATGTCGCCTGAGGGCGTCTGTTCTTTGCTCAGACAGGACGGGGTTATAGTAGCTGCTGATTAGGGGGCTCTGGGTCACTCAGCCCAAGGGGAGGAAGGGGTACGGAATGCAGGGCGAGTCTGCGGCGGCAGATGCCAGCATGACGTTGCAACAGCCTGAGACGCAGTGTGTGTTCTCCCAGGGAAGTTGTCCCAGGATCACGGGACCCTGGCAGTGGTGGGCTGTACAGGCTCCCCGGAGGGGTGGTGTGGATAGTGACCTGTGCTCGCACACAGGCTTCTTGGTGGCTGCAGCAGCAACCTTAGCATTTTATGCCCGTCTCTGGTGTCTGCGCTGATAGCCAGAGCTCATGCCCATCTCTGGAGCTCGTTTAGGCAGTGCTCTGAATCCCTTCTCCTCCGCACCCTGAAACAATGGTCTCTTGCCTCTTAGGCGGGTCCAAACTTTTTCCCAGACTCCCTCCAGGCTAGCTGTGATACACTATCCCCCTTCAGGCTGTCTGCATGTAGCCATCCCCAGTCCTCTCCCTGGGATCTAACCTCCGAAACTTGAGGCTCAGCTCCCAGCCCCCACCCATCCCAGCAGGTGAGCAGACAAGCCTGTGCGGCCAGTGAGTGCTGGTTGGTACTGATCCTCTGTGCGGGAATCTCTCCACTTTGCCCTCTGCACCCCTGTGCTGAGCTGTCCTCTGTGGCTTTGAAGCTTCCCTCCTGCCACCCCCGTCTCTGCCAGTGTAGGAGCTTCCTAGTGTGTGGAAACTTTTCCTCCTTCACAGCTCCCTCCCACTGGTGCTGGTCCCATCCCTATTCTTTTGTCTCTGTTTTTTCTTTTTTCTTTTTCCCTACCCAGGTATGTGGGGAGTTTCTTGCTTTTGGGGAAGTCTGAGGTCTTCTGCCAACGTTCAGTAGGTGTTCTGTAGGAGTTGTTCCACATGTAGATGTATTTCTAATGTATTTGTGGGGAGGAAGTTGATCTCCATGTCTTACTCTTCCGCCATCTTGAAGGTCTCCTCTGACATTAAATTTAGGTGGTACAATCATAAATAAAGAATGAAAAGAAATGCTGCTTAGGCAGCTGAAACGCCTGCCAATGACCAACCAGATTGGTAATGAGGAAAATAGCCAAAATGAGGAAAATAGCTTTTCTTTAAATCAAGTATAGCAAATAGTTTCCAAGTGTTAGTATCCATTGATTGGTTAATGGCTGTTGGCTATGTAAAGCAGTATGTCAGAAAGGATTCTATTGTTGAATCCTAGCTTAAGAAGTGTGTGATGAGTAATTAATTATACCTGACATAGGAATGGAGTTGAGGAGTATAAGAACGAGTGTCATATGTTTGCCATCCCTACTTAGAGCAAAGGCTTTTGACCAAATAGGAATCTAGAAGGCAACTACCAGAAAATAGTACGAGGCACTTCAGACACCTGCTACAGTCATTAGACTTTTATAGACTTCATTCAAGCTTAGTATGAAAAGATATATTGATCCTATGGCTTTTTTTCCAGTAATAAATAGCTGCATACATGGATTATAATTCATTATTAAGTGGTGTCTCCCAAAGGTAAAGAGCACAATTTATATAGAAAATGTAAATCATTGGGAGTTTCAGAGCCTGACAGAAGAATGGTATGAGTTTGGAATCACAAGGAGCTACATTGCTGATTTATTTACCCACTTGGTAATGGTAAAACCTGGTTCAAGATAGTTTGCTCTATTTAAAGCTTTAGTTCTGTCACTGATCTGAGACCTACTTCATTTACATTCCATCTGTTTTCTGTTTTGTCAAATGAATTTCTAATGGCAATGGATTCTGAAGTGCTGTTTAATAATATAGTCTAAAAGCTGCAACCCCTCATCCCTCCAAAAAAGTTAAAAAAAATTCAAAATTGAAATTCATGCAATGACTTCTAACCCCTGAAGTTTATGCCATGTGTTTTGGGGGGAGGTAAGGGGTTATATAGGTGGAGGATAGGGTGGATATTTTGTCTTGGTTTACTTCTTTTTCTGGAGTGGGACAGAAACAGAGAACAGGGTTTAGGAAAACACCAATTTAAGTAGGGGATTATTTATGGATTCTTTGAATATGTGTTTTCTTTACCTTCTTATTTTTTAATCCTATAGGGTCATTGCCATCTAACTTCTCAGTCAGACTTCATTAAAAAGAATCTGGGAAGAGGTAGGAATTAAGATGGTGATCAATAAAGTAGATTTAATTCCAGTCCATTAGGAATTAAACTCATCCAGTCCAGGGTTTGTCCCCTGAGATTCATCCATTTTGTACAATTACTTCACTTATTTTAGATATTGCATCTTTATACATGCTTTTCACCAAAATAAAATTAAGAAAATGTATTGTTTTATTATTGTTGACTCTTATTTACAAGTTTTTAACACTTGAATTTTCAGAATGTGTGTACATATTTGTCCCTGTTTTTAAACTTCCTTCTAAGTTTATTTTTTCTGGGCTAGTTTGTCATTCTTTTTTTAAAGTAGAAAACAAGTGAGCATTAGTTATTTGTTAATTAAAACACTTTCTCATTGCAATGTCTTGTGTTTCTATGAAAAGATATTTAAAATGCTTTATATAATGCCTCAATATCTGTTAAATATTGAAACAGTATATGGACAGGTGTGAGCTTAACTATAGGGTGGCAGTGTAAATTCCACAGCTGACAGCAGTAGATATTGAAAGGATTTGCAAAGGGCCCAAGATCAGCTTTTCTTATTTTACAATTTTACCTGGTATCTGTTTTGTAAATTACTCATGTTGAGGCAAAGAGGTATCCTCTAGGCAGCAGCAAAAGTGGATCTCAACAAGTTTTGTTTTCAACATTTAATATCCACTTTGTGACTAGTTTATGTAAACATTTTAAATCAACCTCCCCAACCCCACCTCATAATTTGACATTTGATAATTATTTTTTGGCATTCTTAGAAACATCTTTATTACAAGTGTTCTTACACACTACGCTATGAGCATTAAAAAATGTGTATAACTACCATTCACTGATAATACACTCTTCTCTAAGAAAGTAGCATTCTTCCAAACATTTTTATTAGAAATGTTCTTAAACACCACTCTACATACATTGCAGAAAATGCATAACTTCCATTTACTGATATAACACTGATCTTTACATAGTAAGCAAGTAGTGTTCTTAGAAACATCTTTATTACAAGTGTTCTTAAACACTTCACCACATGTATTGCATAATGTGTAGCTACCATTCACTGATATTACACTCTTCTTAAAGTAGTATGCAAGTAGTAGACATTTGATAAATAGCAACATAAGCCATTCAAAAATTAAGAAACATATCTGCTGCAAAATGCACATATATACATACACACAAATTAACATGCCCTCTTGGATTTTCAGCTATATATTAAATGTCAATTATGCATTTACTTTGAATTACCTATGCTTGTGGTTTCATTAAAGAAGATAACAGGGAGAATTGACTTTGTGTGTTATTTCAAATAGCCATTTTAAATATAATTCTCAATATTTAGGTAGAGTTTTACCATAGCTTGCTGGTTTTGTTTTGAAATTTCACACCATATGTTTTCCTTCAAGCCAGTTTATTTCTATTATCTTCTTACTGAATTTTAAAATAAGTTCTATCGGACTTATTTAGCATATTTATGTATGACTGTTGTTCTGTAACATCAAATAAAGGTGACAGTTTTCTGTTGGTGCCTGGTTTGTTTTGTACATTTGAACTTCCTGGCTATCTATGGATTCTAATTTTGTAGTGTGCTCATAGTAGTATGTCTAGATTCTATCACATACAGTTTTAATGACTTGCTGATTTGAAGAAGCTCTCAGTTAAAATGCTAACAATCATCTGTTGTTTTAAATATAGTAAATGAAGGACTTTTGAAATGCATTTGATGTCTTTTGGGGCCTTTTTTTCTATTTCACATATATACACTTCCTTATAAAAATATAGATAGATGTGATTTTCTTAATTGCTGAGTTTCAGAAAATTTGTAATGCTTTTGGCTATAGTTGCATCTCTTTAATTTTCATTTGTTGTATTGGCTTAAATAATTTAAATTAACAATCTCTGACTAATACAACTCAGCAATATATAGATTTTTCCCTGAATTATTTTAAGTATTTTTCCTACCCTCTTTCAGATAAAGTCATACCACATAAAAATAAGAATCTGAATTAGACTCAAAATAGCATTGTATTAATCCATATACAGTATGGTGGATTGCAGGAACATAAAGCATTGATTGGTCAAACCAGATTACGTGCTGCTTGTAGTTGTAGGAAATACTGGGTTGCAATTTCATTGTGCAGGACATGTGTGTGAAGACATTGCCCAGTCACTAAAATTCATTCTGATCTCTCACCTCTCTGATTAACAAATGCCTACCATATTTCTTATTCATTTAACTCTTGGGCATATTTCTTTGTGTGTCATACATTTTATTAATATTTTGTGTGTTTTTGCTTAAAAATTATAAGTTCTTTAAATGCAGAGATTGTGTTGTGTTTCTTCATGTTCCCCACAATTTTTGACAACATCTGTGTACATAGAAAGCATTCACCAAATCTTTGCTGAACAAATAAATGAGAGAAATTAGGGAATGATGAGCTGTACAGATGGATTATGATCATTCCAAAAATTCACAACTGTGGATAGCTGGCTGCACTTAGATTATTCTGAGATTGTGGTCAGCTGTCTCATATCTTCGAGGATGCCATTCTAGAAGATATTTTTTGGGGTCTCTTAAAAGCCATTTCCAATCTTAGGCCATCTCAATTACTGGGAGAAGTAGTATAGCATATTGGTTAAGAGCATGGGATCTAGAGTTAATGTTCTTGGATTTAAATCCTGACTCAGCCACTTACAAGCTTATGTGTCCTTAAGTAAGTGATTTACCTCTCCTCGAGTCATTTTTTTACATCTGTAAAATGGGGAGAATGATAGTTCCTCTGTCATAGAGTGGTTTTGAGAATTGAGTTAATATATGAAAAGTGCTTAGAATAGTGACAAATATTAGTTATTATTATAACAGTGTATCATAGCTTCTTAAGCTAAAAAATTTCTCCAATTATTTTTATTGATAAATAAAACACACAGACTAATCTTGATAGCTTATTTCAATCCCCATAAATATACAATGGGGTTATGATTATATTAATTACTCATACACATGACAAAATAAATTTAAAATTTATATCAATACAAGTGCATGCATGAACATATTCATACACACACAATATTTAAGAATAATACTGTGACACAAGTTCTAAATCAATACTGTTCATAGTAATTTGTGATGAAACAAAGTGAAATGGATTAAAAATGGCAACTCTGGATAGGGGAGGGTGTGTATGCCATATAACTCAGCTTGAAAGTCATAAATGTGACTTTCAGATTGATAATTTAGAATTCAATAATAAAACCCATCCTTGGCAATAATTTGAACATCACCACTATGTCTGCAATAATGTATATAAAAGTACAGATGGTTTTAAAACCTAGAAGATTGTGTGACAAATATTGAGAATGAGCTTTCTGTCTTTAATCTATGGTCTCATTTTGAAGGGACATGCTGATTGTGGAATTTTAATCAATTCTTAGGCTTCCTAAATATCTCCTTGGATATTTGCAATGGATTTTATACATCATGGCATTTAGCCTATTTAGCCTTCATGCTTCCTTAAAGAAATGACCATGTCTCTGATTAGCAAAGTTTTCATGCTTATAGCCTGACATATGTTAATCCAACAAGCTTGTTATTTATGTCATTAATGGGTCAAAATGTCACATGTATAAATGAAGCCCGAAATGATATATATGGACTTCATCCAAAATCTAGTGATCTAAGGATGCAGGCTATTGGCTAGTGAAACTATGGAACTTGTTTGAGGTCCATAGCCATTATCTGGTCCATATCCTTTCTAAGTAAGTTTTAATGAAAGGGTTTGAAAAAGCAAAGGCAAAGTAACCTAGTAGAAATAAGTGTCATTTACTATAACAAATACTAAGTCACCTACAGAAAGCAAGTTAGTTTAATAAATTTGTATACATCACAATTCCTTAATTTATTTTTACAGTCTTGTTGACAGTATATTATATTCTAGTGCAAATACCTGCTGTGGTTCATAAAATAGAATGTGAAACGTGGTGTGTATGTAATATTCTGAGCAATATAATTTACTCTCATACATATATGAGGAGTAAAGGAAAGCCAAAATCCTCTCTGGTAAGTCATCCATCTTTCAAGTGTAGTTACTGAGTGATGTTTTAAGTACACATGAACACCATCCATAAGAATGGTTATCTCATTCTACTGAACATAATTATATATAATTTTCCCCTAGACAATTGCTACTATTAAAACTTACCCATACAAATTTCAGTTTATCATTTTATCATACTTAATCACTGTAATGAAATAAGTTCACTAAAGTCTTCTATAAATTAATAGGAATATTACCGTGAGTAATTTAGCTTTCAAATTTCTTTGACATAGTTACACAGTTTCCCCTTGATATTTCTAATCTAGTAATCAAACATTTATTTTTCTTCCTTTAATGAAAAGAAATCATAAGCTTGAACAATAAACTTAGAGAAAGACACTCAAGTTTAGGTAGATACTTTGCACATGTCTGAATAATATTGCTGGTTATTTTCTACATTGGAGCAGAGAAGTTTTCTCTATTATGAAGCTCCAAGTGGGGGAAATGGGAAATCTGAATACATATCTACACTGATAGGAGTTGGGTTACTCCAGGTGATTTCATTTCTTTAAACTTAAAATGCAATAAGAAACCTTGCTAATTTACGAGTAATCAAGGGTAAGGCCTGTCTGAATATGTAGCAGTAGAGAATTATACAAATTTAAAATAAAATAAATATACTTGTATGCCTTTAAAGGGCAGATTATAATGAGAATGAAGCTAACAAAGTAAATTAATAGAGGTTATTAGTAAGCTTTGCTTTAATAAATAGATAAGAATGTAAACATGATTTAATTAGCATATCAGCATAATTAAATATATACTTGTAAAGTACTTGACAAGTTTTTAAAAGCAGTTTAACTATTCCTCATGAAATCTTATTTACATTATCTTATTAGTTAGCAAATTTTCTAAAGGTGTTGTAAAGGTAAACATTCCCCTGACTTAATAATTTTTAAAAAACAAAGTAATGAAATCTGTATTCATTAGCTTATACTATTATTTCCCAGAATATTAACTAGCCATGCTCACTATCACAGGGATGTTCAATATCGAATTTCAAACAAATTATAAGTTAATATTTTACTATTTCCACTATACTCCTACTGTTAATGTGGATAAGCATGATAATTTCATAATTTATTTAGACTTCTGATGACTTGATTCATAGCTCAGCAACCTTTCATGTCAGGTTATATTATTTATTTTCTCCAACATATAATACATTGTATCATGTTATTTCTCGTTCCTCTAATTTCTTCTCTCTAAATAGATCTAAATAGATATGGCAGAAGCAGTTCACTAAAACATATATCTGAGAAGTTTGGATATTTTTTCTGTTTTGAATATAGTTTTGAAGCCATTTACCCAAGAGGTTGTACCCTCCCAAAATTGTTCACATTTATTTATTTTTGGCTGTGTTGGGTCTTCTTTTCTGTGCAAGGGCTTTCTCTAGTTGCGGCAAGCGGGACCCACTCTTCATCGCGGTGCGTGGGCCTCTCACTATCGCAGCCTCGCTTGTTGCTGAGCACAGGCTCCAGACGTGCAGGCTCAGTAGTTGTGGCTTACGGGCCTAGCTGCTCCGCGGCATGTGGGATCTTCCCAGACCAGTGCTCAAAACCGTGTCCCCTGCATTGGCAGGCAGATTCTCAACCACTGCGCCACCAGGGAAGCCCCTACATATATTAACTATATAGATTTGTTGTTGATAAAATTCCAAATATTAAAGCACTCACAAATCAAAAACTATATTTTATCTCATTTCAATTAAGTCCTTTTTATGTAGTATTATAACAGATTCTAAATATGTTTCAGTTATCCTCTCTGAGTGTACTTGCATATTTAATAGGGTCTCTTTTGTTAGTTAAATTTTGTACCTAAGCATTTTTGTAAAGACCTACAAAACTTTGTCCTTCCTAAGCCTTTCTCACTAAAGATGCTGAATTTAAAATAGAGTGGTGGAATAGAAAGTGTAAACAGCTCATTGATAATGACAAAAGATCCACAAGCAAGTCTATTCCAGTAGAATTGTGTAGTTATCTTCACAAGGATGTATAGTCTCTACTTTCCTTGACATCTTCTAAAACTCTTTTGTGTCTTATTTCAGAGTTGGATTATAGTTTTCTTGTATATGGAGAAAACTTTGAAAGAGTAGTAATAAATGGGGAGAAACTACTTAACATCACCTGGCAAAAACTTAATGAACTCGGCATAATCCGGACTGACCACCAGGGTATCATATTAAAAGCAGTCGCTAATATTTATAAAAAGGTGAGTATAGCACTGTACTATTATTGCCTGTCTTTTTAGTTCAGAAAAAATTGAATTAAATGGAAGAAGTGTGCTACATGGTTTATAGTAAATTTCAGTTTTTCTGCCTTTCCAGTTCAAAAGTAATTGTGACTGATATGGTCTCTAATTACTCTGCTTAAGAATTCTGTGGGCCCCTTTCATTCCTATATTTGAATCATGGCACTCTCTGAAGAGGTTGCTCTTTCTTGCTCTTCCTTGAGGAGGATGTGTCCCATCATTCTTGGGAAAACTCAAGGATCATCTTCATAAAGATACTTTCTCCCAGAAATGAATGTCAGAGATGGAGGATCTTGGAAATTAGCTTAAAAATTCCTATAAGATCAAAGGATGAAAAAGGCAGCTATATCTACTGAGGCTCACAATGAACAAAAGAATAATGAGGGAGTTATCAAGGCCAGATATGATATTCCAGACAGCTGTTTTTGCATTTAGAAATAGAATTGCCATTTTATATAATAGTCAAGTCAACCAAAAACTCACTAATAAATAAAAAGGGCAAACCTATAACTATTTAACAAAGATAAAGAAAGCTTGGAGTTTTTCATTATTTCAGGACTGTGAATATGCTAAAATCCACCCATCAATTCAACAAATATTTATTGTGGACATTTGATTACTTGAGTAACTCAAGTAATGTTATATGCTTAATTGTGTCTAATGAGTTTCATTTGACAGGCTTAAAAACAATTTATTTCTAAGAGATTTTTAAATATTCTAATATGCCATATCTCTTTTGGGTGAATTTTATCCTTCCACTTTTTCTGTAAGCAGAGTGTGTACTCCTTTTAAAAATAAAGTCTCTGTGTATCTTCTCCTTCATATTCTAGTTAGACTTTACAAGACTATGACAATATGTGTATTTGATTACACTTTGTATCCTATTAAGTTACGAATTCAACTGAGACTATTACCTAACAAACACCATGAGAATCCTTGCACACTGCCTGAACAAACTGCGGGGCAGTCCAAAAAGATCTCAGTTTTAACAACAAGCACTTAAATTATTTAAACACCAGTTTATTTATATATGGAAGGCTTATACTAGAGACTATTGATTACATTGAGAGTTCAAGTAGTTGTTCCCTACAGAGCAGAATATCATTTGAAAACATGTGATGAGGGAAAAACTCTAACAGTATCAATTTCTCCCTGTTAGCCAGCCATTCTCTAGAATACCTTGGCATCAAAACTCAATTGTTCCTTGTTCTTAGAAAATCTCATAAATTAATTTTTGTGATTATGCTATCATATTACCCACCCCAAGCAGCGTGTTTCAAAGGAGCTTCCTTTGATGAAAAAGGAAAAGGGATTTGTAATGCATACATTGGTACATCTGTCAAGTTTTTTGAGGTATATATAAACTTGAAGATCTTAAAAAACTATACCCTCTAAATGTTCCATGACTATGTTTTTCTTGTGTGGGATCTGTCTGACTAAAGATTTTGTATCTAAGTAGCCAAGCTATAAACTGTATTTCATTGAATTTAAGATGCTATTGTTGAGGTGTGCCATGATTTCATTTACCACTATGATAGAAAATAATGTTAACAATTAAGCTAGTCCAATGCTTTCTCTGCACGTGGATAAGCAATTGCACCCTGATTTTAGAGATTTTATAGTACGAAAACCTCTCCTCCTCCAATGAAATATGGTATTATATAAGTCTATATGGTCCCTAAGGCATGGGTTCTGGTAATATTTTATAATATCAAACTGAAAAGGAACATAGGTTTTTAGGGGTCATAGAGAGATGTGTTTTTATGTAACTGGTTGAGTAATGACTTTTAGTAGGCTTATTTCTGACTCAAATTCTGAAAATGAGCCATGTATCATATCATATCTTAACTGGACATCTGGAGATTCCAGGATAGAACAATCATAATTCTGTTAGAAGGGAAGTGCTCAAGAGAATGTAAGCTGGAAATAATCAAACAGAAAAAGTGGTCAGGTGACAGGCTCTGAATAGAAAGTGATTTCTTAGGGAAGAGGAGTATTTTTTTATGTTTTATTTTTAGGCTCTCATGGAAGAATGAAACTTGAAAAAAATGAGAGAAGAAATCAGCAATCATAAAATATAACTATTATCCTTGGCATATGTTTAATAAAACTCCATCATAACATTTTAATGTTAAATGGAAAGTGGATACATGGACCACATGCCTATAGATTTTAAATATGTTGTAAAAGATAAAATTAAGAATTAGAGGCCAATAACACTGATGAACATAGACACAAATATCCTCAACAAAATAGCAAACCGAATCTAACAATACATTAAAAGGATCATAAACAGTGATCAAGTGGATTTATTCCAGGGATGCAAGGATTTTTCAATATACACAAATCGATCAGTGTGATATACCACATCAACAAATTGAAGAATAAAAAATCATATGATCATCTCAGTAGATGTAGAAAAAGATTTTGACAAAATTCATCATCAATTTATGATAAAAACTCTCCAGAAAGTGGGCATAGAGGGAACCTGCCTTAACATAATAAAGGCCATATGTGAAAAAACTACAGTTAACATCATACTCAACAGTGGAAAGCTGAAAGCATTTCCCCTAAGATCAGGAAAAAGACAAGGATGTCCGCCCTCGCCACTTTTATTCAACATAGTTTTGGAAGACCCTAGCCAAGGAAATCAGAAAAGAAAATCTGTTGCATTTCTATGCACTAAAAACAAAAGATCAGAAAGAGAAATTAAAGAAACAATAACATTTACCTTTGCATCAGAAAGAATAAAATACCTAGGGATAAAGCTACCTAAGGAGGCAAAAGCTCCATACTCTGAAAACTATAAGACACTGATGAAAGAAATTGAAGCTGACACAAACAGGTGGAAAAATAGACCATGTTCTTGGGAGGGAAGAATCAATATTGTCAAAATGACTATACTACCCAAGGCAATCTAGAGAGTCAATGCAATCCCTATCAAATTACCAATGGCAAAATAAATTATCAATGGCATTCTTCACAGAACTAGAACAAAAATCTTAAAATTGGTATGGAGACATGAAAGACCCCAAATAGCCAAAGCAAATTTGAGAAAAAAAATGGAGCTGGAGGAATCAGGCTTCCTGATTTCAGACTACACTACAAATCTACAGTCACCAAAACAGTATGGTACACGCACAAAAACAAAAATATCAAACAATGGAACAGGATAGAAAGCCCAGAAATAAACCCACATACCTATGGTCAATTAATATATGACAAAGGAGGTAAGACAATTCAATGGAAAAAAGACAGGCTCTTCAATAAGCAGTTCTGGAAAAACTGGACAGCTACATGTAAAAAATGAAATTAGAATATTCTTTAACACCATACAGAGAAATAAACTCACAATGAATTAAAGACCTAAATGTAAGACCAGATACTATAAAACTCTTAGAGGAAAATATAGCAGAACAGTCTTTGACATAAATCACAGCAATATTTTTTTGATCCATCTCCTAGAGTAATGAAAATAAAAACAAAAATAAACAAATGGGACCTAATTAAACTAAAATGCTTTTGCACAGCAAAGGAAACCATAAACAAATGAAAAGACAACCCACAGAATGGAAGAAAATATTTGCAAACAACGAACAAGGGATTAAAATCCAAAATTTACAAACAGCTCTTGCAGATCTATGTCAAAAAAACAACCTAGTCAAAAAGTGGGCAGAAGGGGACACCTCAAGATGGCAGAGGAGTAAAACGTGGAGATCACCTTGCTCCCCACAAATACATCAGAAATACATTTACATGTGGAACAACTCCTACAGAGCACCCACTGAATGCTGGCAGAAGACCTCAGACTTCCCAAAAGGCAAGAAACTCCCCACATACCTGGGTAGGGCAAAAGAAAAAAAGAAAAATAGAGACAAAGGAATAGGGATGGTACCTGAACCTCTGGGAGGGAGCTGTGAAGGAGGAAAAGATTCCACACACTAGGAAGCTCTTTCACTGGTGGAGATGGGGGATGGGAGGGGGGAAGCTTCAGACCCATGGAGGAGAGAACAGCAATAGAGGTGCAGAGGGCAAAGCAGAGAGATTACCACACAGAGGATCAGTGTCAACCAGCACTCACCAGCCAGAGAGGCTTGTCTGCTCACCCGCCAGGGTGGGTGGGGGCTGGGAGCTGAGGCTTAAGCTTCGAAGGTCAGATCCCAGGGAGAGAACTGGGGTTGGCTGTGTGAACACAGGCTGAAGGGGGCTAGTGAGCCACAGCTAGCTGGGAGGGAGTCTGGGAAAATGTCTGGAACTGCCTAAGTGGCAAGAGACCATTGTTTCAGGGTGCGTGAGGAGAGGGGATTCAGAGCACCGGCAAAATGAGCTCCAGAGACAGGCGCGAGCCACAGCTATCATCACGGATACCAGAGATGAGCATGAAATGCTAAGACTGCTGCTGCAGCCACCAAGAAGCCTATGTGCAAGCACAGGTCACTATCCACAAATTCCCTCCCGGGAGCCTGTGCAGCCCACCACTGTCAGGTTCCTGTGATCCAGGGACAACTTCTCCGTGAGAACACAGGGCACGCCTCAGGCTGTTGCAACATCATGCAGTCCTCTACCACCAAAGGCTTGCCCTCAATCCATACCCCTCCCTTCCCCTGGCCTAAGTGAGGCAGAGCCCCATAATCAGCTGCTCCTTTAACCCCGTCCTGTCTGGGCGGAAACAGACGCCCTCAGGCGACCTAAACAGAGAGGTGGGGCCAATCCAAAGCTGAACTCCAGGAGCAGTACATACAAAGAACAGAAAGGGAAATTTCTCCCAGCAGCCTCAGGTGCAGCAGATTAAAACGCCACAATAAATTTGATGTACGCTTCATCTGTGGAATACATGGATAGACAACAAATCATCTCAAAATTGAGGCGGTGGACTTCGGGAGCAACTGTAGACTAGGGGTTGGCTTTCTGCATCTATTTTTTTTCTGGTTTTATATTTATTTTCGTTTAGTATTTACAGTTTATTATCATTTGTAGATTTGTTTATTCATTTTGTTTCTCTTTTCCTTTTATTAATACATATATATGTATTTTTTCCCTTTTCTCTTTTCCTGAGTGTGTATGTGTATGCTTCTTTGTGTGATTTTCTCTTTATAGCTTTGCTTTTACCTTATAATTTTTTGGATTGGTTGCTCTCTTCTTTCTTTCTTTTTTATTACCTTCTAATTTTTTTAATTTTTTATTTTAATAATGTTATTTTTATTTTTTCTTTCTTTCCTTCTTTTTCTCTACCTTTTCTTTTGAGCTGTATAACTGACACGGTCTTGGTGCTCTGGCCGGGTGTCAGGCTTGTGCCTCTGAGGTGGGAGAGCTGAGTTCAGGATATGGGGCCAGCAGAGACCTCCTGGCTTCAGGTAATATCAAACAGCAAAAGACCCCCAGAGATCACCATCTCAATGCTAAGACCCAGCTCCACTCAATGACCAGCAGCTACAGTGCTGGACACCCTACACCAAAAAACTAGCAAGACAGGAACACAACCCTACCCATTACAAGAGAGGCTGCCGAAAATCATAAGGTCACAGACACCCCGAAACACACCACCAGACGTGGACCTGCCCTCCAGAAAGACAAGATCCAGCCTTATCCACCAGAACACAGGCAATAGTCCCCTCCACCATGAAGCCTACACAACTCACTGAACCAACCTTAGCCACTGGGGGCAGACACCAAAAACAATGGGAACTACAAACCTGCAGCCTGTGTAAAGGACACACTAAACAGAGTAACTTAAGCAAAATGAGAAGACAAAGAAACACACAGCAGAGAAAGAAGCAGAGTAAATACTAACCAGACCAAACAAATGAAGAGGAAATAGGCAGTCTACCTGAAAAAGAATTCAGAGTAATGATAGTCAAGATGATCAAAAATCTTCCATATACGATGGAGAAAATACAAGAAATATTTAACAAGGACCTAGAAGAACTAAACAGGAAACAAACCATGATGAACAACACAATAAATGAAATAAAAATTTCTCTAGAAGCAATCAATAGCAGCATAACTGAGGCAGAAGAACGAATATGTGACCTAGAAGACAAAATAGTGGAAATAACTACCACAGAGCAGAATAAAGAAAAAAAGAATGAAAAGAATTGAAGACAGTCTCAGAGACCACTGGGACAATAATAACTGAAGCAACATTCGAATTATAGGGGTCCCAGAAGAAGAAGAGAAAAAGAAAGGGACTGAGAAAATATTTGAAGAGATTATAGTTGAAAAATTCCCAAATATGGGAAAGGAAATAGTCAACCAAGTCGAGGAAGCACAGAGAGTCCCATAGAGGAAAAATCCAAGGAGAAATACACCATGACACATATTAATCAGACTGTGAAAACTAAAGACAAAAAAAATATTAAAAGCAGAAAAGGAAAAACAACAAATAACATACAGGGGAAACCCCATAAGGTTAACAGCTGATCTTTCAGCAGAAACTCTGCAAGCCAGAAGGAAGTGGCAGGACATACTTAAAGTAAAGAAAGGGAAAAACCTACAACAAAGATTATTCTACCCACCAAGGATATCATTCAGATTTGACAGAGAAATTAAAACCTTTACAGACAAGCAAAAGCTAAGAAAATTCAGAACCACCATACCAGCTATACAACAAATGCTAAAGGAAATTCTGTAGGCAGAAAACACAAGAGAAGGAAAAGACCTACAACAACAAACCCAAAACAATTAAGAAAATGGTAATAGGAACATACATATTGATAATTACCTTAAGTATAAATGGATTAAATGCTCCAACCAAAAGACATACACTGGCTGAATGGATACCAAAACAAGACCTGTATATATGCTGCCTGCAAGAGACTCACTTCAGACCTAGGGACACATACAGGCTGAAAGTGAGGGTATGGAAAAAGATATTCCATGCAAATGGAAATCAGAAGAAAGCTGGAGTAGCAATACTCATATCAGATAAAATAGACTTTAAAATAAAGATTATTAGGCTTCCCTGGTGGCGCAGTGGTTGAGAGTCTGCCTGCCGATGCAGGGGACACAGGTTCATGCCCCAGTCTGGGAAGATCTCACATGTCGCGGAGCAGCTGGGCCTGTGAGCCATGGCCGCTGAGCCTGCACCTCCATAGCCTGTGCTCCACAACGGGAGAGGCCACAACAGTGAGAGGCCTGTGTACCACAAAAAAACAAACAAAAAATCTCTAAAATAAAGATTATTACAAGAGACAAAAATGACATTACCTAATGATCAAGGGATCAATCCAAGAAGAAGATATAACAATTGTAAATATTTATGCACCCAACATAGGAGCACCTCAATACATAAGGCAAATGCTAACATCCATAAAACGGGAAATTAACATTAATACAGTCATAGTAGGGGACTTTAACACCCCACATTCACAAATAGACAGATCATCCAAAATGAAAATAAATAAGGTAACACAAGCTTTAACTGACACATTAGAACAGATGGACTTAATTGATATTTGTAGGACATTGCATCCAAGAACAACAGAATACACTGTCTTCTCAAGTGCTCATGCAGCATTATTGAGGATAATCATATCCTGCGTCACAAATCAGCCTTGGTAAATTTAAGAAAATTGAAATCATATCAAGTATATTTTCCCAGCACAACTCTATGAGACCAGATATCAATTACAGGAAAAAATCTGTTAAAAATACAAACACATGGAGGCTAAACAATACGCTACTAAATAACCAAGAGATCACTGAAGAAATCAGAGAGGAAATCAACTAATACCTAGAAAAAAATGACAGTGAAAACATGACAACCCAGAACCAATGTGATGCAGCAAAAGCAGTTCTAAGAGGGAAGTTTATAGCAATAAAACCCTATCTCAAGAAACAAGAAACATCTCAAATAAACAACATTGCCTTACACTTAAAGCGATTAGAGAAAGAAGAACAAAGAAAAACCAAAGTTATCAGAAGGAAAGAAACCATAAATATCAGATAAGAAATAAATGAAAAAGAATTGAAGGAAACAATAGCAAAGATCAATAAAATAAAACCTCGCCTTTTGTGAAGGTATACAAAATTGATAAAACATTATCCAGACTCATCAAGAAAAAAGGGAGAAGACTCAAGTCAGTAGAATTAGAAAAGAAAAATGAGAAGTGACACCTGACACTGCAGAAATACAAAGGATTATGAGAGATTACTACAAGCAACTGTATGCCAATAAAATGGAGAAGCTGGAAGAAATGGACAAATTCTTAGAAAAGCACAACCTTCCATGACTGAACCAGAAAGAAATAGAAAATATAAACAGACTAATCACAAGCACTGGAATTGAGACTGTGATTAAAAATCTTCCAACCAATAATTATCCAGGATCAGGTGGCCTCACAGGTGAATTCTATCATATATTTAGAGAAGAGTTAACACCTACCCTTCTCAAACTCTTCCAAAATACAGCAGAGGGAAGAACACTCCCAAACTGATTTTCCAAGGCCACCATCACCCTGATACAAACACCAGAAAAAGATGTCATAAAGAAAGAAAACTACAGGCCAATATCACTGATGAATGTAGATGCAAAAATCCTCAACAAAACACTATCAGAAAGAATCCAACAGCACATTAAAAGGAACATACACCATGATCAAGTGGGTTTTTCCCAGGAATGCAAGGATTCTTCAATATATGCAAATCAATCAATATGATACACCATATTAACAAATTGAAGGATAAAACCATATGATCATCTCAATAGATGCAGAAAAAGCTTGTGACAAATTCAACACCCATTTATGAAAAAAACCCTCCAGAAAGTAGGCAAAGAGGGAACTTTTCTCAACCTAATAAAGGCCATATATGACAAAACCACAGCCAACAGCATTCTCAATGGTGAAAAACCAAAACCATTTCCTCTAAGATCAGGAACAAGACAAAGTTGCCCACTTTCACCCCTATTATTCAACATAGTTTTGGAAGTTTTAGCCACAGAAATCAGAGAAGAAAAAGAAATAAAAAGAATCCAAATTGGAAAACAAGAAATAAAGCTGTCACTGTTTGCAGATGGTGTGATACTATACAAAGAGAATCCTAAAGACTCTACCAGAAATCTACTAGAGCTAATCAATGAATTTGGTAGCAGGATACAAAGTAGCAGGATACAAAATTAATGCACAGAAATCTCTGGCATTCCTATACACTAATGATGAAAATTCTGGAAGAGAAATTAAGGAAACACTCCCATTTACCATTGCAACAAAAAGAATAATGTACCTAGGAATAAAACTACCTAAGGAGACTAAAGACCTCTATGAAGAAAAGTATAAGACACTGATTAAAGAAATTAAAGATGATACAAATAGATGGAGAAATATACCATGTTCTTGGATTGGAAGAATCAACATTTTGAAAATGACCATACCTCCCAAAGCAATCTACAGATTCAATGCAATCCCTATAAAACTACCAATGGCATTTTTCACAGAACTAGAACAAAAACTTTCACAATTTGTATGGAAACACAAAAGACCCCAAATAGCCAAAGCAATCTTGAGAACAAAAAACAGAGCTGGAGGAATCAGGCTCCCTAACTTCAGACTATACTACAAAGCTACAGTAATCAAGACAGTATGGTACTGGCACAAAAACAGAAATATAGATCAATGGAACAGGATAGAAAGCCCAGAGATAAACCCACGCACAGGAGGCAAGAATATACAATGGAGAAAAGACAGGTTCTTCAATAGTGGTGCTGGGAAAACTGGACAGCTACATGTCATAAAAAGAAAATAGAACACTCCCTAACACCATACACAAAAGTAAACTCAAAATGCTTTAAAAACCTAAATGTAAGGCCAGACACTATCAAACTCTTAGAGGAAAACATAAGAAGAACACTCTATGACATAAATCACAGCAAGATCCTTTTTGACCCACCTCCTAGAAAAATGGAAATAAAAATAAACAAATTGGACCTAACGAAACTTAAAAGCTTTTGCACATCAAAGGAAACCATAATCAAGATGAAAAGACAGCCCTCAGAAAGGGAGAAAATATTTGCAAATAAAGCAACTGACAAAGGAGTAATCTCCAAAATTCACAAGCAGCTCCTACAGCTCAATATCAAAAAAACAAACAACCCAATCCAAAAATGGGCAGAAGACCTAAAGAGACATTTCTCCAAAAAAGATATACAGATTGCCAACAAACACATGAAAGGATTCTCAACATCACTACTCATTACAGAAATGCAAATCAAATCTACAATGAGGTATCACCTCACACCAGTCAAAGTGGCCATCATCAAAAATCTACAAACAGTAAATGCTGGAGATGGTGTGGAGAAAAGGGAACATTCTTGCTGTGTTGGTGGGAATGTAAATTGATACAGCCACTATGGAAAACAGTATGGAGCTTCCTTAAAAGACTAAAAATGGAACTACCATATGACCCAGCATCCCACTACTCGGCATATACCCTAAGAAACCCATAATTCAAAAATAACCATGTACCAAAATTTTCATTGCATCTCTGTTTACAATAGCCAAGACATGGAAGCAACCTAAGTGTCCACCGACATATGAATGGATAAAGAAGATGTGGCACATATATAAAATGGAATATTACTCAGCCATAAGAAGAAACAAAATTGAGTTATTTGTAGTGAGGTGGATGGACCTAGAGTCTGTCATATAGAGTGAGGTATGTCAGAAAGGGAAAAACTAATACCATATTCTAACACATATATATGGAATCTAACAATAATAATAATAATAATAATAATAATAATAATAATAATAATGGTTCTGAAGAACAAAGAGGTAGGACAGGAATCAAGACGCAGATGTGGAAGATGGACTTGCGGACACGGGGAGGGGGAAGGGTAACCTGCGACCAAGTGAGAGAGTGGCATGGACTTATATATACTACTAAATGTAAAATGGCTAGTGGGAAGAGCCACATAGTACAGGGAGATCAGGTCGGTGCTTTGTGACCTCCTAGAGGGGTGGGATAAAGATGGTGGGAAGGAGACGCAAGAGGGAGGAGACATGGGGATATACGTATATGTATAGCTGATTCACTTTGTTATAAACCAGAAACTAACACACCGTTGTAAAGCAATTATACTTCAATAAGGATGTTAGAAGAAAAATAACCCAGGTTCTTAACGTTCCTGTTTGCGCAAGAACGCTTGATTACATATCACTTCATTAGTCCTATGGACAAATGGCAGAGCCCTGGGCTCTGCAAGGACCTGTCCTCCCTGGGGGCTTCTCTCCTTTACATGGAGAGCCAGCTTATCCCTTGTTGATGGGCCAGGGGTAATCCTTCTGCTTATGTAACAAGCCCCCTTTCCTCTAAAGAGGGAATGAACTCTTGGACTCTGCAGTGAGCCTCTGACGCTTCTAACTGCCCCTCATGTGGAGTCAGAGTCAGACATCCTCTCTCTCATGACACTCCCTCACTCGTGACTGGGTCCATGTCCCTCAGCTCCAATTCAGGGCTGGCTGGCCCTGTTTACTTCATTTGGAATCTTTCTCCTTACAGGTTTTATTCTTTCCAGCTTTTACCCTCACGATGCTTGCTCTACACACCCAATACTCTCTCCAGTTCAGTCAGTATTTGTTTTCTGCATCAGCACTCTTCCTTTCTAAGTGCTTACCTGATGGCAGTATTTGTCTTTATTGCTCACTTTCGGTTCCTTTTAATTCTTTCACTGTTGAATTTCTTTGAAAGGTAGCTTTGGAATAAAAGAAGGACAAATTAGTGGTATGGAATCAAGAGATGCCAACCAGTGTGTATAAAATGGATAAGCAACAAGGATATATTGTATAGCACAGGGAATTATAGCCATTATCTTATGATAACTTTTAGTGGAGTATAATCTATAAAAATACAGAATCACTATGTTGTGTACGTGAAACTAGTATAATATTGTAAATCAACCACACTTCAATAAAAAATTGTATCTCCCTGGGGAAAAAAATGGGCAGAAGACCTAAATAGATATTTCTCCAAATTAGTTATACAGATGGCCAAGAAGCACATGAAAAGACACTCAACATTGCTAATTATTAGAGAAATGCAAATCAAAATTACAATGAAATATCACCACACACCTGTTAGAATAGCCATCATCAAAAAGTCTACAAACAATAATGCTGGAGAGGGTGTGGAGAAAAGGTTAACCTTCCTACATCGTTGGTTTGGTGGGAATGTAAGCTGGTACAGCCACTATGGAGAACAGTATGGAAGTTCCTTAAGAAACTAAAAATAGAGTTAACATATGATCCAGCAATCGCACTCCTGGGCATATATCCAGAGAAAAGCATTGTTCGAAATGATACATGCACCCCAATGTTCATTTCAGTGCTGTTTACAGTAGCCAAGACATGGAATCAACCTAAATATCCATCAACAGATGAATGGATAAAGAAGTTGTACCACATATATACAAGGGAATATTATTCAGCCATAGAAAAGGATGACATAATGCCATTTGCAGCAACATGGATGGACCTAGAGATTGTCATACTGAGTGAAGTAAGTCAAACAGAGAAAGACAAATATCATGTGATATCACTTATATGCGGAATCTAAAAAAATGATACAAATGAACTTATTTACAAAACAGAAACAGACTCACATACTTAGAGAATGAACTTATGGCTACTGGTGGGGAAGGGTGATGGGCGGGATAGATTGGGTATATGAGATTGACATGTACACACTGCTATATTTAAAATACATAACCAGCACCTACCTACTGGATAGCACAGGGAATTCTGCCCAATACTCTGTAGTAATCTAAATTGGAAAATAATTTGAAAAAGAATAGATACATGTATATGTATAACTGAATCACTCTACTGTACACCAGAAATTAACACAACATTGTTAATCAACTATATTCCACTATAAAGTAAAAATTAAAAAAAAAGAATTATAAATAAAAAGAAACAATAATAACCAAATTTTTCGGCACACTTTGTATTACAATTTTGTAGGACTCAAATATTGTTTATATGTGTTTGGAAAGTGAGAAATCAGGTTTAGAGATATAATTTTGAAAGCTAACACCATATCAGCTGATAGCAGAAACCCTGGGAATTGTTGCTGAAGAAGATTAGAAAGCTCAATTTGGAGATTTTGAGATAATAATCTTGATAATACTATTTGACTTTATGTAGCAAGGAATCATTTATAAACTACTAACCCATATTCTAGTCTGATTTTAACAACTTTGAGAGATAAGAAAAGAATGCTAGACATTCTATAATACACACAAAATTATTATTTTTTGAAATGATGTGGTAAAAAAAAATAAAGGAACATCAGGGATAGATGCTATCATACCCATTTTATAGTTGAAAAAACTAAGGATCATAGAGTTTAATTGTCCTGCTCCATGATTGATCGATAAATAAATCATGGATATGGGTGTAGAATTCAGGTCTTCTGGCTCAATATTTTTACCACCTTATCGAAGCAGGAAGTAAAGAAAGGGTGAAGTGGTGTGAAGGAGGGAATGAATGAGAGGGATCTAGAGGTATCAGAAGAACCAGGAAATCATTAGAAGTTAAGGGAGATATATCTGAGGAGGGCATTGTCATCAGAGTCAAGTGTTAACAGAGAGGTAAAGGAAATTTTTATCACAAATTCCTGGGCAGTAAAATTTGAGTCAAAATATCTTACAACATTAAATATGAAGTATACCATGTGTAAAATAGATAGCTAGTGGGAACCTGAGGTGCAGGAGAGGGAGCTCAGCTCGGTGCTCTGTGATGACCTAGATGGGCAGGATGGGAGGGGGGAATGGGAGGGAAGTCCAAGAGGGAGGGGATATATGTATACATATAGCTTATTCACTTCGTTGTAAAGCAGAAACTAACACAACATTGTAAAGCAATTATACTCCAATAAAAAAATGAAATATGTTTGACAGGGAGATATAGGTCAACCAAATATAACAAACTTGTTTGTGTTACTTCTGTTTGGGCCTTTTAAAATATATCATTTGCTTCATGGGCTATTGTTATTATTAGGTTTGCATATTTTAAATCAGCTAAACAAAAGAATTATTGAATTTTCATACTTATGCATATTCATCTTTTCTCGGTTAAGAAAGTAGTATCATGTATTACTAAAAACCTCAGTAGGACTTTTATGTCCCTGGTGGAAGGTCCTTCCTTCCTAGAAAGACAAAGAAGCATTTACTGGCAGATGCTGATGTATAATCATATATATATATATTTTTTTACTGTATAGCCCCATGCAGTCAGAAAATATTCAATGGATTTGTCATCAAAGCATGAAGTTGCAAATCTTTCTTTAGTGGATTTACCATTTATGCTATTGGGTTTTCTCTTCTCTTTAATTACAAAGAACAGTACTAGGCAAGAACAATATCGAAGGAAACAGGAGATTTTTGATGTTATGGATGTTTACAGATACGTTCATACTCATTTAGCAGTGTGGACACAGTAAATTAATATGGATATACATCAAAAGGTAACCACTGAGGTTTTATACCAGTTAATAAAATAAATGAAAATTGGGTTTCATATAGTTAAAGTTTAAGTTATGGGAAGATACTTACTAACAAGTATGATAAGGTGATGTCATTATAAGTAGAAATTCAGTTCTGGGACAGCAAGGACTATGTCTTTCAGAGGAGTAGGGATGTTTCTTTTTCTGGAATGAAATAATAGGAATTAATTGAACTACAACTCTCCAATATGTCCCCTTAAGATCACAGATCACCATATTTAACTATCAGTGCCATTTAGAGAGACTGGAGAACTTTTCAAGGATTTACAATTAACCTTCTACTCTAGTAAAAATAACAATTGGTAATCAATAGAATGTAATTTTTGCAAAAATAAAAAAATAGAAGGAATGGTGACAGTCATATTTCACAAAGTCCATATTGTAATCCTTTTTTTTTTATTTCTTGGCCACATCGTTTGGCATGTGGGATTTTAGTTCCCTGACCAGAGATTTAACCCATGCCCCTTGCATTGGGAGTGTGGAGTTTTAACCATTGGACCACCAGGAAAGTCCCTGTAATCCACTTTATTACATGAAAAATTAATTTATTTCTGTGTTGTTTTTTGAATCTGTCTTCAAACCTAGTTCATGCTTAAATCTGAGGCAGATTGCATCACTCTATAATAAGAAACCTAAGTTTTGACTTCCTGTCTCCAGCTTTTCAGTACAGAAAATGCTATCAAGTGTGGGTTAATAGTTTATTTTATGGGTTATTTTCTTGTATCTGGGAAATTCTGAAAAAGATAAAGAAAAGCACTCTCTTTCCTTATTGATCACTTTTATGTAAAATCTCATGTACTTTGAAGTTTGGAATAGAACACTACACATTCTGAAAGTTATTCATATATGACTCTTCCTGAAATATTGAGTAAAGGGGTATAAAAAATGCCTGCCTTTACTTCCAATGTAGAACTAATTCTTAAAGTACACTTTAAAAATTCCAGTGAAATCAGACTACCAAGCAGTGTTTTCATATACTCAGGCTATTGTTACCTCTTTCAACCCTGTGAAATATAGAGGCTACTGTACAACTTCCTTTTAAACATATCCAGTTGCCTCTTAGTCCCACGTTGCTATGGCAAATAGTCATAAGTTATTACTATGTTAGAAGAATGGAATGTGATTTAAATAATGACAAAGCAGATGGTTTACTGCTCAGCAGTTAGAAGGAAAGATCAGTAACTGATTTCTTGGCTTCAAGACTTAACTCATTCATGTTAATTTTACCTGCAATGACCTTCTTTGGAGCTTATCTAACAACAAAATCTAAAAACCTTTGTCTCCCATCTCAAAACATAAACCTTTCTGGCATGCACAAATTTTTCATTAAAATGCCCTTTATTCCTTCTTCTTTTCAAGTACAATGAAGTTAGATTTCAATAGCTTTAAACAGATTAAATAGGAATGAAAAAAAAACATCAGTTAATTTATTTACCAAGTAACCCAGAGCAATGTGTGTTAATGAAGAGCAACATTTGAGGAACTAACATTATTAATGAAAGATCCTTAAGTGTACTGGTAAAGAAAATACCTAGATGTGAAAATAATTGGGACTGCTTATGAACGTAAACTAGACATAGTCTTACTCTGCCTTCTGTGATACCACTGTTATGGATAAGTAATTGTATGTTCTAAAACATTATCACTTTTTCTACCTTCTTTTCATTCACTATGTTATAATTATATTGAAGTTGATCTAAACTCAGTACTCAAATACTTAAGCCTTTTCACTCAGAGATAAATGGATGGCTCTCTGTTCTGTGAAGGGAGCCTATGCAACTAATTTTCATATCTGTTGACTTCTACAGTTCTTGCTTTGCCTTACCATCAGTATATGTTTAAAATTGAAGTTCATCTTCCTGTCTTTCTATTTTTCAGCATACCAAGGGTGGGGGGAACCTTAAATAATTATAAAGCTATGCAATTCAAATAACTTTATCTTTTTGGTCTTTCTTCTACAATCTCATTTTTCTAGCCCTTTCAATAGAAGTTAAAGTTAAATATAAGGACTAAAGATGTGTAATTTAAAAACTAGTTCCTGGCCAACTGTTTGACTAGATGTCTGGCTCCATAGCAGCAGATTGCATAGTAAGCTGAAAGTTAGGGAAATTATGTTAACTCTCTCACTAGGTAATTTATCACTTATATAGCCTATAGAGTAGGAAGTTCCTCAAGTTCACTCATAGTTAAATTCCAGAATTTGTAGCTGGTTGAATTTTATATTGACTCTGAGGTAAGTTACAGTTGTGATGGGGGACTTGAATTATTTGGACAGCTGCTGGAAATGTCATTCTATTAATAGCAAGACATGTGTCTGACTATGCCTACCATTCCCTTCCTTCATTACTACTTACTAACTATAAGATGACATGGTCACTCTTTCCCAAGGCTTCTGTGACTTCTAAATAGTTCTTCTTTCATAGTCAGAATTTGGACCAGAGAAATAGTTTTTATCATGGTTTTCTTTTCTGAGAAATGAAATTGACAAGAGCGCAAGTCTCCAGACTCAGGTGAATTTTATCTCAGGCTGTGGGGATGAGAGCTAAATACATATACATATTATTTCAGAAGACAAATTAGTAATCTTGAATGGGAGAGGTGCCAGAAGCTTGAGAGATGACATTTTTATCTTAAAGATCTTAGTTTCAAAGTTTCTCCAAACATAAATATTTTATAAGATGTAGAAATGTTGTTTGGTTATAAATAGAGTCAGGTCAATTTGTAGATGATTAAATAACAGCATTAAGATAATATTATTTAATGCATTTAAACAATTCCCACAGAAATAGAATTAAAATCCAATGTGCAGAAATTACCCACATAATTCATCTTATCTTTGCTTTTTTAACAGCTTAACTTTTTTGAAAGTTTTGATTTTCTTTTCCTTTGCTGTATTTTCTTCAAGAATTTTTTTTTCCCTTTAGAACAAAGTTGAAAATCAAGCTATGCAAGGAGAAAATCAGGTAAGAAAACAATTGTAACAACAACAACAAAATCTATTAGGAGGATTACATCAAAAAATAATTTCTTGTAACACTAAGGACCTAAATATGATGAGATGGATATACTCAGCTTTATAATTTCATGGTTCAAAGTATATTTACTAAATTGCTTTGCAATTACTACTATTAGCAGCTGCCTATAATGTGGGAAAAAAGTGAGTCAAATGGGATCTTTTCATTTCCGTACACTAAATATCCAGCTGGAAACATCTGGATGACTAATTGGTTCACTTTGCATGGGGACTATTTAATTCTGTTACTGTAAAAGTTTTAGCACCTGATCTCTTTTGGCTCTGGGCTTTTGGATGTCTTCATCGTTGGATACATTGTCCTTTCCCTTCTCTTCTGCACTGTTTAAGCTGTGTGTTTGTGTGTGAGTGAGTGTGTGTGTGTGTGTGTGTGTGTGTGTGTAAGATATGGTGTATAATGTCCAAGTTATTGCTGGACAATTATAAGTTACTTTGTGCTTTTATTAGTGTGTAAGAGTTATTACACAGTGGGAATTTTCTTTTTTCTTTTTCTCCATTTTCTTGTAGGGGGTATATCTGTTTACCAGAGAGTTTCTTATGATTGATTTACCATTGTACTAAAGATGTGTTTTGCAAATGAGAAAAGTTTGCAAGTGAATATATAGAGGGACTGTTAAAACATGGATATATTTCAACAGAGAGACACTGATTTATCCATTTTCAGTCACAAAACTTAGAAAAGGATCATTAAATATGGTTAGCCATGGCAAGTATGGAAAGTACACTTACTCATTTGTAAATTTCCTTGTATGTAATAAGCTTAGTTTAGATTGTTTATGTATGATTGTTTATGGATGCTTAAACATATGTCATTATCATCCTTGGTGGGATATGTAAACACTCAATTAGAAAATTTGATGATCCCTTATTAACAGTGAATAAGACTGATATCTTGAACCTAACCTTGATTGTAAAGAGTTTCTGTTTAGCTACTTTTGAGGATTGATACAAACTCTCTCCTGAGTTCTGAGATTCTTGGGGATTTCCATATTTTCTGGTTTTAATCCGTTTCAACCTACTGTTATAGTATATATTTTTAGTGTCTATTGTAGTGCCCAATAGGAACATACAAATATATTTGCAATTGTAAACTAAGTGTTGTTGAATTTAGAGTCCTAAAGTGAAATTTTATCAAAATACTGTTTGAGTTTATCTCATCTTGGGCCATCATAGGTGTATAGGAGCCTCAAAGAGATCACATCTCTAAATTATTCAACAGAGTGTCTTCGAATTTAGGCTCTAGAGTCACGCTGCCTGGATTTACATTTCAGATAAACTTATCAGCTGTGCCCTTGTGCACAATACTCAATGCCTCAGAGCTTCTGTTGCTTTATCTGCAAAATGGAGATAATGCCAATGCTGAAAATTGTAAATATTGCCAGAGATAATTATTTTTAGTATTTTTGTATATAGTGCTTGGTAATTAACTACAGATGCTATTTCTCTCCCTCCTCTTTCACTTCCTTCCACTCCTCTGTGAACTCCTCCACCTCCTCCTCGTTGTTATTATGATTATTATTATTGTTATTTAATAGCTCTATCCTATGGTTACATAGCTCTCTGCTCCAATCCACATTGCATAGTTCAGCCAGAATAATCTTTCCTCGGCATGATCTTCAAACATTCCCTTGTGCAAAAAACTGATTAAAATCAGACTGCCAAATCCACCATTAATTGTCCCTTGTGAATATAATGGCTATCTGTAATGCCAGCTCTCCAATTCATTTATCAGCATTCCTAACTTTCCTAATTTATTTCAAGGAATTAAATCCTCTTGCTGTTGTGAGTCAAAAACAACAGGTGGTAAGAATGAAGAGGAAAGGAGGCCAGTCATTTTGAAAACTTATGATGGTAACAAAGAATGCAGTAATGTTAACAGTTTACATTTGTAAGCTTTACCATCTGTAAAACACTCACATATAAATACATATGTATAACTATATATAATTATATATATAATTATGTAACTATATATGTATAAATACATATATAACTAATTATACATAGTGGTATGTATATATAACATATTGATTATATATAATATATATGATATATATAATATACATAGCACTACATATATTATACAGTGATATATATATATATATATATATATATATACACACACACACATATATATAACATACTTTCAAGCTTACAAAATGCTTTGGGTATTAGAACAAATCATGAGGACTCTTTTGAGAATACCATCAGCCTTCTTAGAACAGATTAGTGGATTCCAAACTGATGATTAATCTTAGTGGTGTACTGAGGATAAGACTCTTCAACTAGGAGTTTGTGAGGAGGGGTCATCCCAAGTGAAAAGAAGAGTTTGAGGAGAGGGACAGAAATTGGAAAGCACAATGTATGTTTGGGAGATAAGGAAAGACCATAGCCTTTCCTATAGGAATATAAAGGAAGATTAGGCTGAAGAGTCGATGTGGACATCTGTAATGCTTTGGTTTTCTAAGAATAGAAGATGTGAAGAAGTCAAATTCTAATATAGGGTCCTAACCCCTTGACTCTTAAGACACAAAGAGACTACCTTGGGCTTTGTGTACAGAGTCATTTTATAGGTTCCTTTTCCCTCAAATTTTGGTAATACTGCACTTCATAGATAAGAAAAATGACACGGTTACCTTTGCGTTTGTCACATGTCAAAACAGTTAAGATTCCTATTACCCTTGGATATTATGCCTTTTTTTAAGTGGCAGGAGTTTGTGTTTACTCTTTTCTGCATCTGTATACCAAAGTCTAAATTTTTAGGATATTATGCCTTTTTTTAAGTGGCAGGAGTTTGTGTTTACTCTTTTCTGCATCTGTATACCAAAGTCTAAATTTTTAGGCACAATGAATGGAAATTAATATAAAAAGTGAAATGATTAGACAATGGTGTGCTGGGAAATGTTTAACAACTCTGGCTGTCTGGAAAAAACAGGCATGAAATATAAGTATACATATAGATATAGAATATTTTAATATATATGAACAAGTATTATATATATTTTACTGATACTAGAGATATGTAGCACCTAATTTACAAATAATAATAAAATATGCAGTATCCTTTATTGTAAATTCCTTATAACCAATTGATTTTCAGGGAATGATTTCATTGATTTTTGATGAATTCTTATATTGTAGCCAACTATGTTTGCAATTAACAAAATAATGAAATTTTGCCATGAATGTTAGGTGATATTTCTCTTTATGTTAGTGACTTAAACAAACTGGAACAATGAATATGTGTATTGAGAGTTCACTCTTTCATCAATAATGTGAGTTCCATCTTTGTTGATTCAAATGATAGTTTTGAAACTCAGAAGAATATTCAATTTTTGTGACATTCACCAATACAATGGCCATAGACCTGACAGTCACACTCCTAAGTTTAATCTGCATTATTAACATTCCTCCATCACTTTCATAAATCTAAATAGTGAACAAAACAATTAATTAAGACTTGATTTGTAGAATCAGAAGTTTGTCAATTTCCATTGTGTGACTACTATTCCCTCTATGGCTCAATCTACTAACATGATGGAGTTGGGGAGAAATGTACAGTAGCACACCAACATACACATACAATACAGTAGATATAAATGGCTCAAGAGAACAGATAATAGTAAAATGTGGTAAAATAGTAAAGTGATGGTGAATTTTGAGCGTTTATTCCTTTGTTTTTTTAACATTATTTATTTAATTATAAGTTTATTTAATTTACTTATGCTTAACCATGGCTGTGTTTAACAGCCAGCTTGCAGAATTCCTGGCAATTTACAAATTGACTGTAGGAAGCCAGCTTTAGTGCACCACTGAAAAACAGAGTCATTGATTCATTAAAAATCTGTAAGGTATCCTGGGTGTTATCAAGCATGTTTTTTATTGAGATATAATTAACATGACGTTGTGTAAGTTTAAGGAGTACAATGTATTGATTTGATACATTTATATGTTGATATATAATTACCAGTGCAGTGTTAGCTAATACCTCTATCATGTCAGACAATTATTTGTGTGTGTGTGGTGAGAACATTTAAGATCTAGTCTTTTAGCAGCTTTGAAGTGTATAACACAGTACTGTTAACTATAATCACAGTACTGTACATTAGATTCCCCAGAACTTACTCATATTCTAACTGTAAGTTTGTACCCTTTGACAATCTCTCTAATTTCCCAACCCCCCCAACTCCTAGTAACCACCATTCTAATCTCTGTTTCTGTGAGTTCAGCTTTTTGTAGATGCAAATCAAAACGACAATGGGATATCACCTCACACCTGTTAGAATGGCTATCATCAAGAAGACAGGCGATAACAAGTGTTGACGAGGATGTGGTGAAAAAGGAATGCTTGTGCATTGCTGGTGGGAATGTAAATTGGTATAGCCGCTATAGAAAACATTACTGAGTTTTCTCAGAAAATAAAACTATGATCCAGCAATCACGTGTTTACTGTAAGAGATTATTTACAGTAGCCAATATACGGACTCAACCTAAGTATCTATCAATGATGAATGGATTAAGAATGTGTGGGATATATATATATATATATATATATATATATATATATATATATATATGCAATGAAATATTATTCAGCCATGAGAAAGAATGAAATCCTGCCATTTGTGACAACATGGATGGACCTTGATGAAATTATGCTAAGTGAGATGTCAGAAAGAGAAAGGCAAATACTGTACAGTATCACTTATATGTGGAATCTAAAAAGCTCAACTTGTATCAAGCATGTTGAGGCACTGAGCACAGTTCAGTCATACAGAGGAGCTCACTGTAGGAATATAGCAGTTGTTAAAATGCTTATTACCTATAAATCCTGCAAGAACCTGAAGAGTATCTTTAGTATTGATTATTTGTAGTATTTTTATAGCATCTTTCTTTAGGAAACTTTCAATAGATTTTAAACAATAAATGCAGCACCAAGTATTACAGGAGTAGGAAACATCAAGATGGGAAAACAAATGAAGAAGAATGGGGAGTCTGAATTGGAAGAGGAAGCAGGAGGCATCTATCACAATAGTAACCCTGAAATAAGTATATAGAGGTGTATTAGTTTTCTAGTGCTGCCATAATACATTATACAAACTTAAGGGCTTACAACAACACTAGTTTATTATTTTAGAGTTTTGTAGATCAGAAATCCAGTATGGGTCTCAGTGGGCTAAAATCAAGGTGTCTGCAGAGCTGCTTTCCTTTCTTGACTTACTAGAGGAGACTGCATTTCCTTGTTCATTCAGGTTGTTGGCAGATTTCAGTTTCTTACAGTTGTAGGGCTGAGCTCCCTTTTGCATTGCTGGCTGTCAATGAGAGTAATTCCCAGCTTCAAGAGGCTACCAACATTCTTTGCCTCATAGTCCCCTTCCTTCATCCTCAAAGCCAGTAATGGCTGATTGATCTTTCTCATGCTTTGAATCTCTCCTGCCTCTTCCTCTATTGTGACATCTCTGTGACCTCCTTTTCTGTCTTCCTCTTCTGCTTTTAAAGATCCATGTTATTGCACTGCTCCCATGCAGATGATCAAGGATGTTTTCCCCATTTTTAAGGTCAGCTGTTAAGCAACCTTAATTCCACCAGCCACCTTAACACCCCTTTGCCACATGACAACACATTCACAGATTCCAGGGATTATGACATAGACATTTTTGGCAAGGCGTGGGGTATTACTCTGCTTATGAAATCAGAGCTTTTCTATCAGTAAAATTTTAAGTCACTGACCTTTATTTCTGCTTTCACTCCTATTGATTTTAAAGAATGATGGCCTACCACTCTTTTCTTTCAATTTATCCCCCAGGAATGCCTGTTCTTAGACATTTTATTCGCCCATAAGTGAAAATGGATAAAAGTTCATTGTTAGCAGAAAGGCTACATTGTATTTAGATTAAAATATCTCCATCTTTTACCTCAAGCAGAAGATTTTTAATTCTGTGTGATCTTGGACAAGTGATTTAACTTCTCTGGTCTTCAGTTTCTTCATACACTGAATAGCGGTCAAACAGATCCCCAGCAACATTGTCGTGAGGGTTAGAAATAGTATAAGTAAATCCTGAATCCAATACCCAGTGTATAGTATGGGCTCAATAAATGATACCTGTTATTATTATTAGAATCCATTATTTCATTAACTACATTCCATTTGAAGTAAATTAAGTCCTGGGTCATCAATTTTGTACCATGTCTATAATGCATACTTACAGCCAAGTGATTATATATCACAGTAAAAAAATATTTTGCAAAGCATTGCTTTCTTCAATTAATGGATCCAATTTACACAATTGACATATCTAATCTAGTGTAATAATTTTAAGAATAAATTAATATATCCTTGCAACTCTTAATGAAGACTTTTCATTGGTTATCAGTAACAGCTAATAAGGGGTTTTCTTGAACAAAGACAGTATTTACATTATAGTATATTTGGTTATTTAGCCTTATAAAACTTTAGCTTATAATAAAGGATAAGCTTTAATTTTATTTGGACCATTTAATCTCACTCTCTTTAAAAAAAAATATAGGAGTGGAACTGATTTACAATGTGTTAGTTTCAGGTGTAAAGCGAAGTGAATCAGTTATACATATACATATATCCACTCTTTCTTAGATCCTTTTCCCGTATAGGCCATTACAGATTATTGAGTAGAATTCCCTGTGCTATACAGTAGGTACTTTTAGTTATCTATTTTATGTATAGTAGTCTGTATATGTCAAACCCAAACTTCCAATGTATCCCTCCTCCCACCTTACCCCCTGGTAACCATAAGTTTGTTATCTACATCTATAACTCTACTTCTGTTTTGTAGATAAGTTCATTTGTGCCCTGTTTTAGATTCCACATGTAAGCAATATCATATAATATTTATTTGTCTTTCTCTATCTGACTTACTTCACTCAGTATAAAAATCTCTATGTCCATCCGTGTTGCTACAAATGACACAATTTCATTCTTTTTTATGACTAAGTAATATTCCATTGTATATGTGTACCATATTTTTTTATCCATTCCTCTGTTGATGGACATTTAGGTTGCTTCTATATCTTGGCTATTGTAAATAGTGCTGCAATGAATATTGTGGTGCATGTATCTTTTTGAATTATGCTTTTCTCCAGATATATGCCCAAGAGTGGGATTGCTGGATCATATGTTAGCTCTATTTTTATTTTATTAAGGAACCTCCATACTGTTCTCCATAGTGGCTGTACCAGTTTACATTCCTACCAACAGTGTAGGAGGGTTCCTTTTTTTCAATGCTCTCCAGCATTTGTTTGTAAATTTTTTGGTGATGGCCATTCTGACAGGTGTAAGGTGATAATTCATTGTAGTTTTGATTTGCATTTCTCTAATGATTAGTGATGTTGAGCATCTTTTCATGTGCCTCTTGCCCATCTGTATGTCTTCTTTGGAGAAATGTCTATTTAAGTCTTCTGCCCATTTTTTGATTGGGTTGTTTATTTTTTTGATATTGAGCTGCATTTGCTCTTTGTATATTTGGAGATTAATCTCTTGTCAGTTGCTTTATTTGCAAATATTTTCTACCATTCTAAAGGTTGTCTTTTCATTATGTTTATGGTTTCCTTTACTGTGCAAAAGATTTTAAGTTTGATTAGGTCCCATTTGTTTAATTTTGTTTTTATTTTCATTACTCTAGAAAGTGGGTCAAAAAAGATCTTGCTGCGATTTATGTCAAATAGTGTTCTGCCTATGTTTTCCTCTAAGAGTTGTATAGTATCTGGTCTTGCATTTAGGTCTTTAGTCCATTTTGAGTTTATTTTTGTGTATGGTGTTAGGGAGTGTTCTAATTTCATTCTTTTACATGTAGCTGTCCAGTTTTCCTAGCACCACTTATTGAAGAGACTGTCTTTTCTCCATTGTATATTCTTGCTTACTTTGTCATAAATTAGGTGACCATAGATGTGTGGGTTTATCTCTGGACTTTCTATCCTGTTCTATTGATCTATAGTTCTGTTTCTGTGCCACTATCATACTGTTTTGATGATTGTAGCTTTGTACTATACTCTGAAAGTCAGGGAGCCTGGTTCCTCCAGTTCCGTGTTTCTTTCTGAATATTGTTTTGGCTATTCATTGTCTTTTGCGTTTCCATACAAATTGTGAAATTTTTGTTCTAGTTCTGTGAAAAATGACATTGCTAATTTGATAGGGATTGCATTCAATCTGTACATTGCCTTGTGTAGTATAGCCATTTTGACAATATTGATCCTGCCAATCTAAGAATATGGTCCATCTTTCCATATGTTTGTGTCATCTTTTATTTCTTTCATCAGTATCTTATAGTTTTCTGAGTACAGGTATTTTGCTTCCTTAGGTAGGTTTATTCCTATGTATTGTATTCTTTTTGGTGCAGTGGTAAATGGGATTGTTTCCTTGATTTCTCTTTCTGATCTTTCATTGTTAGTGTATAGGAATGCAAGAGATTTCTGTGTATTAATTTTGTATCCTTCACCTTTACCAAATTCATTGATGAGCTCTAGGATATTTCTGGTAGCATCTTTAGGGTTTTCTATGTATAGTATCATGTCATCTGCAAACAGTGACAGTTTTACTTCTTCTTTTCCAATTTAGAGTCCTTTTATTTCTTTTTCTTTTCTGATTGGCATGGCTTGGACTTCCAAAACTATGTTGAATAATAGTGTCAAGAGTGGACTTCCTTGCCTTGTTCCTGATCTTAGAGGAAATGCTTTCAGTTTTTCACCACTGAGAATGATGCTTGCTGTGAGTTTGTGGAAGTCATCTTTAACTTTAAAAATTTTACTACCTGAATACTCCGTATACAAGTAGTTACAAAGCCCTGCTGGTTTTTCCTTTGTTGCTCTCTTTAAATCTGTCTCTTCTTTTCCATTCTTCCTGTTGAGGTACAAAATGTGTCTGTGATAGCTAAAGGCTCATGAACAGAGACAGGAGTCATGATCAGGAAGGCTGAGGAGTAATAAGATCCTGTGCATCAGGTGATGAGGTCCAGCAAGTGAGATGTATATCCAAGGAGATGAATAGTGAACATTAATGGTGTTTTTTAAAAGCATGGTGTTTGTTGGATAGATTGCATTTCTGGTGACAAGGAACAGGAAGTTAAGTGTTTGAAATTTGTTTTCCAGGATCTAGGATTAAGGAAAATTCTCACCATGTATTCCTCTGTTCTTTGAGACTTATTCCAAGCCTTAGAGCTTTGGGCAATAAAATAGTTATAAGGAAAGTAAATATATAGGATGTGAGACTGCATACCTCTATATCTCTGCTTAGTTCTTCTAGAGATATATGAAAAATTCCTTTGCTTTATTAAAATAAATCTAACTTTTGCCCTTTAATGATACTGACATTTGAAAGTATATGAAGTATAGTAACATTTCTATGTAAAATATTTAGCTATTGCTAGGCAGCTTATCCTCATAGACCTGGATATTTTAGTCCATTCTGCCTCTCCCATGTTATCTTTTGGCAACCATTTAATGGCACAGCTACACTTTTGGAGTATAACTGATCCTTTAGAGGTAATATATTTTCTGAAGTACAGTGTAATGATTAAGTGTACAGTGTCCAGAATCAATCTGAAATGATTAATCAATCAATCTGAATTTGAATATTTCTAATAGCTTATTTTTGTGAGCTTAGGAAGCATTAATTATTATTTTAATGTAATATTTGTTGACTAACTTTTATGTGTCAGGCACTGTGCTAAATAACATGAGTTATTTTATTTAATTCCACTTGCTTTTTTGCCTCAGTTTCCTGCTTTGTAAAATGAAGTTACTCATAGTTTGTATATCATCAAATTATAATTATTATATGTGTTAATGTAATGCAGAGTGCCTGACTGAAATATAGCACAATATTAGCTGTTATTATTAGATGATTATTATTAGTCAATTTCAGTCTTCTTTCATTTTTCAAATTTGGTAGGTGCTAAAAATCCTTTTTGAATGTTCTGGTGGCTGCAAAATTCAGCAGGTGCTGACCACATGTTGTTAACTGATCCTGATAAACAGAGTAAAGCATGCTACTTTTTATATACATAAGGACGCAACTTCCCTCTTACCTAATGGTCTGTCTGAGTTCGTAGGAACTTATTTTTATATTCCTCTACTTTCAGATTGTTGTAAAAACCTTGGTAGCTACTCCAATAGCTCAAACTTTTCTCCAGATAAGGTAAAATGAGAAGGTGTGACCTATGAAATTTTCTTTGTTTAAAAAATTAGATAACATTAGGTTCATTTGTTTCTTATTCGGCCTCCGTGTTTATGAACCTATAAGTATTTATTTTCACTGTCTAATTAAAAACTGTAAGATTTTCCCTGATGTAAAGTGACAACTGACATTTCACGAATTATAGCTGATACAGGTCTTCCTTAGGTAGGCTTTAACTATATCTTAGACTTTTTAAACATCTCATTAAATTTTTAAAACTTGCATTTTAATGTAATGGTAGTTCTATTTTTACCATTCAAAGAAAATAACCATTTTTACTTCAGAATCTCTTTAGGGTATCATTTTTTTCCAGTATTATTGGACTTTTCTCTATTAAGTCCAAATCCATCCAAATATTAATGATTTTTGTGCTCTCATTTCCTATTTCCATCCCCATTCACCTATACTGCAAGCCCCACCATCCCAATACTTCTAGTTTGGAAAGTGGATGGTGGCAGCTATTAAAAAGAAAATAGTCTTTCCATGAGTTTCCTGTCAAGAAAGCACACATTAGAATAGATACATGGATTCATCTGGCTTCTAATGTTACTTATCCACATATGACACCTCAAGAGGAAGACAATAGGAGGTGAGTAGTTCATGTCCCTTAACACATGCTGCCAAACCCAGAATTTGAATACTTATCACTCAGTAGTATGTCATTCTTAATCACAAACTACCTGAAATAAAAAGATCCACACTATATTATGTGTGTCACTGAGATGTTACTGGAAGCCAACTGTGATCGTATGAAAACTTCCATCCTCAAATAACTTCCAAAGTGCTCCATCATGAGTAGACTTGAAATATTGCAAGGTCAGCTTTTACTTTTTATATATGAAGTTTGTTCTCTTTACCTTAGTTCAGTTGGTTGTGGCTCAACTTCTTCTGTACAGTTATACCCTTACTTGCTGTTCTTTAAATGCACATTGTGACAAAGATTATTGAAATGTGTGAGGTCGTGTCATCAGAGTTCATTGCTTGATTAATTTGTTTCCTATGTGGATAAAAAAACTCTCAGTTTTCCTATCTCCATACAGAAGTGAAAGGGCTTTTTCAGTATGCTTTCTCAACTACATACTCTATTTTTATTAAATAGTTACTTTTTAAATTCTCTATTTTATTTGAAAATAGAAATGTGTCATTGCACCTCAAATCATCTAGTACCTGGCAGTTCAGTCTTATGACATGATAGTTTGAGTGCCTTCCATCTTCTGTTTTTATTAAGTTCATAGTGTATTTTCGGAGGTACAATTAGTATAGACATTTTGTAATTAGTTTTATCACTTTCTCTGAACAATGTGGAATCTTACTCTGACATATGGGAAAATATAGCATGGATGATAAATTATTAAAAATTCAATTTAAGGAAAATACAGTGGAGTGTGCTATTCTGAAGTCCTGTTACTTGATTTGAAGCATTTTATTTTAAATACAATTGACTATTCATGCATGTATTTCTATCTGTGCTACATTTGTGGTAATAGCATCCCCAATCATAACTATAGAATTAGGGAACTAAATAGATAAGTGCAATAATAAAATCAGTCTTTGTCCTGAAAGGCTGATCTGTGTTGAATATCATCTTATTATTTATATAGTTAGTGTTGTTCAGAAGGACTTAGCCATTTCTCACTGTTCGTCTTTGTACACACTGTTACCATGGTTTTCAATAATCTGCCTTAAGGGAGTGATGCCACCAAGATGGTTGAGTAGGAGACCCCCGCCTCCATACTTCTACAAAGACTAACAATTAGACACATCCACAAACATAAACATCTCTGGGAGAGCTCTGGAATCCAATTAAGAAATTTCAGCAACACACTAGAATAAAAAATTTGAGAATAATTGCACAAAAAGTTAAGGAAAACTGCTTCATTTTGCCTGTATCATCTGATTGCCAATCTGGCATTACTCAACACCAAGAAGGAACTCCCCAGCTAGAAAGAGTTCCCCTTGCATGGAAAGGAAGAGTGGGGTGAGACAACTACTTCCTCAGTCTTTTAAGAATGCTCAGTGGGGAAGGATAGTCTCTTCAATAAATGGTACTGGTAAAACTGGATATTCGAATAAAAAGAATGAATTGTGGCCTCTATCTTATACCATTCACAAACCTTAACTCAAAATGGATTAAAGACTTACATTTAAGACTTTCCTAGAAGAAAACATAGGAAAAATGCTCCTTGACCACAAGTTTTTAGATATGACACCAAAAACACAAGCAACAAAAGCAAAATAAACAAGTAGAACTACATCAAACTAAAAAGCTTTTGCACAGCAAACCAAATAATCAACAAAATGAGAAGGCAACCTACAGAAGGGGAGAAATATTTACCAACCATTATCAGATAAGAGGTCAATATCCAAAATATATGAAGAAATTAATTGCAGGAAAACAAATAACCTCACTAAAAAATAGGCAGAAGATCTGATAGATTTTTTTTTCTAAAGAATACATACAAATGGCCAACATGTACACGAAAAGATGCTCAACACCACTGATTATCAAGTAAATGCAAATTGAAACCACAATGAGATATCACTTCACACATGTTAGAATGGCCATTATCAAATAGAAAAGAAATAACAAGTGTTGACAAGGGTGTGAAGAAAAGGGAACCCTTGTGTGCTATTGGTTGAAATGTAAATTGATAACAAACACTATGGAGAACAGTATGGAAGTTCTTCAAAAAATTAAACATGAAACTATCATATGATCCAGCAATCCCACTTCTGGGTATATATCCAAAGAAAATGAAATCACTACCTTGAAGATATATCTGCACCCCCAGGTTTATTTCAGCATTATTCACAGTACTCAACACATGTAAACAACCTAAATGCCCATTGACAGATGAATAGATAATGAAAATGTCACATACACACAAACACACACATACACACACAGTAGTATTATTCACACATGTAAAAGGAGGAAAGCTTGCTATTTGGAACAACGTGTGTGGAACTTGAGGACATTATGCCATGTGAAATAAGTCAGACGTAGAAAGATAAATACTGTGAGCTCTTACTTACATGGTGAATCTAAAAGAAGCCAAACTCACAAAGTAGAATGGTGGTTAAAAGGGGCTTGGATGTAGAGAAAAGGAGACGTTGGTCAATTAGTACAATGCTGATTAAGTTCTGGGGATCTAGTACACAGCATGGGGACTATATTTAACAATACTGTATCATATACTTGAAAGTTGCTGAAAGAATAGATCTTAAATGTTCACAGGACACACAAAAAATGTAATTACGTGAGGTGATGAATGTGTTAAGTAACTTTAGGGTGTTAATTGTTTCACAATATATACATGTATCAAATCATCATTTTGTATACCTTAAACTTGCACAGTGTTATATGTCAATTATATCTCAATAAAGCTGGGGGGGAAAAGAGAAGGAGAGTTGATGGTAAGAATGTCTGTTTAACATAAATAGCCTTAGAGTGATATTCAAGAAATGTAAACTTTGTTATGTACACTGTATATAACAAATCTCTTCAATTATGCATTGAAATGCTTACTTTTAGGAGTAAATTATTAGGATGATAACACTATTGAATAAACGATATTAGCAAGTGGAAGCTCTGCATTTAAAATAACTGCAGGCAAATAGGTAGAGACCTAGGTGAAATAAGTGACTTTTCCAATCATAAAGGAGAATCAAAGTCTCTGAGAGACTAGCATTTCTATAGCTAATGGCCTTCCATTGTAAAAAAGCTGACATTGACTTCTGAGAGCTAAAGTTATTACTAAGGAATAACTTAATTAAGATACTTTGAAAAAAAGGTTTTTTTTTGTTCTGTATTGAAGGAGAAAATTATCAATGGTGTATTACAAAGATTAGATTTTATGTAGATAATATAGGGAACTAGGACTATTCTTTGTAAAGTAATGTGAGAGGGTAATTGTAATATGGAAATTTACTGTAATTTAGTTAGAGTGAGTCTGAATAACTGAGAACAAATGTTAATGATCATACTGAGTGACTTCTTTTAAATGACTTTTAGTCATAGGTATACTATTGACAGAATTTTAGCTTTACATAGTATAAAAATGAGTTTTAAAAAGTCTATATTCTAAAAACAATGTTAAAGTTTTTAAAGTTCACTTGTGAAGTTCCATACTACAGTGTGTTTTAAAATATCTCAATGTTTGCTCATGCTTTACTGATGACTGCTATTTGAAGAATATTTGTGAATGGTGAAGTGATGAACTTGAGCAACTCCAGGAGTTTGGAAATTGATAAGTTTTTCAAAGTGTTGAAATAGTGGTGTCTGTTGCCAGAAATATGAGAACTGAATAACATTGGATAGAGAACAACAGGTTACAGGTTTACTCAGGGGTAGTGTTTTTAACAGTTTTCAACATAAATAAGAGGGCTGGAGTTCTTTTTCCTTTGCTTCATGATGTCTATACAGTTAATGTTTTGATATTTTCATAGAAATAATAGGCTAAAGTTTACAGTAGAGGCATTTTAACAATTCATGCACACTTTTCTATAAGTGCAGTTAGTGTAGATTAGCAAACTAAATTCTGTTCACAAAACCGAATACATGTATGTATGTTTGTGTGTATATGTACACATATGTATATATACATATAGTACATACACATTTATATATGTGATAGATATGTTTATATCTTTTCACACACACTACAGTATGTGTGAAAATTAAGATATAAAATTAACAATCTGTGAAAGTACTTCAAAAATTGTTGGGCCAGATGGAGCATTTTGAAATATCACAAATACAATAATCTATAGCTATACTGACATTATGCCAAAGAGTAGGATTAAAATGGGGGAAAAACTGTCAGCCATCCAGATATTCAGTATCATGCACATGCTTACTAATTATTTTTTTATTTTCAATCTGAAATTTTGAGGGTTTATATAAGTCTTAATTCCTCTATGCCCCAGAATTTAGTGTATCTTAGACAATTAATCAATAATGGCTTCTGAAACCAAAAGGCCCATTCTTTCTAAGTCAGTAGTTTGAAAAGAAATAACCAAAGAAATGTCCATCTTATAACATGTGGAGATAATGAATTTCCATTTTGGAATAAAGCATGCTATTCTGATGTTGAATTGTACTAATAAAATGGTAAAGTTAATTCTGGCCAGTAAAGATGGAGTAAAATGCACATGCTTCTAATAAATATATGACTTTAATTCATTCAATGAAATTTTTGAGTGCTAACTATATGCCAGGCACTGTTCAATATTACAGTAAACTTGACAGCATGGTACCTGCACTTATATAGCTTACATTCTAAATAAAGAAGATAACCAATAGATAAGAAAATAAATAAATGAATAATTTCATGATGTTTGAAAACACAGCAAAATCAAAATATGTTCACATAGATTTCATCTTTCATCATGTTCCCTAGAATGTTGATCACAAATAAAGCACAATTCTGTATTAAATAGGTGTTCAACATCTAACTTATTCAAAGAGATATTGTCTACTGATTTAATTTAAAACTCCAATTTTGAAAAAAATTTTCACATAACATTTGGCAGTAAAGCAGCCTCTGTCCATAGTCCAAAATAACACTAACTTCCCATTAAAGGAAATGGACTGAAGTCAGGAAAATATTCTCATGGTGACACTTTTCACAGAGCTGAAGGAATCAATTTTTTTAACAGCTATACTTTTATTAAAAATACTTTAGTAATCTAACCCATACTTGTGTGTGTCTGTATGTGTGTGTGTGTGTGTGTGTGTGTGTGTGTGTGTGTGTGTGACAGAGAGAGAAGCGGGGGGCGCTAATAAATGAATTTCTGAAAATATCTTCAGGACAGTTATTGTCATTTATTGTGTGTTTATTTAGCCTTCTAATTCAAAGGCCAGTTGTTTAATCACGTGATTCTACTTCAACTAAAGCTTTCTAACATATTAAATTGTATACCATGAGCCTAGTTTCCTGGTGTGAAATGCCAAACTTACAAAAGAAACACCTGCTAAATAACAAAATATTTTCATGAAGTAATTGTAGCTAATAAAGATAGAAGCTTTTCACAGAATATACTGTGAATCGTGGAAATCATATTTTTTTTACACCAAAGGCCACATCAAGTACCAAAGTATCGATTTTTCTTCACTTTCAATTCCTCAAATGGTTTAGGATCCTATAAAGAACACAAAACTTTTGTTCTCTTTAAAAGAATATTAAATATATGAATGTTAAGGAAGATTACTTTTTCAGCTTTATTGAGATATAATTGGCAAATAACATTAAGTTTAAGGTGTACAATATAATGATTTAATACACATATATACTGTAAAATGTTTACTGCAATGAGGTTAGTTAACACATTTTTTACCTAACATAATTGTCATTTTGTTGTCGTTACTGTTACAGTGAGGACATTAAAGCTCTGCTCTCATAGCAGCTTTCAAATATACAATATAGTATTGTTAACTATAGTCACCAAGCTTTACATTAGATCCCCAGAAATTGTTCATCTTATAACCAAGAGTTTTTACCCTTTGGCCAACGTCTCCCCACTTCCCACAGCCCTTAGCCCCTGGCAACAACCATTCTACTCTCTGTTGCTATGAGTTTGGTGATATTATATTCTGCAGGAAAGTGGGATCATACAGTGTTTGTCTTTCTCTTTCTGACATGTATTTCACATAGCATAATGTCTTCAAGGTCCAACCACTTGTCACAAATAGCAGGATTTCCTTCTTTTAATGGTTGGATTTTATATATATATTGCACTTTGCAGATATTGTGGGGTTTTTTTTTAATAAATTGAAGGTTTGTGTCAACCCTGTGTCAAGCAACTCTGTCAGCACCATTTTTTAGATAGCATTTGCTCACTTCATGACAGTCACATTTTGGTAATTCACACAATATTTCAAAATATTGCATTCATTATTATTTTATTTACTATGGTGATCTTTTTGAATTGAAGTATAGTTGATTTACAATTTGTTAGTTTCAGGTGTACAACAAAATGATTCATTTATACATATACGTGTGTGTGTGTGTATATATATATATGTATTTTTCAGATTCTTTTCTATTATAGGTTATGACAACTATATTACATATAGTTCACTGTGTTATATGGTAAATCCTGTTGTTTATCTTTTCTATTTGTAGTGGTATATATCTGTTAATCCCATACTCCTAATTTATCCCTCCCCCCCATTCATCTTTGGTAACCATAAGTTTTTTTCTATGTCTGTCAGTCTGTTTCTGTTTTGTAAATAAATTCATTTGTATTATTTTTTTATACTCTACATATTAGTGGTATCATGTAACATTTGTCTTTCTCTGACTTACTTCACTCAGTATGCTAATTTCTAGGTCCATTCATGTTGCTGCAAATGGCAGTATTTCATTCTTCTTAAGGTTGAGTAATATTTATTTTATATGTATACCACATCTTTATCCATTCGTCAGTAGACACTTAGGTTGCTTCCATATTTTGGCTATTGTAAATAGTAAGGCTATGAATATTGGGGTGTGTATATCTTTTCAAATTAGAGCTTTTATCATTTCTAGTTATATGTCCAGCAGTGGGATTACAGGATCATATGGTAGCTCTATTTTTAGTTTTTTAAGGAACCTCCATACCATTCTCCATAGTGGATGAACCAATTTACATTCCTACAGACAGTGTAGGAGGGTTCCCTTTTCTCCACACCCTCTCCAGCATTTATTGTTTGTAGACTTTTTGATCATGGCCATTCAGAGCAGTGTGAGGTGATACCTCATTGTAGCTCTGATTTGAATTTCTCTGTTAGTGATGTTGAGCATCTTTTCATGTGCCTGTTGGCCATCTGTATGTCCTGTTTGGAGAAATGTCTATTCAAGTTGTCTGCCCATTTTTTGATTGGGTTGTTCATTCTTTTGATATTGAGCTGTAGGAGTTGTTTGTGTATTTTAGAAATTAACCCCTTGTCAGTTGCATCATTTGCATATGTTTTCTCCCATTCTGTGTGTTGCCTTTCATTTGGTTTATGGTTTCATTTGCTGTGCAAAAGCTTATAAGTTTGATTAGGTCCCATTTGCTTACTTTTGCTTTTCTTTCTTTTGCCTTGGGAGACTAAGAAAATATTAGTACTATTTATGTCAGAGTATGTTTTGTCCATGTTCTCTGCTAGGTGTTTTATGGTGTCATGTCTTAATCTAGGTCTTTAAACCATTTTGAGTTTACATTTGTATATGGCGTGAGGGAGTGTTCTAATTTCACTGACTTACATGAGGCTGTCCAGCTTTTGCAACACCACTTGCTAAAGAGACTCTCTTTTCTCCATTGTATATTCTTGCCCCCTTTTGTCAAAGATTAATTGACTGTAGGTGTGTGGATTTATTTCTAGGCTCTCTATTCTGTTCCATTGATCTATATGTCTGTTTTTGTGCAAATACCACCCTGTTTTGATTACTGTAATTCTGTAGCATTGTCTGAAATGTTGGAGGGCTATTTTTGTCTCCAGGTTTGTTCTTTTTCCTCAGGTTTACTTTGACAATTCTGGATCTTTTGTGGTTCCATATAAATTTTAGGATTATTTGCCCTAGTTCTGTGAAAAATGTCATGGGTAATTTCATAGGGATCACATGAAATCTGTAGATTGCTTTGGGTGGTATGGCCATTTTAACAATATTAATTCTTCCAATCCAAAAGCATGGGATAACTTTCCATTTCTTTGAATCATCTTCAGTTTCCTTTATCACTGTTTAATAGTTCTCAGCATATAGGTCTTTCACCTCCTTGGTTAGATTTATTCCTAGGTGTTTTTGTTTGACTTGATTTTTAATGGGATTGGTTTTTTACTTTCACTTTTTTCATTAGGATAAATTCTTTCTCTTTGTTAGTGTAAATTGTTAGTGTAAATTTCATTGTTAGTGTAAAAATTGCAACAGATTTCTGTATATTAATTTTGTATGTTGCTAACTTGCTTAATTCACTTATTAGTTCTAATATTTTTGTATGCAGTCTCTAAGGTTTTCTATAGCCTATCATGTCATTTTCATATAATGACAATTTTACCTCTTCCTTTCCAATGTGGATATCTTTTATTTCTTTTTCTTGTCTGATTTCTGCAGCTAGGACTTCCAGTGCTATATTCAAAAGAAGTGGTTAGTTGGCATCCTTGTCTTGTTCCTGAATTTGGTTGGAAGGCTTTCAGCTTTTTACTGTTGGGTACTATTTACTATTTTCTGTGGGTTTGGAGAAAATGACATTTATTATGTTGAGGTATGTTCCCTCTATGCCCACTTTTTGGAGAGTTTTTATCATAAATGGATGTTAAATTTTGTCAAAAGTTTTTTCTGCATCTCCTGAGATGATCATGTGCTTTTTATTCTTCAGTTGATTAATGTGGTCTATCACATTGTTTGATTCACAGATATTGAAAACTCCTTTCATTCCTGGGATAAACCCCACTTGATCATGTTGTATGATCTTTGAAATGTATTGTTGGGTTTGGTTTGCTAATATTTTGTTGAGGATTTTTGCATCTATGTTCATCAATGATATTGGCCTGTAATTTTTTTTGTGTGTGATAGCTTTCTCTGGTTTTGGTGTCAGGGTGCTGCTGGCCTCATGCAATGAGTTTGGGAATTCCTTCCTCTGCAGTTTTTGATAATAGTTTGAGAAGGATAGGTGTTAACTCTTCTTTAAATGTTTGGTAGAATTCACCTGTGATGCCATCTGGTCCTGGACATTTTTTTGCTGAGAGTTTTTTTATTTTATTTTTTTACATCTTTATTGGAGTATAATTGCTTTACAATGGTGTGTTAGTTTCTGTTTTATAACAAAGTGAATCAGCTATATATATATATACATATATCCCCATATCTCTTCCCTCTTGCATCTCCCTCCCTCCCACCCTCCCTATCCCACCCCTCTAGGTGGTCACAAAGCACCGAGCTGATCTCCCTGTGCTATGTGGTTTCTTCCCACTAGCTATCTATTTTACATTTCGTAGTGTATATATGTCCATGACACTCTCTCACTTTGTCCCAGCTTACCCTTCCCTCTCCCTATGTCCTCAAGTCCATTCTCTAGTAGGTCTGCATCTTTATCCCCATCTTGTTCCTAGGTTCTTCATGATTTTTTTTTTTTAGATTCCATATATGTGTGTTAACATATGACATTTGTTTCTCTCTTTTTTTTTAGAAGATAATGGGGGTAGGAGTTTATTAATTAATTTATTTATTTTTGCTGTGTTGGGTCTTCATTTCTGTGTGAGGGCTTTCTCTAGTTGTGGCAAGCGGGAGCCACTCTTCTTTGTGGTGCACGGGCCTCTCACTATCACGGCTTCTCTTGTTGCAGAGCACAGGCTCCAGACGCACAGGCTCAGTAGCTGTGGCTCACGGGCCCAGTTGCTCTGCGGCATGTGGGATCCTCCCAGACCAGGGCTCGAACCCGTGTCCCCTGAATTAGCAGGCAGATTCTCAACATTGCGCCACCAGGGAAGTCCTGTTTCTCTCTTTCTGACTTACTTCACTCTGTATGACAGACTCTAGGTCCATCCATCTCACTACAAATAACTCAATTTCTTTTCTTTTTACAGCTGAGTAATATTCCATTGTATATATTTGCCACATCTTCTTTATCCATTCATCTGTCAATGGACACTTAGATTGCTTCCATGTCCTGGCTATTGTAAATAGAGCTGCAATAAACATTGTGGTACATAACTCTTTTTTGAATTATGGTTTTCTCAGCGTATATGCCCAGTAGTGTGATTACTGGGTCGCATGGTAGTTCTATTTTTTATTTTTTAAGGAACCTCCATACTGTTCTCCATAGTGGCTGTATCAATTTACATTATTTGCTGGGAGTTTTTCAAATTACTGATTCAATTTTGTTAATGGTAATTGGTCTGTTCATATTTCCTATTTCTTCCTGGTTGAGTCTTGGGAAATTGTGCACTTCTAGGAATTTGTCCATTTCTTCTAGGTTTTCCATTTTGTTGGCATATAGTTGCCTGTAGTAGTCTCTTATGGTTCTATGTATTTTTGTGGCATCGGTTGTGACTCTCCTTTTTCATTTCTGACTTTATTGATTTGGGCCCTCTCCCCCTTTTCCTTGGTTAGTTTAGCTAAAAGTTTATCAATTCTGTTTATTTTTAAAGAACCAGCTTGTAGTTTTATTGATATTTTCTATTGCTTTTTAGTCTCTATTTTATTAATTTTTGCTCTGATCTCTATGATTTTGTTTCCGGCTACCTTTAGGTTTTGTTAGTTCTTCTTTCTCTAGTTCCTTTAGATGTAAGGTTAGGTTGTTTATTTGAAATTTTTCTTGTTTCCTGAGGTAAGCTTGTATTGCTATAAATTTCTCTCTTAGAACTGCTTTTGCTGAGTCCCATAGGTTTTGGATTATTGTTTTTTTCATTTTCATTTGTCTCTAGGTAATTTTTCATTTCCTCTTTGACTTTTTCAGTGATCCATTTGTTGTTTAGTAGCATACTGTTTAGCTTCCTTGTGTTTTTTGCAGCTTTTTTCTTGTAGTTGATTTCTAGTTTAATATCATTGTTGTCAGAAAAGAAAATGCTTGCTATAATTTCTATACTCTTAAATTTGTTGAGGCTTGTTTTATGGCCTAGAATGTGATCTCTCCTGGAGAATGTTCCATGTGCACTTGAAAAGAATGTATATTCTGCTGCTTTCGGATGGAATGCTCTCTATATATCAATTAAGTGCATTTGATCTAACGTGTCAGTTAAGGCCAGTGTTTCCTTACAGATTTTCTGTCTGGATGTTCTGTCCATTGATGTGAGTGGAGTGTTAATGTCCCCTACTATTATTATATTACTGTCAATTTCTTGCTTTATATCCGTTAGCATTTGCTTTATGTATTTAAGTGCTCCTATATTGGGTGCATATGTATTTAGAATTGTTATATCTTCTTGGATTGATCCGTTGATCATGATGTTGTGTCCTTTGTCTCTTGTAACATTCTTTATTTTAAATTCAATTTTGTGTGAAATAAATATCGCTACCCCTGTTTTCTTTTGACTTCCATTTGCAATGAATACTTTTTTCATCCATACACTTTCATTCTGAATTTGCTTTTAGATCTGATTTGAGTATCTTGTAGGAAGCATATATATGGGTCTTGTTTTTGTATCCACTCAGCCACTCTATGTCTTTTGATTGAAGCATTTAATCCTTTTACATTTAAAGTAAATATTGATATGTATGTTCTTATTGCTATTTTGTTAATTGTTTTGGTGTTGTTTTTATAGGTTTTTTTCATTTCTTCTTTTATTCTCTTCTCTTTTGATTTGATTACTGTCTTATTGTTATTTTTTTATTCCTTTTCTTTTTTTGTGGGTGTGTATATATATGTATGCATGTGTATGTGTGTGTGTGCATATATATATATATATACATATATATAGTAGATTTTTGGTTAATATTTACCATGTTGTTTCAATATAGCCATATTAAATCACATACACACACAGAGACAAATGCATTTTAAAAACCCTGCATTTGTATTCTCCTCCCCTCATGATTGTTATTTTTGACATCATGTTTTACATCTAATTGTTCTGTGTATTCCTTAATTGCTTATTGTGGATATAGGTGACTTAATAATTTTTTCTTTCAACCTTCCTAATAGCTTTCTGTGGGGATGATTTCATACCTTACTGTATGTTTACCTTTACTGATGAGCTTTTTCATTTTGTAATTTTCATGTTTCTAGTTGTTGCCTTTTGTTTTTTGCTAGGACATGTTCCTTTAACATTTCGTGTAAACCTGTTTTGGTGGTGCTGAACTCTTTTAACTTTTGCTTGTCTGCAAACTTTTGATCTCTCCATCAAATCTGAGTGAGAAACTTGCTGGCTAGAGTATTCTTGGTTATAGGTTTTTCCCTTGAATCATTTTAAATATATTGTGACACTCCTTTCTGGCTCATAGGGTTTCTTCTGAAGAGTCAGCTGATAGCCTTATGGATATTCCTTTTTAGGTTATTTGTTGCTTTTACACTGTTGCTTTTAATATTCTCTCTTTATCTTTAATTTTTGTCATTTTAATTACAACATGTCTTGGTGTGTTTCTCATTGGGTTAATCCTGTGTGGAACTCTCTGCATCTCCTAGACTTGGATGTCTGTTTCTTTACCCAGATTAGGGAAGTTTTCAGTTATTATGTCTTAAAATATGTTCTATGAACCTCTCTTTTCTCTTTCTGGGACCCCTGTAATGTGAATATTAGTGCACTTGATGTTGTCCCAGAAGTCTCTTAAACTGCCTTAATTTCTTTTCATTCCTTTTTCTTTTATACTTTTTTTTTTGGTTCAACTTCAGTGATTTCAACTTCTCTGTCTTCTAGCTTGATGGTCCATTCCTCTGTATCATTTAGTCTACTGTTGATTTCTTCTAGTGTAGTTTTCATTTCAGTTATTGTATTCTTCATCTCTGTTTGGATATTCTTTATATTTTGTAACCCTTTGTTAAAACCTTCTAACTTCTCACTATGTACATCCATACTTCTCCTGAGTTTTTGATCACCTTTATAATCACTACCCTGAACTCCTTCTTGGGTAGGTTTCCTATCTCCACTTCACTTAATTCTTCTGGGGTTTTATCTTGTTTCTTCATCTAGAACATGTTCTTCTGCTGCTTTATTTTGTCTAATTTTCTGTTTTTATTTTTATGCGTGTGGTAGGTTAGTTACATTTCTTGACCTTGGAGAAGCAGCCTTCTCTAGGAGATGTCCTATGCATTCCAGAAGCACTCTCCCCTGCTAGTGGACAAGGCTGGGACCCAGCTGGGTCTAGGGTAAGGTCTAGCTTACTCTGGACATACTGGATATGTAGGCTGTGTGACTGTGGTTTTCTTGCATCTGGTGTCTGTCCTCTGGTTGGTGAGGTTGGTCCAGAGACTAGAGCAGGCTTCCTGGAGGCCGGTTGGGTGCCCTGGTTATTCTGAAGCTTGTGCCTGCCCACTAGTGAATGAAGCTGGATCCTGGACCCTCTTCTGGGCAGAGTCGTGCCTAGAGGCATGTCTAGAGGTAGCTGTGAGTTCAGGAGGTCTTTAGGTATCCTCTCTACTGATGAGTGTGGCTCTGTCCCCACCCAGTTAGTTTCTTGGCCTGAGGCATCCCAGCAGTGACACCTACAGGCTCTTGGTTAGGGCCAGGTCTTGGCACTAGTGAGCTAGATGGAGGATTCCACAATGGTGTCTGCCAGCACCAGTGTCCATGTGGTAGAAGGTGCTCCCAAGAATGGCTTGCATCAGTGTCTATTTCCCCAGGGTGAGCTGCAATTGCCTCCTGCCTCTCCAGGAGACTCTCCAAAACCAGCAGATAGATCTCACCCAGGTTTAAAGCAAATTACTGCTTTTGCCCTGGATCCTGTTGTGTGTATTTTGTGTGCACCCTTTAAGAGTGAAGTCTCTATTTTCACCATTCCTGTGGGACTCCTAAAATGAAGCCCCACTGACTTTCAAAGCCAAATGTTCTGTGAGCTCATCTTCCTGGTGCAAGACCCCTAGGCTGGGGAGCCCAATGTGGGGCTCAGAGTTCTCACTCCTGTGAGAGAATCTGTGCAATATAATTCTCCAGTTTATGGTTTGCCCACCCAGGGATATTTGGCTTGACTATGTCATGAGTCTGCCCCTCCTACCCATCTTGTGGTTTTTTCTTTATGTCTTTAGTTGTAGAAAATCTTTTCTGGTAGGTTCTGGTCTTTTACATCAATGGTTGTTTTGCATATAGTTGTGATTTTGGTGTGCTTGTGAGAGGAGGTGAACTCAGGATCTTTTGCCACCAACTTGGTCGATCTCCTCCTCTGTCAGCTTTGATGAGATAAAATGTGTTTCGGAGAGCTAAAGGATGTGCATGTGGCATTTCTTTCTACTATTATTATTGTCATCAATTCTTGAAAGCTCTATACTCTCTAACTACTGAAGATCATATACTAATAAAAAGTAATTAACTATCATCTAGACAAAAAAATTGACTTATTTCATTTCATGAGTGATAATAGCATCTGAAAAGTCTGTAGCTCAAACTTTAATAGAAACATGAGGGGCTGTGTTTCTTGGTTCTCAGCATGCTTATAAGATCACAAAGAGTTGAAGTAAATAAATACCTCTTGTAGCACACTATGACCTTCATAGTTTCAAAGGAAATTCAATATCATAGGGCAAGCTAACACTTGAGAAACCCTTTTGTCAGACACCTTTGTTACTTTTTTCATATGTTTAATTAATAAAGAAAATTTCCCAATAGTATGTATTATATATGCCTTTAAAATTTTGTAACAAGACCCTCTCTTTTACAACTTAAATGGCATTATTTGCTATTACTCTGCATGCTAAAATAATCACCAGTTTGGCAATACTGGTGTTTCATTTCTCAATTGTAGACCTTCCCAAAGTATAAGTTACTTGACTTAGTTGTATTGGACTTACTGAAAAAAAGGTTTGCTCTCTGTAAAATGCTTTTAAAACCAAAAAAAAAAGAGAAAACATATATCTGATATGATTTTCACTTTTTAAAGGCGGTCTAGTGTAGGATCATACAAAAAAGAATACTATTTATCAATTGTTTAATCTTAACAGAATTTTCAAAAACTAGGTTTGAAAAGTCAATTCAAATTTACTTAGAATATCAGAGGGGCTAGCTGTTTGATTTCTTTGAAGTTTCCTTAGGACTGCAATTAGATAGGGCACCATTTAGAATTTGGTGGTTAATTCCTAAAATATTGTGATTCTTTTTGGCATATACTAATTGTATATAAACAATAGTTCTTTTATGCATAATATTTGATATCTTTAACAATCCTATGCATGGATAAAACAGGTGTTATTATTATCCACATTTTAGAGGGAAACAAAAAAGAAACCAAGGCTCTGAGACATTTAAGTGATTTGTACAAACCCAGATCTCACACCAGACCTAGATGTCTTTCCATTTCACCACACTGACAAATGGCATGCAGCAAAAAATTCCCATCTTTCCCTCTCCCTCTAGGACCAAATACATTTAATAATGTAATAGAAAGGGAGCACTGAGTATCAGAAGGCCTCTGTTTCCAGGATAAGTTCTTCTAATAATTAGCCATGCAATTTTGGGAAACCATATATGTAAGTTGGAAAATTAAAATATTCTTAACACATTTTTTACTGGAGATGTATTACGGCCACAGGCGTTAGTTTCTGCAGAAATACCCCAGTCAATAATGTGTTACGACTACAAAGTCAGGAAATATATCCCATTAATTCTTTAAAATTACTGGAAGATGTATTTCAGCTGACCAAAGATGAATAAAAATAAATAATTCAAGAACAGAGAAGCTGTGGTATAAAAGAACTAACAATGAGGAATGAAACTAGTAAAGTGTAGTTTGTCAAAATAATCTTCATTAATATGGTTATAAACTTAACAGAAAATTTTGAAAAAATCTCGAAAGATAAAGTAGACACCTCAAATAACAATAATTTATTTTACATTAATGATAATAGTTTGTATTTAAAATTCAAGATTGTAGCAAGCGAAGCTGAAGAATGTTGGGAAGCAGAAGATGAATGTAAAAGCATATTTAAGTTTATATGTTAAATGTTGGCATTGATACTTTCATTCTGACATCCATAAATAGGAAAACCAGCAGCCATAATTTTCTGTTACTTTCTTCTTCATATGTTAAAACTATTTGAGAAAAGGAAAAATGCCCAAATACACATATTACTTTGCCAATCAACAAAAGTAAAGCAAGCTTATGTGCAGGCAGTGGATACTACCAAAGCAAAGCTATTCGTCAGAAATCTGGAAGATGGGGCTTCCCTGGTGGCGCAGTGGTTGAGAGTCTGCCTGCCGATGCAGGGGACGCGGGTTCGTGCCCCGGTCTGGGAAGATCCGACATGCCGTGGAGCGGCTGGGCCCGTGAGCCATGGCCGCTGAGCCTGCGCGTCCGGAGCCTGTGCTCTGCAACGGGGGAGGCCACAGCAGTGAGGCCCACGTACCGCAAAAAAAAAAAAAAATAGAAATCTGGAAGATGACCTATGATTAGGTTGGTTCACAATATTTAGAATGAAACACTAAGGTTGAACATCTGAACATATTACATGACAGACTTTACATTAGGATGAGAAGTCATATTAATATGATATTTTCAATAATATCTTATTGGACCCAGGCCAGAAATACTTATAAACTTATTTCTTCCATAATTGAATAAAATTTCCCTGAACCTCAGAATTTCAAATACTAAAAGGGCAAAACCTTTTTGCTAGGTGTCCTCACTACTTAGTAAATCTCAAATTATTTCCTGACCATTAAATGTGGAAGCTAGAGTAACTTCTTACAAAGAAGAGGCTACATGGGGCTATTATTGCAATTCTCTGGTTATTTCTGGTAGTCATTTGATGAGACTCTGGACAAAGTGTGATGAAGGGGAGTGTATGTACACACGTTTGTGCAAAGATGAAATAGGTAAATGAGACAAGTGTCTAATCACTTGAAGTGGTACATTTAATACCCAATTAATAATCTTACAGATCCTGTATGTTTAAATTATGAGCTCTTAGATAGGACTACACACATTTTGTAGGTCTCTGAGATAAATGAAAAGTAAGGATTCCCTTTTCTATCTGTGAGATCTATACCTAATCCTGTCCAAAATGCAAAGTAGTGTGGGTTTTCCCCTTACAAGATTATACTCTAAAAGAAAATGAGGTAGGTGTACTAATAAGGCAGTACCAGAATTAACATGTCCTAATTATGGGCAAGTAATTTTTGCCACATTCTAAAATTACATACCTCAGTATTTCCATGGATGAATCTTACTCTTCATATACTTTAGATAATCACTACCATGAGTGATATAAGTATTACCAGAAACAATATGTAAATAATGAAAAGTGTCTGATGGTAATTTTGCATCCCTCTTACATGATTTTGGCTAAATGGTGTTGCTGTTGAACCTATTCCATATTTATAGTGTGTTAGATAAGTGCTGCCTTATTTCTTCCCCCCAAACTCCCACTTTAATTTCAGAATGACAAAAAGATGCTTACCAGATTCAGAAAACAAAGTGAACATCTTGAGCATGCTATTGACCGTGTTCTTGTCATGATATCGGAAAGAAGAAGGGCACGTACTCTACATGGCACTTATGAACAACCGCCTTATAACATTCTTACTGCTGCTCTTGAACTGATTAATATGGTCAAGATGATACTAAACATTCTGGAAAGGTAATTCCTAATATGTGATCTGTAAAGCTTTAAGATAGTTGCATTTTCCCCTCTTTTTCCCTCTTCAGAAAACTTCTGAATGAATTGGATTTTATTTCCACAGTATCTTTCAAAAACAGTTATAGATTTTTATTGATGCTCTGAATATTTCCCTAGAATGAAGAACACTGTTATATAATTCACTTTAAATAATCTGATATTTGATCATCTGACATTTTATAGAAAAATATCATTTTACAGAAAAATTATTTATTTTTACAAAGGATTCACTTTTCTACTGCTTCATTAGAAAGAGCACTTGTTTCTCTACAGTCTTTCAGGGATGCATGAAAGTTACAATAGAGTTTTAATTTACCACATCTGGGCAAAATAGTTTTTTTTCATATATATATATAAATTACATTAGGGATATTTTATAAACAAGTCAATCCTATTTTTAAAACTCTGTATTACTAAGAGAGGGCTACAGAAATCAAAGGCTAATGATTTCTAATCTTGTTTTGATAATAATCTGCAGGTAGTATATTAATATTTCAATTTTGAAATTGTCATTTTTCTCAAAGACTATAGTCAACTCTATATCCTACACACAAATGAAGCATTATATGTATATTTATTTCTAGGCTGTTTTCTTCCCCTATTAGAAAGTATTACATCCCAAAGATAGAGAAATTAGATAGTAAAAGAGGGAAGCATGCTTTTATGATCAATCAGAGAGGTATAAGAGGGAGAAGTCATGACACTTTTCTCCTCCCTCTTTGTTACTTGCTCTCTTACTGATTATCATTTCTTTTCATTGTAATTCATACTTGATTGACAAACCCATTTTGTTCACATAAAGAAGGGATGAAGTGACTGACCCACTTGTTCAAAAAATTTCAAATTGAATGGTAGAAGAAATTTAGGACATTCATCAGTTCCTCTACTTCCTCTCTTCTGAGTTCCTTACAAACATCTATCTGGTAACAAACTTAGACAAAGGAAATAATGGAATCCTTGGAATAAATTCAACATAAAGAGAATAAGGAAAAGGATAATGGGCAGACAGCAAAGATAGCTGCAGGACTGGGTAGTGGCAACAAAAAGACCCCCAAAATGAATATAATCTGTTTCACTGATGTTTGATAATTCACAGTATTAAATTTTCTCATTTAATTAAAGTAGTCTCATTTCAAAATTCATATCATGGTCTCAGTATTAAGAAGCACTCTTTGGTACAATTTCACTACATCACCAATTTGAGAGCTTTTTTACTTTCATCACTGGAACCAGGGAAGACTAAATGGGGTTTATATTGCTCCTGCAATATTTTGTATTGAGTAGTCCTTAAGACAATTAGTCAGATTCCTCTTTCATAAATTATATAATCTATACAAAGTGACCTCATATAACAGCTTTTGAATATGGCAGATTTATGAATCACCTTAGCATCTTCTTTTTCCAACTGCTTGAAGATTTTAAACTTCAGTTTACAACATAACAGATTTCCATAGTTCTTGTTTAAGAATTAGAGACTATTAATAAGAGTTACTCAAACTGAATAACCATTTTACTAAGCTGAGCACTTATTGAACATTCTATATATTGTCTTTGAACACATAAAATATTATGAATGAAATACATTAAGAAAAACTAATGCTGTGTTTTGCACTGATCGTGGTTGCTATAAAACACCTTAGTACTTTTAAATTTCTTAGCTTTAATTGCTTTTGATTTTCCAAAGACCTCCTAGGAAAGTCCAAATACCTTGAAAATTGTGTCAGGGACTCATCTGGCTCATTTCTGATCAGAGAGTCACATAGATTTTAAGAATTATTGGTGTTCAGCCTAATTGCATTTCCTATAGATTAATTAAATTTCCCTTATCTGTGGGTCAAGTGGAGGAATTGGAGTATCAGTTGGAGAAATTTTTCCCTCTTTTCTCTCAAGTAATTGTGTCAGTGGGAAAAATAATCTCTATGGTTTACCCTAAAATTGGCCTAACCTCTGTGTTTCTAAAAGAAAACATGGGAAAGATTCTGTTAAAATGTAAATTTTCCATTATTAGCATTAATATTTTATTTTTTTCAAATTGTAATCCAAAATAGTAATTTATTTGATTTAATCAAATATATGATTTCAGGCCTAAAATTTATTTCAAATTTATTAGAAAGAAGGATAGAAATCTGGTGAGTCACCTTGGTGATAGAGATAATAAATATTTTTGAGAATTGAAATGAATTCAGGAGTTTAATCAAGATGTCATCATGATAAAAGAGGGAAACGTACTTATATGACCTCTTCCCAGGAACAGTTTCCTCTTCATTAAATTTTCCTAAAAGATATTAAACTTTTTTGTGAGTTACTAGAACTTTTCAACTGAACTACAGTGTACAAAAAAATTGACTTTGCCAGCATTATAAGCTTCGATACAGATGAGACATCTACATTTAAATTCTGCTTTATTAGTAATAGAATAAACATTTTAAGATTTATTATAAAAGTTATGGGTACTAAAACATTCTTAATTATGGTACTAAATGGAAATCTTAATCTGTTCACAAGGATTTCTCTCAGTATGTTATATTTGCATTAGTCATTAAAATTTTAAGCGACTTACTTATTTGAGGTAAACAGAATTTGTGACAAAATTTATTAAGGAGGGTAATGTAGTAACTCAAGACCACTTATCAAAGCATAACTACCCAAGATTCTACTTGTAAGGAAATATAAATTGAGCATTTTTCACGTTAAGAATTAAGGGATAGTGCGGGGTGAGGTGGTAGGTGGGTGACCCAATATTTTCTTGGCTATTTGCTCATTTTTTTGGTCCAGAAATAAATAAGAAGGAAAAAACTGCCTAGGGAATTTTGCTCACATGTTTCATACCCTGGACATAGTTATAAGAGATTATCCTATGGATCTGGCAGCTACTTTTGCCACATAAATTTATAAACTTATTATAAGAAGATATTTGAATCATTGCCAATGCTCTTATGTGTTTTATAAATAGACTTCCAGAAAATGGCACTTTCATGTAAAAACCAGGGATTGTAATCTCCTAGGAATTTGGGGAAGGAGTTATAAATTACATTTTCTTGCTAATTCTTAAAACTAAAATTTCACTTCCCATGGGAGAGTAAATATGATTTCAGCATTTTAATGCTTGTTAATTTATTTTACAAATGACATTCTGAAAATTGTTCTCCATTTTTTATTATAATGGTGATTATTTTCCAACAAAGTTATGTATGTTTTATCACCTAATTCAAATTACTCCTTGTGATTACATGTCCAGCAAATCACAGAAGTCTAAGAGTTATGCTAGACAAAATTAATAAACCCAAAAGTTTTCCATTGGTTATAGTGTCCTAAGTAAAATATATCTTTTATTTTAATTTGTGGCAAATAAAATGAATTGCCAGATACAGCCAATCTATTTTTCAAGGGGTAGATAATCTACTTGTGGATTACATACTTAATTAATATTTGATACTTTTCCTTCTTCCTTTTGTTCTTTTCATGTAATCCTTTGTATAGTAAACTAGCCAAGGAAAATTCAAAAGTTACCTACTCTGCCTTCCACTTATTGATAGCAACTTGAAAATGGGAATAAATGCTGTAAATTGTGCACCTATCATCCTACCACTTTATTGAGGCCATAGATATATTACATTGATCATCTTCCATGTAAGCTTTCTGTTATTTTTTGACGTAACTTTGTGATGTTTAGAATTTAGCTGACCCTTGGCACTTTCACAAAGTGATCTAAAGCTCTACATACTATGGATTATAATTTTCACTTTCCTAAGGTATAAAGCTGTGGTACTCAGTGAAATTGAGATTGATGGAATCTCTTGTCATCTTTCCCTGGCAGCCCTCCATTTGATTGCATGTCAGAATTTTCCAGTCTGGAAAAACACCTCATTAAACGTATTACATTACTGAAACATTTCTCTGAACAGGTAAGACATAGTTTTGTTGTACTGTTCTCCATATACCTCCATATGCGTTTATTCATCAAATCTTGTAATTTTATAGTTATATAAAATTACAGATATACAGTTATATAAAATTATAGATATACTATCTCCAATAGTACCTATATAAATTTTCTTTTCTTTAACATTTCCAGTGCCAACACTGAAATTCAGATCCATATTTTTTATATAGAGGTAGAATATTAGTATAGCTACTAATGGATTTGTCAACTCAAATCTCTTTTCTATTCAATTTAAATTTACCACTATTGTTTCATTATTCTAAAATAACTATTAAACTGATCAGAAACCTTCAAACTTTCACCATTGTCCAGGGAATGTAGGCTAAACTTGTTAAACTACCATTCACAACACTCCTTAGTCCATACTCATCTATTGTCTTATCCTCCTCTTTTATGTGATCCCTGAACTACCCGTAGGATCTTTTACTCATTCATCCTTAAATGTTTCATGTATGATTTCATCTTTATTCTTTTTATCATAATATTTTCTCTACCTCAAATTTACTACCATGACTTCTTATCAAAGTAACACACTTCTTTTATTTTATTTATTTATTTATTTATTTTTTTAGCGGTACGTGGGCCTCTCACTGTTGTGGCCTCTCCCATTACGGAGCACAGGCTCCGGACGTGCAGACTCAGAGGCCATGGCTCACGGGCCTAGCCGCTCCGCGGAATGCGGGATCTTCCCGGACCAGGGCAAGAACCCGTGTCCCCTGCATCGGTAGGCAGACTCTCACCCACTGCGCCACCAGGGAAGCCCCAACACACTTCTTTTAAAGGGTGGTTAGTTCATTCATTTATTTGTTCATACTTCCATTTATCCATTCATCAATCAAACAAGATGACTCCATTCTTTTGTAGTTACTATTTTCTAGAATTTAACATTGTAAGCTTGATTTAATTCCATAATCATTTGTGGGTTGTCTATATGCAGATACATGTTCTGGGCTTCATTGAGGACTCATGAATGAATAAAATAGAATTCTTTCCCTCAAAATTTAGTAGAACAATGAGATATTTAAACAAGTAATGTTTATTTCTTAACAAATATATTGTCTTAACAATTAGATTTTAATTCTTTTGAGATCAGGGATTATCCTACATTATTTTACATTGATTGTTCAACACAACCTTTTGTACATAGTGTCTAATAAATATTTCATGATGATTAAACATACCAAGGAATCCTGAAACAGTATTCATTAACACAGGTATTGTGTCCACGTAAATAGAATTTCCTTTATCAGAAATGACTTCAAAGAGTGGTTGTGTGTGGGAATTTTTAATAATAATAACTAATACTTATATAGCAATTATTATTTGTCAGACACTTTTCTAAGCATTAGATATAGTGACTTTTTTTAATCTTCAAATCATTTCAAGCCTGTTGACTGGCTGAAATTTCTTCAGGTCACGTTGAATATAATGAGAAGACCAAGAAGAATGCAGGTCACAGAGGTCCAACTATTTTCTGCACTAATCTGCAGATGGGTTTTTTGGTTCAAGGAGCCTTTTCTCAGATCAGTCTCTACCATTTTTTGTTTTACTAAGGCAGAAAGAATCATGGGGACTTTTATATCTTACGAGAAGCCACAAAATTAGACTGCTGCTTTCAGCAGTCACTCCAGATTTCTTTTTTTCAGGCTAACCATCCCACTGAGAAAAATTAGAAAATATGGACAAAATAAACTCTTCTCTTTGAGGGCATCGAAGAGGTTAAGGCAAAGTGCACACATAAATACAAGGCTATGACAACAGTGAAAACAAAGGGATGGAAAAAGATATGCCATAAAAACAGATTAAAACCTGGCCTAGTTCCTAGTTTAAAAAACCTGGCCTAGTTCCTAGTTCCTAGCCACACACACATATACGAAGTACTTACATGTATGTATGTACTTGATACATACACATATACATATATACATATATATATGTGTATATACATATACATACATATATGAAGTAAATTTTAGAGCAAGAAGCATTGTAAACTAATACTGTATTGCATAATTAAATTTTGCTAAGAGAGCAGAACTTAAGCATTTTCAACAACAAAAAAGTAATTATATGAAATGATGGATGTGTTAAATTACTTGATTGTGGGAATGCTGTCACAATGTATATGTATACAAATCATTATGTGTATGCTTTAAATATATTACACTTATTTAGCAATTAAACCTTAGTAAAGCTGGGGAAAAAGAAGGCAAGAGAAATCACAGTAAGAATTTTAAAATATTTTGAAATGAATCATAATGAAGACATGACATGGCAAACTATTGACATGAAGTTTAACTTGTATTTAAGGAGGATTCATACCTTTCAATGTATTTAATAAAAAAGAAAAAGAGCTAAAAATCTATAATCTAAATATTCATCTCATGAAGCTACTACAAGAATAACAAATTAAATCCAAAATAAATATAGAAAGAATAAAATATAACTAAAATAGATGCAGAAGGTAATGAAATAGAAAGTAAACAGTAGGCTAAACCCCTCAAATTTTATTATTTGAAAGTGAAAAACTCTGACCAAGTTTTTAAAAACCGACAAATAAAATATTAGGAAAGAAAAGGGGATACCTCTGGAGATTCTACCTACATAAAGTAGTATATAATACTCTTTTTATATCTTGTATGTGGAAAATTTGACAATGTGCATGAAATAGAAAAATTCCTAGAAAAACATAATGGAAAATTGACATAAAAAGAAACAGAAAATTTGAATTGTCATATACAATAAAATCTTACTAATTAATTGTCGTCCCTGCACCAGCAACATTACATCACTGGGATCTTGTTAAGATGGCTGACCCAGGTCTCACACCAACCTACTGAATCAGTATCTAAATTTTAAAAAGATCCTCACGTAATTCATATATACATGTATATATATATATATATATATATATATATATATATATATAAATGTTTGGGAATCATTGTAGTAAATACATTGAATCCATAGTTATAAACCTCCACAGAAAGAATGCCCTTGCCTAGATAACGTCATCTGTGAATTCTTCAAAACATTTAAGAGTGAAATGGCACTAAACCTATTCAAACTCTGTCTGATAACAAAAAGAGTAAGAGCACTTTCCAACTAATGTTATGAGGCCATTGTAATGTTATTACCAAACGTTATAAGGGCATTACAAGGAAGGAAATTTATAGATCAATCTCTCCCATAAACAAAGAAACAACAATCTCAAAAAATAGCAAATTGAGTCCAGTGATACATAAAGATTATAATATATCACAGACACATTAGCATTATTCCAGGAATTCAAGGTCAGTTGAACATTTGAAAAGCAATCAATGGAATTAACCAGAGTAAAAGAATAATGGTGAAATATTATATAGCCATCTGAAAAGATGTAGAGAAAGCATTGAGTAAAATTCATCATCTATTCATGATAAAAACTCTCAGCAAGCTTAGAATAAATGGGAATTTCCTTTATTTGATAAACATTATCTACAAATAAAGTATAGCAAATATCATACTTAATGGTAAAATATTGTAAACCTTCTTCCATGAAATCAGTGATGGTACAAATATGTCCACCATTATTATTTTTATTCCACATTGTATTCCAGGGCCAAGAATATGCAATAGGACCAAAAAAGGAAAGGAAATATTTAAGTGTGGAAAAGGAAGAAATGAACCTATCATTGTTCTTACATGACAGAACTGTGTGTTTGGGAAATTCAAATTATTCTGAATGTTAAATATTAGAATTTATCAGTGAACTCAGCAAGATTGCTGAAAATCAAAATACTAAAATCAGTTTCACTTCTATATACTAACTTCAAATAATTAGAGATGAAATAAAAATCACAATATGCCATTTTCAATAGCATACAAAACATCAAACACCTAGGAAAAATATGCAAAATATATGGAATATCTCCTTACTGAAACATATAAAATATTATGAGAGAAAGTAGAGAAGGCCTTAATGAATGAAGAAATATCTCATGTTCATGGATTGGAAGATTCAGTATTTTAAATATATTGGTTCTCTTCAGAATGATCTATAGATTAAATGCAATTCAAATCAAAATGCCAACAGGATTTTTCTGTGTAGATTGGCAAGCTGATTCTAAAATTTATATATGAATTCAAGAAATCAAGATATAGCTAAGTTAATGTAGAAGACTTAGAAGTTAGTGGACTTATACTACTGCATATCAAGACTTATTATATATCTACATTAAGACAGTTCCATATAGGCAAAAGGCAAGCACATAGGCCAATGAAGCTGAATAGAGGATAAAGAAACATCTGACACTTATATGGATACTTGATTTATTATTAAATGCACTTAGGAGCAGTGGGGCAAGAATGGTCTCTTGATTTCTACCTCACACCATAGTAAAAAATCAGTATTAGGTGGATTGTAAATCTAAATGTCAACGGTAACATATTATGGTAGTTTAACAACTCAAACAATACACAAAAATGTATCAATACTAACTATAAAAGAAAAGATTGATAAATTGGACTTCTGTTCTGTTGATAAAAAAGAACTTCTGTCCGTAAAAGATATTGAGAGAGTAAAAACACTGGCTACAAAATGTGAGATGGTACTTGCAATCGATATAACCAAGAATATTTAAAACTTGAATTTACAAAGAGCTTTTACAAAGCAATAAGAAAAAAGCAACTTACTGAGAAAATACCTGAATGAACACTTCAGAAAAGGATATACTGAAATAGCCAAAAAAATATGTAGAAAGGTCTTCAATCTTAATCAGGGAAAATGAAAATCAAAACAATGTAGGTGGCACCACACACAAGAAAGACTAAAGTTACAAAGACTGACAATACTAAGTGTTATGGAGGATGTGGAGCAAAAAGTTCTCATACACTGTTTGAGGGAGTATAATCTGGCATAACCACATAGGAAAACAGTTTCAGAGTATCTATTAAATGTGAACATACACATTATATCATACAGCATTTCTTTCCTATGTGTGTACCAAACATAAACATATACATATAATTACATAAATTATACATATAAATAAACATATAACATATACAAACAAACATAAACATATAATTTTTGCACCAAAATTTACATTCATAGCAGGATTATTCATTAAAGTCCCAAACTGGAAACAGCCTAAATGTACCTCAACAGTAGCATGGATAAATAAATTATAGTATATTCATACAATAGACTACTAGATGCAATTAAAAAGAGCAAATTATAAATCTTAGAAAATTATTCAATGACAGAAGCTAGACACAGATGAACATATACTGTATTATTTCAGTTATATGAAGTTCAATACAACAAATCTAACCCAAAGTGTTAGAAGTCGGAGTAGTGGTTACCTTTGGGGAAGGGAGGGTGGTAGTGACTGGAAAGGACATGAGAAGGGTTTTTACAGTGCAAATTATTTTCTATTTCATGATCCAAGTGATGGTTTTACGTGTGTTCTCACTTTGTGATAATTCATTTATCCATACAATTAGGATTTGTATACTTTTCTGCATATAGTCTGTATTTTAATAAAACTCTGTATTAAAAGATTTTGCATGTGTGTTCCTCAAAATACTCCATGTCTCCTTTTGGATGTAACTTATCCTTATGTTATTCCTGAGAAGGACACCCCTATAAAGAGTTTTATTACATGCTAGCTTGCCAGAATACATGAAATCCCAATATCAGTAATCATTCTGGTGGGACTGTGGTCCCTGATTTTGCCTAGATTTCACGGTGTGCAAATTAGAAGATTTACTTAAACATTATTTTTTAGTCTTGATTTTGAATGGAAATTTTTCCTTAAATATTCATGAAAATATTTGATTATGTTATCTAAAGCTTTCCCATAATCATGTTATTTTAAAAAAATATAATTTGTAGGAACATTTCACCTAGGAGATATAACAGAAGGCATTTCTTTTTCATAGATATGAGTCTAATTTTTTAAAGACCAGTCATGTTCACAAAAATAAAAGTACTGATTTTTTTCCTAAAATTTCTAAATTTACTTTTCTATTTTCCTTCTGAATACTGATGAATGGCATTGAATCCTTAATTAAGGTGGTGATAGTTTTCCAGACAGCTTTGTCTCTTTATTCTTCAAGGAATGTTGTGGGGAATATTATTCTATATGTCATAACTTCTGTCATAAAAATAGCTAAGTACACCTGGCTATTGTTAAACTTGTGTATTCTGATTTATTGTGCTTTCAAGTCACCTTTCATTGATGAAGGGAGGGAAGAGGCAGAAGAGAGTAAATTAATTAAATAACTTTTGTTAGGATCATCATTTTAATCTGTGTGGTGAATATTTTATCATCCTTAATGAATCACATTATATTCCAGTGTTAAATTTACATCTTATTCTTCAATTAAAATAAGCACTTTTCTTTTCGTTGTATTGAAAGGCAGGAAAGAACTTTACAAATTTCCATGTGTTTCAAAAGTAATTGTTATCACATAGTAGCAGTGTTCAGAGTTGCCTAGTTGGTGAAGAATCAGGTTCTCTCACCAAAAATACTTTAAACTATTTCCTGATATAGTTTTAATATGGAACATTCTTTTTAAAACACAGCTTCACTGAGATAAAATTTATATACCGTACAATTTACCAATTTAAATAGAACAATTATATGCCTTTCAGTAGATTCAAAGTTCTGTAACCATCACTATACATTTTAGAACATTTTTACCATTCTTCAAAATACCCAATCCACATTATCAGTCACTCCCCATCTCTCCATATACTACCACCATCATGACCAACCCAGCCCTAGGCAACCACTAAGCTACTTTTCAATCTCTATAAATTTTCCTATTGTGCACTTTTCACATAAATGAAATCATATGTTTTTTTTGTGACTGGCTATTTTCAATTAGGATAATGTTTTCAAGTTTCATACATGTTGTATCATGCATCAATACTTCATGCCTTTTATTAAAAACTACATTTTATTTATTCATTCATCAGTTGATAGACATATGGGTTGTTTCTACTTTGTGGCTTCTATGAGTAATGCTGCTGTGAACTTCATATACAGGTTTTTAGGTCCTGTGTTTTTATGTTTTTCGGACATATACCTAGGAGAAAAATTGCTAGGTCAAATGGTAACTCTGTGTTTGACTTTTCGAGAAAGTGTTAAATTGTTTTCTAGCATGTCTACACCATTTTACATTCCCACCAAGAGTGTATCAGGTTCCAATTTCTCCATATCCTGGTCAACATTCATTGTTGTTGTTGTTTTTTAAATTAGTTACCTATTTTATACATTTTAGGGTATATATGTCAATCCCAATCTCCCAATTCGTCCCACCACCACACCACGCTCCCTCTTTCCTCCTTTGGTGTCCATACGTTTGTTCTTTATATCTGTGTCTCTATTTCTGCTTTGCAAACACTCATTGTAATATGACATTTTTACTATAGCCATCTCACTGAAAGTGTGAAGTGTTATGCCATTGTAGTTTTGATTTGTATTTCCCTGTTGGTTAATGATAAGGACACTTTTAGTTATTTTTATATTTTCTTGGGAGAAATGTTGGATCACATATTTTGCCCATTTTATAATTGGCTTGTCTTTTCGTTACTGACTTGTAAGCATTCTTTATATATTCTGGATACAGATCCCTTATCAGATATATGATTTGCAAAATTTTTCTGACATTCTATAGGGTTTCTTTCACCCTTGATGGTGTTCTTTGAAGCATAGAGGTTTTTAATTTTTGATGAATTTCAGTTTATTTGCTTTTTAACTTTGCTGCTTGTGTTTTTGGTTTTTCATATAAGAAACTATTTTCTAAAGCAAGGTCATAAAGATTTATGCTTATATTTTCTACTAACAGTTTTACAGGTGTAAATCTTATATTTAAATTTATGATCAATTTTGTGTTTATTTTTCATATGGTGTGAGGTAGGAGTCCATCTTCATTCATTTGCATGCAGAACCCAGTTCTCCTAGCACCATTTGTTGAAAAGATTATTATTTCTTCATTGAACTGTCTTGGTACTACTGTTGAACATCTATTAACTGCAAATGTAAGGATGCACTTCTGAACTCTCATTTCTGGGCTATTAATCCATGTGTATACCTGCATGCCAGTACCACGCTATCCTGGCTACTGTAGCTTTGTAGTAAATTTTAAAATTGGTTAATTATGAGTCCACCAACTTTGTTTTTCTTTTTAAGGATTGTTTTCACTATTGAATATATTTTGCATTTCCACATGAATTTTTTGACTAGCTCACCAATTTCTGCCGTCCCCCCCCCAAAAAAAGAGGTAGCTAGGATTTTGGAAGAGATTGAATTGAATCTGCAAGTCAATTTGAGCAGTATTGCCATCTTACCAATATTAACCTTTTCATTCCATGGACAAGAAATATCTTTCCATTTATTTAGGTCTTATATAATTTTTTTAACAATTTTTGTATTTATTGGTACACAAGTCTTGTACTTGTTTGTTAAATTTATTCCTAAGTATTTTGTTCTTTTTGGTGTTATATTAAATGGAATTATCTTCTTAGTTTCATTTTCATATTGTTTATTGCTAGTGTATAAAAATAAAATACACTTTTATATATTGATCTCATATCTTGGAATATTGCTGAACCCCTGTACTAGTTCTTATACTTTTTAAGCAGATTACTGAGGATTCTTTACCAGGATCATGTCCTATTTCAAGGTTTATAATTTGTTTCATTATTGTGGGAATAGTTTTGCTAGTATTTTACTGAATAATTTTATGTCTATATTCATAAGGGATACTAGTTCATAGTTTTCTTATTATATATATGTCTGATATTGCTATCAAGATAATTCCAGGCTCTTAGAATGACTTGAGGAGTATTTTTTTTTCTCTTATATTTTTTAGGACAGTTTGTAAAGGAGTGGTATTAATTATTTTTTTAACATCTTTATTGGAGTATAATTGCTTTACAATGGTGTGTTAGTTTCTGCTTTATAACAAAGTGAATCAGTTATATATATACATATGTTCCCATATCGCTTCCCTCTTGCGTGTCCCTCACTCCCACCCTCCCTATCCCACCCCTCTAGGTGGTCATAAAGCACCGAGCTAATCTCCCTGTGTTATGCGGCTGCTTCCAACTAGCTGTCTAATTTACGTTTGGTAGTGTATATATGTCCATGGCACTCTCTCACTTCGTCAGAGCTTACCCTTCGCCCTCCCCATATCTTCAAGTCCATTCTCTAGTAGGTCTGTGCCCTTATTCTTGTCTAACCCCTGGGTGCTTCATGACATTTTTTTCCCTTAAATTCCATATATATGTGTTATCATACGGTATTTGTCTTTCTCTTTCTGACTTACTTCACCATGTATGACAGACTCTAGGTCCATCAACATCATTACAAATAGCTCAATTTTGTTTCTTTTTATGGCTCAGTGGTATTCCACTGTATGTATGTGCCACATCTTCTTTATCCATTTGTCTGATGATGGACAATTAGGTTGCTTCCATGTCCTGCCTATTGTAAATAGAGCTGCAATGAATATTTTGGTACATGACTCCTTTTGAATTATGGTTTTCTCAAAGTATATGCCCAGTAGTGGGATTGCTGGGGCATATGGTAGTTCTATTTATAGTACTTTAACGAACCTCCATACTGTTCTCTATAGTGGCTGTACCAATTCACATTCCCACCAGAAATGCAAGAGTGTTCCCTTTTCTCCACATCCTCTCCAGCATTTATTGTTTCTCCATTTTTTGATAATGGCCATTCTGACTGGTGTGAGATATCTCATTGTAGTTTTGATTTGTATTTCTCTACTGATTAATGATGTTGAGCATTCTTCATGTGTTTGTTGGCAGTCAGTGTACCTTCTTTGGAGAAATGTCTATTTACGTCTTCTGCCCATTTTTGGATTGGGTTGTTTGTTTTTTTTATATTGAGCTGCGTGAGCTGCTTATACATTTTGGAAATTAATCCTTTGTCAGTAGCTTCATTTGCAAATATTTTCTCCCATTCTGAGGGTTGTTTTATGATCTTGTTTATGGTTTCCTTTGCTGTTCAAAAGCTTTGAAGTTTCATTAGGTCCCATTTGTTTATTTTTGTTTTTATTTCCATTTCTCTAGGAGGTGGGTCAAAAAGGATCTTGCTGTGATTTATGTCATAGAGTGTTCTGTCTATGTTTTCCTCTAAGAGTTAGATAGTTTCTGGCCTTACATTTAGGTCTTTAATCCATTTTGAGCTTATTTTTGAGTATGGTGTTAGGAAATGTTCTAATCTCATACTTCTACATGTACCTGTCAAGTTGTCCCAGCACCACTGATAAAAGAGGTTGTCCTTTCTCCACTGTACATTCCTGCCTCCTTTTAAAAAGATAAGGTGACCATATGAGCGTGGGTTTATCTCTGGGCTTTCTATCCTTCTCCACTGATCTATCTTTCTGTTTTTGTGCCAGTACCATACTGTCTTGATTACTGTAGCTTTTTAGTATAGTCTGAAGTCAGAAAGCCTGATTACTCCAGGTCTGTTTTTCATTCTCAAGGTTGCATTGGCTCTTTGGGGTCTTTTGTGTTTCCATACAAAATGTGAAATTTTTTGTTCTAGTTCTGTGTAAAATGCTAGTGGTAGTTTGATAGGTATTGCATTGAATCTGTAGATTGCCTTGGATAGTAGAGTCATTTTCACAATGTTCCTTCTTCCAATCCAAGAACATGATATATCTCTCCATCTATTTGTATCATCTTTAATTTCTTTCATCAGTGTCTTATAATTATCTGCCTACAGTTCTTTTGCCTCCTTAGGTAGGTGTATTCCTAGATATTTTATTCCTTTTGTTGCAGTGGTAAATGGGAGTCTTTTCTTGATTTCACATTCAGATTTTTCATCATTAGTGTATAGGAATGCCAGAGATTTCTGTGCATTAATTTTGTATCCTGGTACTTTACCAAATTCAATTATTAGCTCTAGTAGTTTTCTGGTAGCATTTTTAGGAATCTCTATGTATAGTATCATGTCATCTGCAAACAGTGACAGCTTTACTTCTTTTCTGATTTGGATTCCTTTTATTTCCTTTTCTTCTCTGATTGCTGTGGCTAAAACTTCCAAAACTGTGTTGAATAAGAGTGGTGAGAGTGGGTAACCTTGTCTTGTTCCTGATCTTAGGGGAAATGCTTTCAGTTTTTCACCATTGAGGACAATGTTGTCTGTGGTTTTCTCATACATGGCCTTTATTATATTGAGGAAAGTTCCCTCTATTCCTACTTTCTGTAGGGTTTTGATCATAAATGGGTGTTGAATTTCGTTGAAAGCTTTCTCTGCATCTATTGAGATGATCATGTGTTTTTTCTCCTTCAATTTGTTAATATCGTGTATCACGTGGATTGATTTGCATATATTGGAGAATCATTGCCTTCCTGGAATAAACCCCACTTGATCATGGTGTCTGATCCTTTTTGTTTTGTTTTGTTTTGTTTTGTTTTTGTTTGTTTTTTTGGTCTGATCCTTTTAATGTGCTGTTGGATTCTGTTTGCTTGTATTTTGTTGAGGAATTTTGCATCTATGTTCATCAGTGATATTGGCCTGTAGTTTTCTTTCTTTGTGACATCCTTGTCTGGCTTTGGTATCAGGGTGATGGTGGCCTTGTAGAATCAGTTTGGGAGAGTTCCTCCCTCCGCTAAATTTTGGAAGATTTTGAGAACGATAGTTGTTAGCTCTTCTCTGAATCTTTGACAGAATTCGCCTGTGAATCCTTCTGGTCCTGGGCTTTTTTGTTGGAAAATATTTAATCACATTTTCAATTTCAGTGCTTGTGATTGGTCTGTTCACATATTCTATTCCTTCCTGATTCAGTCTTGACAGGTTGTGCATTTCTAAGAATTTGTCCATTTCTTCCAGATTGTCCATTTTGTTGGCATAGAGTTGTTTGTAGTAATCTCTCATGGTCCTTTGTATTTCTGCAGTGTCATTTGTTACTTCTTTTTCATTTCTAATTCTATTGAATTGAGTCTTCTCCCTTTTTTTCTTGATGACTCTGGCAAATGGTGTATCAATTTTGTATATCTTCTCAAGGAATAAGCTTTAGTTTTTTTGATCTTTGTTATCATTTCCTTCATTTCATTTTCTTTTATTTCTGAGATCTTTATGATTTCTTTCCTTCTGCTAACTTTGGGGGATTTTAGTCTTCTTTCTCTAATTGCTTTAAGTGCAAGTTAGGTTGTTTATTCAAGATGTTTCCTGTTTTTTAGGTAGGATTGTATGACTATCAATTTCCCTCTTAGAACTGCTTTTACTGCATCCCTTAAGTATTGGGTCATCGTGTCTCCATTGTCATTTGTTTCTAGGTATTTTTTATTTCCTCTTTCATTTCTTCAGTGATCACTTTGTTATTAATTAGTGTATTGTTTAGCCTCCATGTGTTTGTATTTTTACAGATCTTTTCCTGTAATTGATGTCTAGTCTCATAGCATTGTTGTCGGAAAAGATACTTGATACAATTTCAATTTTCTTAAATTTACCAAGGCTTGATTTGTGACACAAGATATTATCTATCCTGGAGAATGTTCCATGGGCACTTGAGAAAAAATGTGTATTCTGTTGTTTTTGGATGGAATGTCCTATAAATATCAATTAAGTCCATCTTGTTTAATGTATTATTTAAACCTTGTGTTTTCTTATTTGTTTTCATTTTGGATGATCTGTCCATTGGTGAAAGAGGGTGTTAAAACACCCTGCTATGTATGTGTTACTGTCCATTTCCCCTTTTATGGCTGTTATTATTTGCCTTATGTATTTAAGTGCTCCTATGTTGGGTGCATAAATATTTACAATTGTTGTATCTTATTCTTTGATCAATCCCTTGATCATTATGTAGTGTGCTCCTTTGTCTCTTCTAATAGTCTTTATTTTAAAGTCTACTTTGTCTGATATGAGAATTACTACTCCAGCATTCTTTTGGTTTCCATATGCATGTAATATCTTTTTCCATCCCCTCACTTTCAGTCTGTATGTGTCTCTAGGTCTGAAGTGGGTCTCTTGTAGACAGCATATATATGGGTCTTGTTTTTGTATCCATTCAGCCAGTCTGTGTCTTTTGGTGGGAGCATTTAATACATTTACATTTAATGTAATTATCAATATGAATATTCCTATTCCAATTTTCTTAATTGTTCTGGGTTTGCTATTGGAGGTCTTTTCCTTCTATTGTGTTTCTTGCCTAGAGAAGTTCCTTTAGCATTTATTGTAAAGCTAGTTTGGTGGTGCTGAGATATCTCAGCTTTTGCCTGTCTATAAAGGTTTTAATTTCTCCATCAAATCTGAATCAGATCCTTGCTGGGTAGAGTTGTCTTGGTTGTAGGTTTTTCTCCTTTATCACTTTAAATATGCCCTGCCAGTCCCTTCTGGTTTGCAGAGTTTTTGCTGAAAGATCAGCTGTTAACCTTATGGGGATTCCCTTTTGTGTTACTTGCTGTTTTTCCCTTGTTGCTTTTAATATGCTTTCTTTGTATTTAATTTTTGACAGTTTGATTACTATGTGTCTTGGTGTGTTTCTCCTTGGATTTATCCTGTATGGGACTCTCTGTGCTTCCTGGACTTGATTACCTCTTTCCTTTCCCACATTAGGGACATTTTCAAGTATAATCTTTTCAAATATTTTCTCAGTCCATTTCTTTCTCTCTTCTTCTTCTTGAACCCCTATAATTCGAATGTTGGTGTATTTAATGTTTTCCTAGAGGTCTCTGAGACTGTCCTCAGTTCTTTTCATTCTTTTTTCTCTATTGTGCTCTGCAGTAGTTATTTCCATTATTTTATCTTCCAGGTGACTTATCCATTCATCTGCCTCAGTTATTCTGCTATTGATCCCTTCTAGATTATTTTTAATTCCATTTATTGTGTTGTTCATTGTTGCTTGTTTCTTCTTTAGTTCTTCTAGGTCCTTGTTAAATGTTTCTTGCATTTTCTCTATTGTATTTCCAAGATTTTGGATCATCTTTACTATCATTATTCTGAATTCTTTTTCAGGTAGACTGCCTATTTCCTCTTCATTTGTTCAGTCTGATGGGTTTTTATCTTGCTCCTTCATCTGCTGTGTGTTTTTCTGTCTTCTCTTTTTGCTTATCTTACTGTCTTTGGGGTCTCCTTTTTGCAGGCTGCAGGTTCGTAGTTCCTGTTGTTTTTGGTTTCTGTCCCCAGTGGCTAAAGTTTGTTCGGTGGGTTGTGTAGTCTTCCTGGTGGAGGGGACTAGTGCCTGTGTTCTGGTGGATGAGGCTGGATCTTGTCTTTCTTGTGGGCAAATCCACGTCTGGTTGTGTGATTTGGGGTGTCTGTGGCCTTATTATGATTTAGGCAACCTCTCTGCTAATGGTTGGGGTTGTGTTCCTGTCTTTCTAGTTGTTTGGCATAGGTTGTCCAGCACTGTAGCTTGCTGGTCATTGAATGAAGCTGGGTGCTGGTTTTGAGATGGAGATCTCTGAGAGATTTTCACTGTTTGATATTATGTGCAGCTGGGAAGTCTCTTGTAGACCAGTGTCCTGAAGTTGGTCCTCCCACCTCAGAGTCCCAGCACTGACTCCTGGCTGCAGCACCAAGAGCCTTTCATCCACATGGCTCAGAACAAAAGGGAGAAAAAGTAGGAAGAAAGACAGAAAGAGAATAAAAGCAAAGAAAATAAAGCAAGGTAAAATAAAATAATTAAAGTAAAAGAATAATTATTAAGAAAAAATTTTTTTACAAATTGTAAAAAAAAATGGATGGATAGAACCCTACGACAAATGGTGAAAGCAAAGCTATACAGACAAAATCTCACACAGAAGCATACACAGACACACTCACAAAAAGAGGAAAAGGGGTAAAAATAATAAATCTTTCTCTCAAAGTCCGCCTTCTCAATTTGGGATGATTCATTGTCTATTCAGGTAATCCACAGATGCAGGGTACATCAAGTTGATTGTGGAGATTTAATCCACTGCTCCTGAGGTTGCTGGGAGAAATTTCCCTTTCTATTCTTTTTTTGCACAGCTCCCAGTGTTCAGCTTTGGATTTGGTCCTGCCTCTGCGTGTAGGTCACCAGAGGGCCTTGGTTCTTCCCTCAGACAGGAAAGGGTTAAAGGAGCTGCTCCCTCGGGGGCTACGGCTCACTCAGACCAGGGTGAGGGAGGGGTACGGAGTGTGGGGTGACCCTGCGGCGGCAGAGGCCGGCGTGACATTGCACCAGCCTGTAGGTGCACTGTGCATTGTCCCGGGGAAGTTGTCCTTGGATCCCGGGACCCTGGCTGTGGTGGGCTGCACAGGCTCCCTGAAAGGGATGTGTGGAGAGTGACCTCTGCTCACACAGGCTTCTTGGTGGCGGCAGCAACAGCCTTAGTGTCTCATGCCCATCTCTGTGGTCCGTGCTGTTAGCCAGAGCTGGAGCCCATCTCTGGAGCTCCTTTAAGCAGTGCTCTTAATTTCCTATTCTTGCACACCAGGAAATAAAGAGGGAAGACAAAGTCTCTTGCCTCTTCAGCAGGTCCAGACTTTTTCCCGGACTCCCTCCCGGCTAGCGTGGTGCACTAATCCCTTCAGGCTGTGTTCACGCCATCAGTCCTCTCCCTGTGTTCTGACCAAAGCCTGAGCCTCAGCTCCCAGCCCCACCCACCCCGTCAGGCAAGCTGATAAGCCTCTTGGGCTGGTGAGTGCTTGTCAGCACTGATCCTCTGTGCAGAAATCTCTCTGCTTTGCCCTCTGCACCCCTGTTGCTGCGCTGTCCTCCGTGATTCCAAAGCTTCACCCTTCCGCCACCCTCAGTCTCCGGCTGTGAAGGGGCTTCTAGTCTGTGGAAACCTTTCCTCCGTCTCAGCTCCCTCCCACTGGTGCAGGTCCCATCCCTGTTCTTTTGTCTCTGTTTATTCTTTTTTCTTTTGCCCTACCCAGATACGTGGGGAGTTTCTTTCTTTTTAGGAGGTCTGAAGTCTTCTGCCAGCCATCAGTAGGTGTTCTGTAGGAGTTCTTCCACGTGTAGATGTATTTCTGATGTATCTCTGGGGAGGATGGTGATCTCTGCGTCTTACTCTTCTGCCATCTTCCCCTAGATCTCTAATTCTTTTTTAAACATTTGGTGCAGTGTACTAGTGAGCCATCTGGTGCAGGATTTTTCTTACAGTGCCTCAGTCTCTTTAGTGGTTGTAGATTGTTCATATTTTCTCTTTCTCCTTGAGACAGATTCTATAGTTTGTATCTTTCTCAAATTTGTTCATTTTATTTTATTTACCTAATTTTTTGACATACAGTTCTTAATATTTCCTTATAATGCCATTTACTTCTGTAAGGGCAGTAGAAATAGCCTCTTTTTATTTCCAATTTAGTAATTTCAGTTCTCTATCATTTTTTTTGATCAGTTTAGCTAAAGTCTTGTTAATTCTTATGATCTTTTCAAATATTCAAAGTTTAGTTTGTTGATTATCTGTATTGTTTTTCTCTTCTTTCTTTCATTAATTTCTTTATTTTCCTTTCTTTTTTATTGAAATATAGTTGACGTACAATATTATGTTAGTTTCATGTGTAGTGCATAGTGATTTACCTTTTTCATACATTATGAAATTGATCACCATGATAAGTCTAGTAACCATCTGTCCCAATACAAAGTTATTACAATATTATTGACTATATTCTTTATTCTTTATATTACATACCCATAATTTTATACGTGGAGGTTGGTATCTCTTAATCCCAATCTCCTATTTCACCTCTGCCATCAGCCTCCCCTCTGGAAATCACCAGTTTGTTCTCTGTATCTATCAGTGCGTCTGTTTTCATTTTGTTTTGTTTGTTTTGTTATTTTGTTTTTAGATGTCACATATAAGAGAGATCATGAGGTATTTGTCTGTTTATGTCTGGCTTATTTCATTTAACATAATACCCTCTAGATGCATCCATGTTGTTGCAAATGGCAAAATTTAATTATTTTTCATGGCTGGGTAATATTCCATTATGTAGATATAGATAGATAGGGAGTAATATCTCATTTTATAAAGATATAGATACACCTCTCTCTCTCTCTCTTTCTCTCTCTCTCTCTCTCTCTCTCTCTCTCTCTCTCTCTCTCTATATATATATATATATATATATATATATATATATATATATATATCTCACACTTAGGTTTCTTGTTTCCATATTTTGGCTACTGTAAATAATGCTGCAATGAACATACAGATGTATATTATCTTTTCAAATTAGTGTTTTTGTTTTCTTTGGATCAGAAGTGAAATTGCTGGATCACATGGCTGTTCTAGTTTTAATTTTTTGAGGGAATCCCATACTGTTTTCCATAGTGTCTGCATCAATTTTCATTCCCACATAGAGGGCACAAGGGTTCCTTTTTATGCACATCCTCACCAACACTTTTAATTTGTTGTCATTTTGATAATAGCCATTCTGACATGTGTGAGGTGGTATCTCATTGAGGTTTCAATTTGCATTTTCCTGATGTCCGCAGTGTTGAGTATCTTTTCATGTGTCTGTTGGTGATCTGTATGGCTTCTGTGGAAAGATGTCTATTCAGGTCCTGTGTCCATTTTTTAAATTAGATTGTTTATTTTTTTGATGTTGAGTTGTATTAGTTCTTTGTATATTTTGGATATTAAACACTTATTGGATATATCATTTGCAAATGTTCTCCCATTCATTAGGTTGCCTTTTCATTTTGTTGATAGTTCCATTCAGTGTGCAAAGGCTTTTTAGTTGGATGTAGTCCCGTTTGTTTATTTTTTCTTTTGTTACTCTTACCTGAGGAGACATATCCAAAGTAATATTACTAAGCCCGATGTCAAAGAACATACTTCTTATATTTTCTTCTCGGAGTTATATGGATTCAGGTCTTACATTTAAATCTTTAATCCATTTTGAGTTTATTTGTATATGGTGTGAGAAAGTAGTCCACTTTGATTCTTTTGCATGTAGCTGTCCAGTTTTCCCAACACAATTTATTGAAGAGACTGTCTTTCCCCAATTATAATGTCTTGCCAGTTTTGCTGTAGATTAATTGGCCATCAAATCAAGGGCTTATTTATGGACTGTCTATTCATTCCATTGATCTATGTATCTGTTTTTGTACCAGTACAATACTGTTTTTATTATTGTAAATTTGCAGTATAGTTTGAAATCAGGGAGCTTGATAACTCCAGTTTTCTTCTTTGTCAAGTTTGCTTTGGTTATTCAGAGTCTTTTGTGTTTCCAAATAAATTTTAGAATTATATGTTCCAGTTCTGTGAAAAAATGCTATTGGTATTTTGATAGGGATTTAATTGAATTGACAGATTGCCTTGGGTAGTATCATCATTTAAACAATATTAAACCTTCTAGTCTATGAGGACAGTATATTTTTTCATTTGTTTGTCTTTTTTCCATATCTTTTATCAGTATCTTATAGATTTCAGAGAATAAGTCTTTTACTTCTTTCATTAGGTTTTTTTCCTACATATTTTATTTGATGCAGTTGTAAATGTGATTGTCTTCCAAAGTTCTCTGTCCAAAAATTCATTATAAGTGTATAGAAAAACAGATTTCTCTATATTTATTTTGTATCCTGCAACTTTATGGATTTTATTTATTAGTTCTAATAGATTTTTGATAACTTCTTTGGGGTTTTCTATATAGTACCATGTCATCTACAAACAGTGACTTACTTCTTCCTTTCCAATTTGGATTCCTTTTATTTCTTTTTCTTTTCTGATTGTGTGACTAGGAAATCCAATACTTTGTTGAATAAAAGTGGGCAGTATGGGCATCCTGATGTTGGATGAAATACTCTCAGCTTTTTGTCATTGAACACAATGTTGTTAGTGGGTTTGACATATATGGCCTTTATTATGTTGAGGTATGTTCCCTCTATAACCACTTTGTTGAGGGTTTTTATCATGAGTGGCTGTTGAATTTTGTCAAAAGTTTTTTCTGCATCTATTGAGATGATCATGATTCTTATGCTACAGTTTGTTAATGTGTCGTATCATGTTGATTCCTTTGTGGCTATTGAACCTTCCTTGCATCCCTGTGATAAATCTTACTTGATCTGTAGTATCCTTTTAATGTATAGTTGAAATAAGATGGCTAACATCTCTTTGATGATTTTTACATCTATATTATCAGTGATATAGTCCTCTAATTTTTGTGTGATGTCCTTGTATTTTTATGGTATCAAGGTGATATTGGTCTCATAGAATGAGTTTGGAAGAGTTCCTTTCTCTTCAATTTTTGGAATAGTTTGACAGGGATAGGTGTTAACTCTTCTTTAAATGTTTGGCAAAATTCATCCATGAAGCCATCTAATCCTATATTTTTGTTGCTGTTGTTGGGGGATTTTTTTATTGCTTATTCAATTTAATTACTGGTAATCAGTCTTTTCATATTTTCTATTTCTTCCTGATTCAGTATTGGGAGATTCTATATTTCTAGGAATTTATCCATTTCTTTCTGGCTATCTAATTTATGGGTATATGATTGCTTCTTGTAGTCTCTTATGAGCTTTTGTATTTTTGAGGTGTCAGTTGTAAATTCTCTTTAATTTCTGATTTTATTTATGTGGGCCTCTCTTTTACTTGATGAGTCAGGCTAAAAGTTTCTCAATTTTGTTTAGTTTTTCAAAGAACCAGCTATTAGTTTCATTCTTCTTTTCCATTGTTTATCTTAGTCTCTATTTCATTCATTTCTGTTCTGATATTTATGATTTCATTCTTTCTACTAAATTTGAGTTTTGTTTGTTCTTTTTTTGATTCCTTTAGGTATAAGGTGAGATTATTTATTTGAATATTTTTATTTCTGAGCTAGGCTTATATTATTATAACCTCAAGTCTTAGAACTGCTTTTGCTGCGTCCCATAGATTTTGGATCATTGTGTTTCCCTTTTCATTTGTCTCCAAGTAAATTTTTATTCCCTCTTTAATTTCTCCAGTGACGCATTGGTTGGTTAGCCTCCATGTGTTTGTTTTTTTGCTGTTTTTTTCTTGTAGTTGATGTCTAGTCTCATAGTGTTGTGATCAGAAAAGAGGCTTAATATGATTTCAATCTTCTTAAATTTACTGAGATTTGTTTTGTTGCCTAGCATGTGATATATCCTGGAGAATGTTCCAAGTGCAGGTGAAAAGAATATGTATTTTGCCACGTTTGGATGCAATGTTCTGTACATATCAATTAGTTTCATCTGATCTAATGTATCTTTTAGGCCACTGTTTCCTTATTGATTTTCTGTCTGAATGATGTGTCCATTGATGTAAGTGAAGTGTTAACATCACCTATTATTACTGTGTTACTGTCAATTCCTTCTTTCATATTTGTTAATGCTTGCTTTATATATTTAGGTGCTCCTTTGTTGTGTGTGTATATGTTTACAATTGTTATATCTTCCTGTTTGATTGATGCCTTTATCATTATGTCTCTTGTTACAGTCTTTCTTTTAAAGTCTGTTGTGTCTGGTATAAGTATTGCTACCCCATCTTTCTTTTCATTTCCATTTGCATGGAATACCTTTTCCTTACCCTCACTTTCAGTTTGTGTGTATCTTAAGATCTAAATTGAGTCTCTTGTACATAATATGTAGGTGAGTCTTGCTTTTTTTTTTTAAAATTCATTTAGCCACAGTATGTCTTTTGACTTGAGCATTTAGTCCATTTACATTTAAAGTAACTACTGATGGGTAGGGTATAGACTCTCTGCCATTTAAAAATTGTTTTCTGGTTATTTTTATAGTTCTTTTTATTTCTTTATTATTTTGCTCTCTTCCCTATGGTTCTCTTTAGTGCTATTTTTGGATTATTTTCTCTTTTTGGCCACCTTCCATTATTTCATTAATTTTTGCTCTAAACATTATTAATTATGAGACATTCTTAACTGCTTAGGTCAATCAGTCAATCAATACATGTGCTTCTTGAATGCACCATGGATGTATATTCCTGTTTTAGTTATTATGAATATAGATTCATCATGATTCCAGATTTTAGGAATTTTGAAACATGAAAGATGTATTCAAAGGAATTTACTTATATTATACACATTTGCAAGAATAAAGGGTAAGGGCTCACAGTTATGAGACTTCTATAAGACTGAACATTGAGTAGTAATTGTACCAATTCCTCAGGATGTTTGTATTTATTAATTTAGGTATGTCACATGTTCTATGCTATTTGCTTGAGGGTGTCAGTGGACAGATATTGAGTGCCACATGGCACAACCACAGTCTGTAGGTGGATTATTATTTTTTTTAATTTTCCACATGCTGAAAACATTTGGAATGAAAATCAGAATGCCTTCAGCTGAACTTGAGTAATTTTATAAAGCTGTTGGTTCTTGTAAGTATAAGAACAGAAATTAAAGCATGTGCTTAAATATTAATAAAATAATGTTTGTACTATGCTCATAGTATGATGGGAAAAAGATGCCATATATGTGGTATATAGTCTGCTATAAGAACTGTGAAATGGTAAAAGGAGGAGGGACATAAGAAGAGACTGTGTTTTATTCTGGATCCTATGAGTAGCAGAGAAAGCGAGGGAAGAAAGAAGGAAGGAAGGAAGGAAGGAAGGAAGGAAGGAAGGAAGGAAGGAAGGAAGGAAGGAAGGAAGGAA
>NW_020838061.1:1362688-1437016 GCF_003676395.1 Aethalodelphis obliquidens
GAAGGAAGGAAGGAAGGAAGGAAGGAAGGAAGGAAGGAAGGAAGGAAAGGAGGAAGGAAAAGAGGGAGGGGGAGGGAGGGGGGAGGGAGGAAGAAAAGTAGGTTGGAAGTTCTAAAACTGAAGTACAGTTCTCAAAAAATTTTGTCAATGCCAATGGGGAGTCTACAATCCAGTCACCTGTCAGAGATGTCCTGCATCTTCTACAAGTGAAACTGTGTCAGCATCCTGTAATGCTCAAACATTGCCTGGGGGAAGCCTATAAGAATAATGACCTCAACTTTAACTGGATGATGGATTTCAGAGTGTAGCAGCTGAGGCCATTTGTCAGTTATGCTCCTTGAAGTAGGAGCTCTGAGAATCATGTTTTCATAGCTGCCATACAGTGGCTACTGGCAAAGACAGTATTGTTCTCAGGGACTAATGACTTTACTTAGTATCTACCACAGTGAGCCATTCATGGTAAAACTTTTATGTAAAGTCTGAATATGAACTGTATTTCGTGAGAAGAGATATAGCCTCTGAAATAGTCCATTAAACCTTCTCTAGAATCCTAATTCCTCAGAAATCCTTGACTTCAGCAATTCCATTTAACTGATAGGATCATGACCTAGAAATCAGTGCCATTATCCCTCACACACATATGCTAGCATGATCCTGCTGAATCAGCCTTTTCTCAGAAAAAGGGAGGGGGAGCAGAATTAAACCCCTTGTGGAAATAAAGTACAATATTTCCCAGGTTCATTTGTATGATTGTCTCTCAAAGAGAGAGGGACCCAGAATGAAAATGACCTAGGATACAGTTAATTCTTCCTGCCATATTTTGGTCCTTTTCTGCTCATGCCTTGGAAGATTTGTGTTCAGTTTAAGTACAGGTGCTTTCTTTTAATATTCTAAACCTGGATTTACCTTGTGTTCATTTTTTTGGACAGTGTCCAAAGTTAAGCCAAGGAGACATTATCTGGGTCAGGGCCCATAGGAGCATGAAGTAGTTTATCTTTTTTCTTGGACGAAAAATAGTAGAAGGGGATACCAAATGACTGGAACCACTTATAGATGAACCCCTGGTAAAATCTCTGTTTTACTTGTGTATTCATGATTCTTCTCTCTATATAAGGTAAACCTGTGTAAGTAAGCATTGATGCTAAAAACATACCTGATAAATCAGAAAAAAAATTGAATTGTAGAAATACCTAATAAGTGCAGAAACTGAAACGTGACCTTCATTTAAAGAGGAACATCTGATATCTGCCAATAGCATCTGAAAGTTTTGAACTATTCTTTACATCGTTTTGACCGCCATAAACCTAATGGACTGTAAAAACTTTGCTTCAATCAGTTTTAACAGCAGAAGCATTCCATAGACCAACTGGCAACTAAAATTTACCAAACCAATTTATCACAGTCAACAGTGTTGTAGGTCAAAAAGCTGGAAATGGATAAGAGATTCAGTGATAATGGGAAATATGATTTAACCTGGTAAGTCTTCATATCTTTACTATATTTAATAATTGAATGGGAAAAAGAAAGTCAGAGTCTGAAACTATTTCTTTTTTTTTTAACGTCTTTATTGGAGTATAATTGCTTTACAACAGTATGTTAGTTTCTGCTTTATAAAAAAGTGAATCAGCTATATATATATACATATATCACCATATCTACTCCCTCTTGTGTCTCCCTCACATATTCCCTATCCCACCCCTCTAGGTGGACACAAAGCACCAAGTTGACTTCACTGTGCCATGTGGCTGCTTCCCACTAGCTATCTATTTTATATTTGGTAGTGTGTATATATATCCATGCCACTCTGTCACTTCATCCAAGCTTACCCTTTCCACTCCGTGTGCCCTCAAGTCCATTCTCTACGTCTGTGTCTATATTCCTATCCTGCGCCTAGGTTCCTCACAACAATTTTTTTTCTTAGATTCCATATATATGTATTAGCATGCGGTATTTGTTTTTCTCTTTCTGACTTACTTCACTCTGTATAACAGACTCTAGGTCCATGCACCTCACTATAAATAAATAAATTTCATTTCCTTTTATGGCTGAGTAATTATCTATTGTATATATGTGCCACATCTTCTTTATCCATTCATCCGATGATGGACACTTAGGTTTCTTCCATGTCCTGGCTATTGTAAATAGAGCTGCAATGAACATTGTGGTACATGACTCCTTTTGAATTATGGTTTTCTCAGGGTATATGCCCAGTAGTGGGATTGCTGGGTCATATGGTAGTTTAGTTTTAGTTTTTTAAGGAACCTCCATACTGTTCTCCATAGTGCCTGTATCAAATTACATTCCCACCAACAGTGCAAGAGGGTTCTCTTTTCTCCATACACTCTCCAGCATTTATTGTTTGTAGATTTCTTGATGATGGCCATCCTGACTGCTGTGAGGTAATACCTCATTATACCTTTGATTTGCATTTCTCTAATGATTAGTGATGTTGAGAATCCTTTCACGTGTTTGTTGGCAATCTGTATATCTTCTTTGGAGAAATGTCTCTTTATGTCTTCTACCCATTTTTGGATTGGGTTGATTGTTTTCTTGATACTGAGCTACATGAGCTGCTTATAAATTTTGGAGATTAGTCCTTTGTCAGTTCCTTCATTTGCAAATATTTTCTCCCATTCTGAGGGTTGTCTTTTCATCTTGTTTATGGTTTCCTTTGCTGTGCAAAAGCTTTTAAGTTTCATTAGATCACATTTGTTTATTTTTGTCTTTATTGCCATTTCTCTAGGAGGTGGGTCAAAAAGGATATTGCTGTGATATATGTCATAGAGTGTTCTGCTTATGTTTTCCTCTAAGAGTTTTATAGGGTCTGGCCTTACATTTAGGTCTTATTCCATTCTGAGTTTATTTTTATGTATTGTGTTAGGGAGTGTTCTAATTTCATTCTTTTACATGTAGCTGTCCAGATTTCCCAGCATTACTTATTGAAAAGGCTCTCTTCTCTATTGGATATTCTTGCCTCCTTATCAAAACTAAGGTGGCCATAGGTGTGTGGGTTTATCTCGGGGCTTTCTAACTTGTTCCATTGATCTATATTTCTGTTTGGGGGCCAGTACCATACTGTCTTGATTACTGTAGCTTTATAGCATAGTCTGAAGTCAGGGATCCTGATTCCTCCAGCTCCATTTTTCTTTCCCAAGATTGCTGTAGCTATTTGGGGTCTTTTGCATTTCCATACAAATTGTGAACTTTTTTGTTTTTGTTCTGTGAAAAATGCCATTGGTAGTTTGATAGGGATTGCATTCAATCTGTAGATTGCTTTGGGTATTAGAGTCATTTTCACATTGTTGATACTTCCAATCCAAGAACATGGTATATCACTCCATCTGTTTGTATCATCTTTAATTTATTTCATCAGTGTCTTTTAGTTTTCTGCATACAGGTCTTTTGTCTCCTCAGGTAGGTTTATTCCTAGGTATATTATTCTTTTGTTTGCAATGTCAAGTGGGAGTGTTTCCTTAATTTATCTTTTAGATTTTTCATCATTTGTGTATAGGAATGCAAGAGATTTCTGTGCATTAATTTTATATCCTGCTACTTTACCAACTTTAGTGATTAGCACTAGTAGTTTTCTAGTGGCATCTTTAGGATTCTCTATGTATAGGATCATGTCATCTGCAAACAATGACAGTTTTACTTCTTTTCAGATTTGGATTCTTTTTTTTCTTTTTGTTCTCTGACTGCTTTGTTTAAAACTTCCAAAATGTTGAATAATAGTGGTAAGAGTGGACAACCTTGTCCTGTTCCTGATCTTAGAGGACATGGTTTCAGTTTTCTGCCATTGAGAATGATGTTGCTTGTATGTTTGTCATATATGACCTTTACTTGGTTCAGGTAGGTTTCCTCCTTGCCTACTTTCTGGAGCTTTTTTTATCATAAATGGGTGTTGATTTTGTCAAAAGCTTTTTCTACATCTATTGGAATGATGATATGGTTTTTCTCCTTTGGTTTGTTAATATGGTTTATCACATTTATTGATTTGCATATTTTGAAGAATCTTTGTATTCCTGGAATAAACCCCACTTGATCATGGTGTATGATCCTTTCAATGTGTTGTTGGATTTTTTTCTTCTAGTATTTTGTTGAAGATTTTTTCATCTATGTTCATCAGTGATATTGGCCTGTAGCATTCTTTCATTGTGACATCTTTGTCTGGTTTTGTTATCAGGGTGATGGTTGCCGCATAGAATGAAATTGGGAGTGTTCCTCCCTCTGCTATATTTTGGAAGAGTTTGAGATAGTAGGTCTTCACTCTTCTCTATATGTTTGATAGAATTTGCCTTTTAAACCATCTGGTTATGGGCTTTTGTTTGTTGGAAGATTTTTAATCACAGTCTTAATTTCAGTGCTTGTGATTGGTCTGTTTATATTTTCTAATTCTTCTTGGTTCAGTCTTGGAAGGTTGTGCTTTTCTAAGAATTTGTCCATTTCTTGCAGGTTGTCCAATTTAATGGACTATAGTTACTTGTAGTAATCTCTGATGATCCTTTGTATTTCTGCATGTCAGTTGTTACTTCTCCTTTTTCATTTCTAATACTATTGATTTGACTCTTCTCCCTTATTTTCTTGATCAGTCTTGCTAATGGTTTATCAATTTTGTTTATCTTCTCAAAGAACCAGCTTTTAGTTTGATTGATCTTTGCTACTGTTTCCTTCATTTCTTTTTCATTTATTTCTGATCTGATCTTTATGATTTCTTTCCTTCTGCTAAATTTGGGGGGGGGTTGTTCTTCTTTCTCTAATTGCTTTAGGTGTAAGGTTAGGTTGTTTATTTGATATGTTTCTTATTTCTTGAGGTCGGATTGTATTGCTATAAACTTCCCTCTTACAACTGCTTTTGCTGCATTCCATAGGTTTTGGGTCATCCTTTTTTCACTTTCATTTCTTTCTAAGTACTTTTTGATTTCCTCTTTGATTTCTTCAGTGATCTCTTGGTTATTTAGCAGTGTATTGTTTAGACTCCATGTGTTTGTAGTTTTTACCGATATTTTCCTGTAATTGATATCTAGTCTCATAGTGTTGTGGTCAGAAAAGATACTTGATATGATTTCAATTTTCTTAAATTTACCAATGCTTGATTAGTGACCCAAGATATGATCTATCCTGGAAAATGTTCCATGGGTACTTGAAAAGAAACTGTATTCTGTTGTATTTGGATGGAATATACTGTAATATCAATTAAGTCCATCTTATTTAATGTATCATTTAAACTTTGTGTTTCCTTATTTATTATCATTTTGGATGATCTGTTCATTGGTGAAAGTGGGGTGTTAAATTCCCCTACTATGATTGTTTTACTGTTTATTTCCCCTTTTATGGCTGTTAGTATTTGCCTTATGTATTCAGTTGCTCCTATGTTGGGTGCATAAATATTTACAATTGTTATATCTTCTTCTTGGATCAATCCCTTGATCATTATGTACTGTCCTTCTCTGTATCTTGTAATAATCTTTATTTTAAAGTCTATTTTGTCTAATATAAGACTTGCTACCCTAGGTTTATTTTGATTTCCATGTTCATGGAATACCTTTTCCCATCCCCTCACTTTCAGTCTGTATGTGTCCCTAGGTCTGAAGTGGGTCTCTTGTAGACAGCATATATACGGGCCTTTTTTTTGTATCCGTTCAGCCAGTCTATGTCTTTTGGTTGGAGCATTTAATCCATTTACATTTAAGGTAGTTATTGATATGTATGTTCCTATTACCATTTTCTTAATTGTTTTGAATTTGTTATTGTCACTGTTTTCCTTCTCTTTTGTTTCCTGCCTAGGGAAGATCAATTATCATTTGTTGTAAAGCTGGTTTTGTGGTGCTGAGTTTTCTTACCTTTTGCTTGTCTGTAAAGATTTTGATTTCTCCGCCAAATCTGAATGAGATCCTTGCTTGGTAGAGTAATCTTGCTTGTATGTTTTTCCCTTTCATCACTTTTAATATGTCCTGCCACTCCCTTCTGACTTGCAGAGTTTCTGCTGATAGATCAGCTGTTAACCTTATGGAGATTCCCTTGTATGTTATTTGTTGTTTTCCCCTTGCTACTTGTAATATTTTTCCTTTGTATTTAATTTTTAATAGTTTGATTAATATGTGTCTTTGCATTTTTCTCCTTGGATTTATCCTGTGTGGGACTCTTTGCCCTTCTTGTACTTGATTGACTATTTCCTTTCCCATATTAGGGAAGTTTTCAACTATAATCTCTTCCAATAATTTCTCAGTCCTTTTCTTTTTCTGTTCTTCGTCTGGGAACCCTATAATTCGAATGTTCATGTGTTTAATGTTCTCCCAGAGGTCTCTGAGACTGTCTTCAATTCTTTTCATTCTCTTTTCTTTATTCTGCTCTGCAGTAGTTATTTCCAGTATTTTATCTTTCAGTTCACTTATCCAGTCTTCTGCCTCATTTATTCTGCTATTGATTTCTTCTAGAGAATATTTAATTCCATTTTTTGTGTTGTTCATCATTGTTTGTTTGATCTTTAGTTCTTCTCAGTGTTTGTTAAACATTTCTTGTATTTTCTGTATTCTGTTTTCAGGATTTTGGATCATTTTGACTATCATTACTCTGAATTCTTTTTCAGGTACACTGCCTATTTCTTCTTTATTTGTTTGGTCTGGTGGGTTTTTACCTTGCTCTTTTATCTGCTGTGTGTTTCTCTGTCTTCTCATTTTTCTTAAACTACTGTGTTTGGTGTCTCCTTTTCACAGGCTGCAGGTTTGTAGTTCCCATTGTTTTTGGTGTGTGCTCCCAGATGTTAAGGTTGGTTCAGTGGGTTGTGTAATATCTAGCATAATTTTATTTCAACCTGAAGGACTTCCTTTATGATATTTTATATAGTAGGTCTACTAGTTTTTCTGGGAACTTCTTGTATCCTACTTCCTTTTTGAAGAACTATTTTGCCAGATATAGAATTTTGGCTAACAGATTTTACTTTTTGCTTTCAGCAGGTTATATATATCATCCCACTACCTTCAGACCTCCATGGTTCTAATGAGAAATAAACTATTAATCTTATGGAGAATTCCCTTTAGTCATGATTTGCTTGCTGCTTTCACAATTCTCTCTTTGTCCTTGGCTTTTGACATTTTGTTTACATCTCTTTTAGATTTCTTTAAGTTTATCCTACTTAGAATTTATTGAGTTTACTGAATGTGTATATTCATATCTTTCATCAAACTTGGGAAGTTTTTGTAACTTTTTTCTCATATATTTTTTACATTATTCTATCTTTCTCTCTATTCTCTTTCTTGGACTCACCTATGTTGGTCTGCTTGCTGGTATCCCACAGGTCTCTAGTTCTGTTCATTGTTCTTCATTCTGTTTTTCTTTCTGATCTCAGACATGGTAACTTCAATTGTCCTACCTTCAAGTTTACTGATTATTTCTTCTACCTGATCAAATCTGTTTTTAAACCACTCTGGTGAATTCTTCACTCATTTATTTTACTTTTCAGCTCCAGAATTTGTTTGTTCCCTTCTATAATTTCTATTTTTTTATTGATACTCATTTTCTTCATATATCATTTTTCTGATTTCCTTTAGTTTTTTGTCAATGTTTTCTTTAAACTGTTTGCACATATTTAAGGAAGTTGTTTTAAAGTTTTTGTTAGCAAGTTGAAAGTCTGCCTCCTCAGGGATGGTCCTTGTCAACTTATTTTATTCCTTTGTATGTGCCATACTTACCTGTTACGTTGTATGCTTTTTGATTTGATTTGCAGGAAAATTGACATTTGAGTGTCCTAATGTAGTTAATTCTTGAATCAGACTCTTCTTTACCAGGGTTTGCTGTTTTTATTTTATTGCCTGAGCCTGTTGTGGTCTGTTTGTATTTTAATTTTTCAAATTATTTTTACCAATACTATATTCCTCTTCCTGTGTTGCCATTAAAGTCTTTATTCATTTAGCTTGTGTTCAGCTAGTGTTTTGAAAGATTTCCTGAATACCAACAGCTAAAAATAGAACAAAAAATTCCACCTCTACAAGTCTTTACAGATAACTCTGTGCTAGGACTCTTCAACACACAGTTACGTTTGTACTAAAGTTAGAGTACAACTCTAGGTGAAAGCTTAATGTATTCTCAGGGTTTTATCTGAGTATTTGTCTTGCCCTGGGCATGCATGCCACTTTCTAACTTCCCTTGTATACATGGGTGATTTGCATGTGCTAATTCCTAAAGAAACTTTTCTCAGATTTTCCTACCTGACTCTAGGTGGTCTATTGTATGCCTCAAATGTAATATTTTCCCCCAGGCATCTGCAATATTTTTTTATCTTTAAAATATTTTTGAGCAATGCCTGCCATTTTTTCAGCCTGAGTCTGTTCTAAGTTTGCAAAATAGAGATGAGTACCTTCCATTAGTTCTTCAGGTAGACTCCAGACATGTTAGAGGAGATATACACAATAGTTTGTGATTAGAGTCTGTTCTGTTCCCTCGGAAACCAGGCACCAGGTTCTCATATTGGGAACAGAGATTACTGTCTTCAAGACTGCCACTAAACTAAAGAAAGTGTGAGGCAAATGTATTAAAATTGCCACAACCTTTTCTTACCATTTGAAAGTTGCCTTTATATTGATTCAGCATTTGTCTGGTTACTTTAAATATTTAATTGTTTTCATAGTTCTGAAAAAGTTGTTTTTCACAATTTCTGCATGTTTTAAATGTTTCTTTGGGGAGACAGAATCTTGGACCTGCCTACTCTGCCATTTTGCTTACCTACACATTAATATTTAAATATTCCATTAAACATATTTTCTGTTATTTGATACTTTTTGCATCAGCTTTTCTGAATTGAAATGTCCAGAATTTAATAAAGCATTTAACATGACAAATAGTGTAAACCAAATTACTTCTTGATAATAAATATTGTGTTCGATGTTTAATAACACACATAGAGACTTCTGGTTAATATGGTAGCCTGAGCTCGTGCTGAAGATATTCCCATCCTATCCATACACATAGAAATTCCAGATAAAATATATCAAAAATTCTTATATATATATATATATATATATATATATATATATATATATATATATAAGCTCAAAATGAGGAAAGAAATCCCTTGATGCCATATAAAAATAGTGAATTCAAAGTGAGAATAGTAGAAATTGTTTAAATGTGCAGCGGCCAAGTGTATCAGATATAGATCTTAGGCAGTTAGGGCAGGGTTTTAACCTATAAATATAGAAGATTATATAACATATGAAGCTTTAATTGGGGATCTAGAAAAGAAATCTCTACATAAGTTGACAGAACTCAAGGTGCTTCCATGTTCATGTAATTAGCCTGAAAAATATTTTGCCCATCATCCCTGGAAAGCAGCAGAGAAGCTTTTTATTTGGCTGCACTATACAGCTTATGAGATCTTAATTCCCCAACCAGGGATTGAACCTGCACCCTCGGGCAGTAAAAGCACAGAGTCTTAACCACTGGGCGACCAGGAAATTCCCAGCAGAGAATCTTTTGATCCCTTTTGAGATATTAGTGGGAAAATATTCATAAGAAGTTATAAATCCAAGCCTGTATCTTTTTCATATGTACTATCTGAAATATACAACAAGTGTGGTGAGAGAACAGAAAGCTGAGAAATTAACACAAAACATATCCATAACCAGTAAAACCTGTTGGACTCTTGCAGAGATAAAAATGAAACCAGTCTTTAAGGAAACCCTCAAAATGTAAGGCATATCAGTTAGATTGAAGGGTGCTTAAAAGTTTGGAAGAACCACACTGTGGTGTTTTCCTTTGTGAGGGAGGTACCAGGTGTGATAATGAAAGACAAAGTTTATTAACATATCTTCCTCTCCTGTGCCTGCTGGTGTCTGAGGTACTTCCTCCCTGAGTTAAAAGTTGTTGCTCTCCTTCCACTGTCACAAAACTGGTGTTTCATATTCCAGTAGTTACAATGTCACGTTTTTCCCCAGAAATGAAGAAACATTTATTGCCTATTTGACTATGAAATTTAGTTAATATGTTTGCAACTTATTCTCACGGACTTTCCTCAATTACCACTAATTGATTTGCATTCTTACTGTCCCAGAAAACCGTGTCTCTATTAGTGACCCAACCTTGTCATCAAAACTGTGAAGAAACCATCAAATTTTAACCTACAACAGTTGCAAACTAACAGTTTAACCTGCCACCATTTTTTTTTAACATCTTTATTGGGGTATAATTGCTTTACAATGGTGTGTTAGTTTCTGCTTTATACCAAAGTGAATCAGTTATACATATACATATGTTCCCATATCTCTTCCCTCTTGCGTCTCCCTCCCTCCCACCCTCCCTATCCCACCCCTCCAGGCTGTCACAAAGCACCAAGCCAATATCCCTGTGCCATGCGGCTGCTTCCAACTAGCTATCTACCTTACTACGTTTGTTAGTGTGTATATGTCCATGACTCTCTCTCGCCCTGTCACAGCTCACACTTCCCCCTCCCCATAACCTCAAGTCCGTTCTCTAGGAGGTCTGCGTCTTTATTCCTGCCTTACCCCTAGGTTCTTCATGACATTTTTTTTTTCTTAAATTCCATATATATGTGTTAGCATACGGTATTTGTCTTTTTCTCTCTGACTTACTTCACTCTGTATGACAGACTCTAGGTCTATCCACCTCACTACAAATAGCTCAATTTCGTTTCTTTTTATGGCTGAGTAATATTCCATTGTATATATGTGCCACATCTTCTTTATCCATTCATCCGATGATGGGCACTTAGGTTGTTTCCATCTCTGGGCTATTGTAAATAGAGCTGCAATGAACATTTTGGTACATGACTCTTTTTGAATTTCGGTTTTCTCAGGGTATATGCCCAGTAGTGGGATTGTTGGGTCATATGGTAGTTCTATTTGTAGCTTCTTAAGGAACCTCCATACTGTTCACCATAGTGGCTGAACCAATTCACATTCCCACCAGCAGTGCAAGAGTGTTCCCTTTTTTCCACACCCTCTCCAGCATTTATTGTTTCTAGATTTTTTGATGATGGCCATTCTGACTGGTGTGAGATGATATCTCATTGTAGTTTTGATTTGCATTTCTCTAGTGATTAATGATGTTGAGCATTCTTTCATGTGTTTGTTGGCAGTCTGTATATCTTCTTTGGAGAAATGTCTATTGAGGTCTTCTGCCCATTTTTGGATTGGGTTGTTTTTTTTTTTTTTTTATTGAGCTGCATGAGCTGCTTGTAAATTTTGGAGATTAATGATTTGTCGGTTACTTCATTTGCAAATATTTTCTCCCATTCTGAGGGTTGTCTTCTGGTCTTATTTATGGTTTCCTTTGCTGTGCAAAAGCTTTGAAGTTTCATTAGGTCCCATTTGTTTATTTTTGTTTTTATTTCCATTTCTCTAGGAGGTGGGTCAGAAAGGATCTTGCTGTGATTTATGTCATAGAGTGTTCTGCCTATGTTTTCCTCTAAGAGTTTGATAGTTTCTGGCCTTATATTTAGGTCTTTAATCCATTTTGAGCTTATTTTTGTGTATGGTGTTAGGAAGTGATCTAATCTCATACTTTTACATGTACCTGTCCAGTTTTCCCAGCACCACTTATTGAAGAGGCTGTCCTTTCTCCACTGTACATTCCTGCCACCTATATCAAAGATAATGTGTCCATATGTGCATGGGTTTATCTCTGGGCTTTCTATCCTGTTCCATTGATCTATCTTTCTGTTTTTGTGCCAGTACCATACCGTCTTGATAAATGTAGCTTTGTAGTATAGTCAGAAGTCAGGGAGCCTGATTCCTCCAGTTCCTTTTTTCGTTCTCAAGATTGCTTTGGCTATTCAGGGTCTTTTGTGTTTCCATACAAATTGCAAAATTTTTTGTTCTAGTTCTGTGAAAAATGCCAGTGGTAGTTTGATAGGGATTGCATTGAATCTATAGATTGCTTTGGGTAGTAGAGTCATTTTCACAATGTTGATTCTTCCAATCCAAGAACATGGTATATCTCTCCATCTATTTGTATCATCTTTAATTTCTTTTATCAGTGTCTTATAATTTTCTGCTTACAGGTTTTTTTTCTCCTTAGGTAGGTTTATTCCTAGATATTTTATGCTTTTTGTTGCAATGGTAAATGGGAGTGTTTTCTTGATTTCACTTTCAGATTTTTCATCATTAGTATATAGGAATGCCAGAGATTTCTGTGCATTAATTTTGTATCCTGCCACTTTACCAAATTCATTGATTAGCTCTAGTAGTTTTCTGGTAGCCTCTTTAGGATTCTCTATGTATAGGATCATGTCATCTGCAAACAGTGACAGCTTTACTTCTTCTTTTCCAATTTGGATTCCTTTTATTTCCTTTTCTTCTCTGATTGCTGTGGCTAAAACTTCCAAAACTATGTTGAATAAGAGTGGTGAGAGTGGGCAACCTTGTCTTGTTCCTGATCTTAGTGGAAATGCTTTCAGTTTTTCACCATTGAGGATGATGTTTGCTGTGGGCTTGTCATATATGGCCTTTATTATGTTGAGCAAAGTTCCCTCTATGCCTACTTTCTGCAGGGTTTTTATCATAAATGGGTGTTGAATTTTGTCAAAAGCTTTCTCTGCATCTATTGAGATGATCATATGGTTTTTCTTCTTCAATTTGTTAATATGGTTTATCACATTGATAGATTTGTGTATATTGAAGAATCCTTGCATTCCTGGAATAAACCCCACTTGATCATGGTGTATGATCCTTTTAATGTGCTGTTGGATTCTGTTTGCTAGTATTTTGTTGAGGATTTTTGCATCTATGTTCATCAGTGATATTGGCCTGTAGTTTTCTATCTTTGTGACATCCTTGTCTGGTTTTGGTATCAAGGTGATGGTGGCCTCGTAGAAGGAGTTTGGGAGTATTCCTCCGTCTGCTATATTTTGGAAGAGTTTGAGAAGGATAGGTGTTAGCTCTTCTCTAAATGTTTGATAGAATTCGCCTGTGAAGCCATCTGGTCCTGGGCTTTTCTTTGTTTTGAAGATTTTTAATCACAGTTTCAATTTCAGTGCTTGTGATTGGTCTGTTCATATTTTCTATTTCTTCCTGATTCAGTCTTGGCAGGTTGTGCATTTCTAAGAATTGTCCATTTCTTCCAGATTGTCCATTTTATTGGCATAGAGTTGCTTGTAGTAATCTCTCATGATCTCTTTTATTTCTGCAGTGTCAGTTGTTACCTCTCCTTTTTCATTTCTAATTCTATTGATTTGAGTCTTCTCCCTTTTTTTCTTGATGAGTCTGGCTAGTGGTTTACCTATTTTGTTTATCTCCTCAAAGAACCAGCTTTTAGTTTTATTGATCTTTGCTATTGTTTCCTTCATTTCTTTTTCATTTATTTCTGATCTGATTTTTATGATTTCTTTCCTTCTGCTAGCTTTGGGGTTTTTTGTTCTTCTTTCTCTAATTGCTTGAGGTGAAAGGTTAGGTTGTTTATTCGAGATGTTTCCTGCTTCTTAAGGTGGGCTTGTATTGCTATAAACTTCCCCCTTAGAACTGCTTTTGCTGCATCCCACAAGTTTTGGGTCGTTGTGTCTCCATTGTCATTTGTTTCTAGGTATTTTTTGATTTCCTCTTTGATTTCTTCAGTGATCACTTCATTATTAAGTAGTGTATTGTTTAGCCTCCATGTGTTTGTATTTTTTACAGATCTTTTCCTGTAATTGATATCTAGTCTCATGGCGTTGTGGTCAGAAAAGATACTTGATACAATTTCAATTTTCTTAAATTTACCAAGGCTTGATTTGTGACCCAAGATATGATCTATCCTGGAGAATGTTCCATGAGCATTTGAGAAAAATGTGTATTCTGTTGTTTTCGGATAGAGTGTCCTATAAATATCAATTAAGTCCATCTTGTTTAATGTATCATTTAAAGCTTGTGTTTCCTTATTTATTTTCATTTTAGATGATCTGTCTATGGGTGAAAGTGGAGTGTTTAAGTCCCCTACTATGAATGTGTTACTGTCGATTTCCCCTTTTATGGCTGTTAGTATTTGCCTTATGTATTGAGGTGCTCCTATGTTGGGTGCATAAATATTTACAATTGTTATATCTTCTTCTTGGATCGATCCCTTGATCATTATGTAGTGTCCTTCTTTGTCTCTTTTAATATTCCTTATTTTAAAGTCTATTTTGTCTGATATGAGAATTGCTACTCCAGCTTTCTTTTTGTTTCCATTTGCATGGAATATCTTTTTCCATCCCCTTACTTTCAGTCTGTATGTGTCTCTAGGTCTGAAGTGGGTCTCTTGTAGACAGCATATATATGGGTCTTGTTTTTGGATCCATTCAGCTAATCTGTGTCTTTTGGTGGGAGCATTTAGTCCATTTACATTTAAGGTAATTATCGATATGTATGTTCCTATTCCCATTTTCTAAATTGTTTTGGCTTCGTTATTATAGGTCTTTTCCTTCTCTTGTGTTTCTTGCCTAGAGAAGATCCTTTAGCATTTGTTGTAAAGCTGGTTTGGTGGTGCTGAATTCTCTTAGCTTTTGCTTGTCTGTAAATGTTTTAATTTCTCCATCAAATCTGAATGAGATCCTTGCTGGGTAGAGTAGTCTTGGCTGCAGGGTTTTCTCCTTCATCACTTTCAGTATGTCCTGCCACTCCATTCTGGCTTGTAGGGTTTCTGCTGAGAGATCAGCTGTTAACCTTATGGGGATTCCCTTATGTGTTATTTGTTGTTTTTCCCTTCCTGCTTTTAATATGCTTTCTTTGTATTTAATTTTTGACAGTTTGATTAATATGTGTCTTGGCATATTTCTCCTTCGATTTATCCTGTATGGGACTCTCTGTGCTTCCTGGACTTGATTAACTATTTCCTTTACCATATTAGGGAAGTTTTCAACTATAATCTCTTCAAATATCTTTTCAGTCCCTTTCTTTTTCTCTTCTTCTTCTGGAACCCCTATAATTCGAATGTTGGTGCGTTTAATGTGGTCCCAGAGGTCTCTGAGACTGTCCTCAGTTCTTTTCATTCTTTTTTCTTTATTCTGCTCTGCAGTAGTTATTGCCACTATTTTATCTTCCAGGTCACTTATCCGTTCTTCTGCCTCAGTTATTCTGCTATTGATCCCATCTAGAGTACTTTTAATTTCATTTATTGTGTTGTTCATCATTGCTTGCTTCATCTTTAGTTCTTCTAGGTCCTTGTTAACTGATTCTTGCATTTTGTCCATTCTGTCTCCAAGATTTCGGATCATCCTTACTATCATTATTCTGAATTCTTTTTCAGGTAGGCTGCCTATTTCCTCTTCATTTGTTAGGTCTGGTGCATTTTTATCTTGCTCCTTTATCTGCTGTGTGTTTTTCTGTCTTCTCATTTTGCTTATCTTACTGTGTTTGGGGTCTCCTTTTTGCAGGCTGCAGGTTCGTAGTTCCTGCTGTTTTTGATGTCTGTCCCCAGTGGCTAAGGTTGGTTCAGTGGGTTGTGTAGGTTTCCTGATGGAGGAGACTAGTGCCTGTGTTGTGGTGGATGAGGCTGGATCTTGTCTCTCTAGTGGGCAAGTTCACGTCTGGTGGTGTGTTTGGGGTGTCTGTGGCCTTATTATGATTTTAGGCAGCCTCTCTGCTAATGGGTGGGGTTGTGTTCCTGTCTTGCTAGTTGTTTGGCATAGGTTGTCCAGCACTGTGGCTTGCTGGTCGTTGAGTGAAGCTGGGTGCTGGTGTTAAGATGGAGGTCTCTGGGCGATTTTTGCCGTTTGATATTATGTGGAGCTGGGAGGTCTCTTGTTGACCAGTGTCCTGAAGTTGGCTCTCCTACCTCAGAGGCAGAGCCCTGACTCCTGGCTGGAGCACGAAGAGCTTTTCATCCACACGGCTCAGAATAAAAGGGAGAAAAAGTAGAGGGAATTAGTAGAAGTATGAGGAAAGAAAGAAGGAAAGGAGGGTCGGAAGGAAGGAAGAAAGAAAGAAAGAAGCAAAGAAGGAAAGAAGGAAAGAAAGGAGGGAGGGAGGGAGGGAGGAAGGAAGGAAGGAGGGAAAGAAGGAAAAAAGACAGAACGAAAGAAGATACAGTAAAAATAAAATAAAGTATAGTAAAATTATTGAATTAAAAAATTCTTATTTAGGAAAAAAAAAAAGGGACGGATAGAACCTTAGGACAAATGTTGGAAGCAAAGCTATACAGACAAAATCTTACACAGAAGCATACACATACACCCTCACTAAAAGAGGTAAAGGGGGAAAAATCATAAATCTTGCTGTCAGAGACCACCTCCTCAATTTGGGATGATTCGTTGTCTAAAGGAGGGAAGGAAGGAAGGAAAGAAAGAAAGAAAGAACGAAGGTAAAGTATAATAACGTTATTAAAATTAAAATTGATTATTAAGAAAAAAATTTTTTTAAAAAAAACATGGACGGATAGAACCCTAGGACAAATGGTGGAAGCAAGACTATACAGACAAGATCTCACACAGAAGCATACACATATACATTCACAAAAAGAGGAAAAGGGAAAAAAATCATAGATCTTGCTCCTAAAGTCCACTTCCTTAATTTGGGATGATTGGTTGTCTATTCAGGTATTCCACAGATGCAGGGTATATCAAGTTGATTGTGGAGCTTTAATCCGCTGCTTCTGAGGCTGCTGGGAGAGATTTCCTTTTCTCTTCTTTGTTCTCACAGCTCCCAGGGGCTCAGCTTTGGATTTGGCCCTGCCACTGCGTGTAGATCGCTGGAGCGCGTCTGTTTTTTGCTCAGACAGGGCGGGGTTAAAAGAGCCGCTGATTCGGGGGCTCTGGCGCACTCAGGCCGGCGGGGACGGAGGGGCACAGAGTGCGGGGCGGGCCTGCGGCGGCAAAGGCTGGCGTGACTTTGCACCAGCCTGAGGCCCGCTGTGCGTTCTCCCGGGGAAGTTGTCCCTGGATCCCGGGAACCTGGCAGTGGCGGGCTGCACAGGCTCCGCGGAAGAGGGGTGTGGAGAGTGACCTGTGCTCGCACACAGGCCCCTCGGTGGCGGCAGCAGCAGCCTTATCGTCTCCCGCCCGTCTCTGGGTTCAGAGCTTTCAGCGCGGCTCGCGCCTGTCTCTGGGGTCCGCGCTTTTAGCCGCAGCTCGCGCCCGTCTCTGGGGTTCGCGCTTTTAGCCGCGGCTCGCGCCCGTCTCTGGAGCTCCTTTAAGCAGCGTTCTTAAACCCCTCTCCTCACGCACCAGGAAACAAAGAGGGAAGAAAAAGTCTCTTTCCTCTTCGGCAGGTGCAGACTTTTCCCCGGACTCCCTCCCAGCTAGCCGTGGTGCACTAACCCCTTCAGGCTACGTTCAAGCCGCCAACCCCAGTCCTCTCCCTGCGCTCCAGCCTCAGCTTGCAGCCCCGCCCACCTCGGCAGGTGAGCAGACAGGCGTCTTGGGCTGGTGAGTACCGGTCGGCACCAATCCTCTGTGCGGGAATCTCCCCGCTTTGCCCTCCGCACCCCTGTGGCTGTGCACTCCTCCGCGGCTCCGAAGCTCCCCCCTCCGGCCCCCGCAGTCTCCGCCCGCGAAGAGGCTTCCTAGTGTGTGGAAACTTTTCCTCCTTCACAGCTCCCTCCCTCTGGTGCAGGTGCCGTCCCTATTCTTTTGTCTCTGTTTTTTCTTTTTTTTCTTTTGCCCTACCCAGGTACGTGGGGAGTTTCTTGCCTTTTGGGAGGTCTGAAGTCTTCTGCCAGCATTCAGTAGGTGTTCTGTAGGAGTTGTTCCACGTGTAGATGTATTTCTGGTGTATCTGTGGGGAGGAAGGTGATCTCTGCGTCTTACTCTTCCGCCATCTTCAAGGTCCCCCCAACCTGCCACCATTTTATAGATCCCAGAAGATATAAGACTCCTTGTCAGAGACAATGGACTTCATTACTCACAGCAATAACAGTAGCTAGAGTATAATTATTGTATTAGGCAAATTCCCTGAGCCCCAATTATCACAAGATGATGTGAAAAGAAGCAGGTGACACCTGCACACAAAGTGGGTTGTGTTGCAGAAAAAAATAACCTGAATTTAGAGAACCAGAATCTTTTATGATGGGAAGTAAGCAGGCTTGCCCTTTGTGCCAGAGTTATAGACTATCTGTATCATGAAAAGTTATGTGTTATACTAGCATCCTTGAGAAGATCATTCAGAGTAAATGCAGTCAGAGCCTCTCCTCACAAAAAAATAGACACATGAGAAACATGTGGAGAATTGTCTCACAAAAATTGACATCCCAACAAATAAAAATAATATAACATGGAAGTCATTATAAATAAAATATCCTTGAAATTATTAAAAAGAAGAAATAATTTGTTTTAAAAACCATAATATAAGTAAGTAGAAGGAAATATGGAAAAATAAAAGGGGGATCTTAAAAATAACCAAAATAGAATTCTAAGAAAAGAAAACTTTAGTAATTGAAATTTAAACACAGGATGATTTAAACATATACTAAAAGCATCTAAAGAGGGAAATAATCAAGCATGTATAATATTATATAGAAAGAGATAAAATAGGAAAAAGAAGTTAAAATGTTTATGGTTTAATAAGAAAATTCAACATATACCTAAATTAGAGTTCCCAAAGGAGAAAAGGGAGATAATGGAAGTGAAGCAATATTTGAAGATAGACTCATTAAAAATTATCCAGAACTGATGAAAGTTATGAATCCTTGGATTCAGGAAATTCAGCATATCTCCAACAGAGTAAAGCAAAACAAAATAAAGAACTACATACATATAAATATACATAATAGTGAAATTGATTACCATCAAAGATAAAAGAACAATCTTAATATCTATCTCAGAGAAAAGACAGATCAACTATAATAGTCTTCTCATCACCAAAAGTAAATGCCAGAAGATAATCAAATACCTTTAATTCTGAAGAAAATATCCTTTAAGTTGGAATTCTTTAACTAAAGAGAGAGGACAAAATAAAGATATTTAAAAAAAAGATTGCAGAAGTTTACTATTCACATGCCCTTACTGAAAAAAAAATAATTAAAGAAATCTTGAGGGAAGGAATGAGAAGTAAGAAGCTATGGTAAGGTAACAAGCTATGCTGAGTGATAGCCAGTATCAGAATTATCCTTCTACCATAAAAATACTATAAAACCTGGATACAATGTATAAAATAACTGTTTGTAAGCACTGAAAAACAAGCAAGGTTACAACATTGAGAGAAGGAAAATATGTGAAGTGAGTCCAAAAATTAGCCTGGATTTCCCCTCAAGGATGGTTTTCAAAACAAGTGTGGAGAAACAGAGCACAAGGATAAAATAGCAGCTAAACTGGGAAGATGATCGCAGGGCCACCATGGTAGTTGGGCCCTAGGGAAGGGATGATCCCCAGAGAGGAGAAAACCACAGAGAAAGAGTTATAAATATCTGAATAAAATTTCCATTGGTTATTCAACCTATTTCTAGGCATTGCATTTTCAGAGTAAGTCTCTGGTAGGTGTATCAGAAAATCGCTGTGGGGAAGCTAGAATGCTAGGTAAATATTTCAGAGGATGCACAGTTCTTGGGAAATGGAGCTTTGAGTTTAGAGAAAACCAGAGTGAAAAGATGTATTTGAACACTCAGAGCCTTCAGTTGAGACCTCAGAAAAGCCTTATCCTATGGTTAAGGACCATGCTCCAGAAGAACTATCTTAATAAAGTCTAAAACCAAGTCTCAGTAGGATAAAGGTGATTCAATTTAACTGTCTGCCACGATATTATTTAATATACTTTAGAGGAAAATAACATAATCCAGAGCCTCTGCAGTGTATTATCCACAATATCTAAAATATAATACAAATTACTAGATTTGCAAAGAGAAAATTATTAATAAGCAAGTAAAACAATAGTTAATAGCAGTATACCAGAAATTATCCAGATATGGGTGTTAGCAGAGAAGAGTTTCAAAATAATTGTGATTATTTTATGGTAAGTACCATGGACTGAATTTTTGTGTCCCCCAAAATCCATATCTTGAAGCCCTAACCCCTAATATGGTGGTGTTTGGAGATGAGATCTTTGGGAAGTAATTTGGTTTACATGAGTTCATGAGAGTGGAGGCCCCATGTTGGAATTTGTGCCTTTTTATGGGGATGAAGAGACCAAAGTGCTCTCTCACTCACTCTTTCTCTGTCTTCCATGTGATGATACAAAAAGAAAATGCCATTGTCACACTAAGAAGAGGGACCTTACCAGGAATGGAGCAAGTGGGTACCTTGATTTTAAACTTTCCAGCCTCCAGAACTATGAAAAATAAATGCTTGTTTTTTGAGCCACCCAGTCTGTAGAATGTGTTATTGTGGCCCTAGATGATGAATATATAAATAAAATAGAGGGAAAACAATGATAAAATGGATGAAAAGATGGATAATTCTAAAAGTAATTAACATGTATAAAAATAATTGTATACTCTAGAACCACAAAATATAATATCTGAAATTAATAACTATTTGCATAAATGGGTTCAACTGCAGGCAGTATATGTGCATTTGAAGATAAGTCATTTGCAAACATCCAAACTAAACCACTGGGAGAAAAAAGAATGGAAAAATGAGAACAGAGCATGTATGACTTACTTAAATGTTCCAACATATATAGAATTAGTAATCCAAAAGGAAAGGATAAAGAGAATGGGACAGGAGCAATATTTAAAGCAATAATGGCGAAGAATATTTTTTTTCAAATGTGATGAAATGCATAAATTCACACATTAAAGAAGTTCATCAAGGATATAAACAAACAAAACTTCATCTATAGTAAAATCATTTCAGTTATTAAAAACATCAAAGAAGTTCAGCAAGGATATAAACAAACAAAATTTTGTCTACAGTAAAATCATTTCAGTTATTAAAAACATCAAAGACAGAAAAAATAGCAGTCAGAGAAAACAAAACATTCTTCAGTGGAGTCACAATAAAAGTGATAGCTGACTTTTCAGCAGAAGCAATGGAAACCAACAGTAGGATAACAAACCATTTCTTCTGGACTGAGATTTTCCAGGAAGCCAGGCTTTCAATGATAAAATTGAAACAGTTCTAAGCAAACCAGGATGGTTGGTCACCCTATCCAGAAGATAATTTTGTGATATCTTTAAAGTAGTGAAATGGGAAAATCCCTGTTGATGTGTTTTATTCTTCATAATTGAAAGAAAAAAGGAATATATGTAAATATCCTTCAAAAATGAAGGCAAAATTAAGAGGCTTTAACTAAAATAAATGCTAAAAAGATTTGTCAAGGTGACCTGCACTACAATAAAGGGAGTTCTTCTGCCTGAAAGAAAATTATCTCAGAAGGAAGTATGAAACTGAAGAAAGGAATAAAGCATCCCAGAAATGGTAAATTTGTGGGTGAACTATAAATGAATATTGCCCATTTATAACAAGAGCAATATTAATGTCATAAAATGTAGGACGTTCATAAAAATAAAAAAATGACAACAATATTCCAGCCATTTTGTAAAATTCTAGGCTTTAAGAAGTGGTGAAATTACTAATTTAATGTGGATTGAAATAAATCAGACACATAATCTGTAGTGCAGCAGCAGTTATAGAAGTTTTTGGTCTCAGGAACAATTTACACTCTTAATTATTTTTGTACTCCAAACAACCTTTGTTTTTGTGGGTTAAATCTATTGATAGCTACCATATTAAAAATTCAAACTGATAAATTGTGAAAATATTTATTAATTCATATAAGTGTTGCAATAATGAACCTACAACTTGGTAAAATGAATAGCATACTTTTATAAAACTAACTCTTTTTTAAAACAAAAAAATAAGAATAGTTACATCTTTTATTTTTCCAAATCCCTTTTATTATAGTTTAACAGATGATAGCTGGATATTCATATTGCTTCAGCACTTAGTATATTGTGATATCAAATGGCATAACCCTCTGGAATACTCCACTCTATACGAGAGAATAAAAAAGGCAAATACTCTCAATATTATTATGAAAGTAATTTTGACCTTATAAATACCCCTGAAAGATCTTGGGGAGACACAGATTTTCCCAAACAACATTTTAAAAACCTGCTTTACAGTAACCATGGAAAGAATACTAAGATAGCATAAGCCAAAACCTAATAGATGAGGAAAAGTGGAATAATGCAAATATTTAATCCAAAAAATACCCCCAAGAAATTGGAATAAAGAAGCAAAGAATAGATGAAACAAAAGGCAAACAAATGCTATAAAATTATAGATATAAATGCAACTATATCAACAATCACCTTAAATATAAATAGCTTAACCTTCCAACTAAAAGATGAAGATTTTAAAACTGTATTAAAAATAGATCTAAATGGTTTTTATGAGTTACACTTTACATATGAGGACACAGAGATTAAAACTAAAAGGATGGAAAAGATACATCATGTAAAACTGAAACTAAGTGGTGTTCAACAACCTGGATGACTCTTACAGATAGTATGGTTATTGAAAAAAAAAGCCTGAGACAAAAGACTATGTTCTGTATGTTTTCACTCGTATGAAGTTCAAAGCAGACAAAAAATTGATTTTGAGATACAATATTGGTTACCACTTGGGGTATAGACTGGGAAGGATCAAAAGAGAACCTTATGGGGTGCTGGAAATTTTCTATATTCTTACTCGTGTTGTGATTATGAAGGAATATACATATGTAAAATCATCATCAAGCTATATATTTATGATATTCATGCACTTGTATATCATTTGTCATAAAATAAATAAATTTCTTTAAAAGAAACTGTGGTGGTCAGGAAAATCATTAAACATGTCATTTACCTATATAAGCTTTGGCAGTTAAGAAAAACTAATTTTGTCATCTGAAGAAAAAAGGGAAGTAAAATCTTGAACAATGATAACAAAAAAAATTGAAGGGAGGAGATTGGAGTACAAGTGTTTAAGGTGATTGTATGGATCCAAGAAGGATATAGGTTTTGATTGTCTGCTATGCATATTAAAGCTTTTAGGTTAAAGGAATATATAAAATTTGTAATGTCTTGACCAGTAGAGTAGGAAACAAAGAAAAGTAAGAAAATGAGTTTTCATAGAGTGCAGGGAAAATGAAGGAAATGAGCCAAGAAAAAAACATAGAACATAGAAGATAAAATAAAATGGTGGAATAAGTCCGAATGTATCACAATCACAATAAATATAGATGGATAAAATCCATCTGTTACAAGACAGAGACCTCTCAGATTGGTGCTAGTCCCTCAGATTCTGGAGGATGCCTTTTTATAATTTGGAAATGAATAGATTATTTGAAACACACTAGTATTATTATTTAATACTTATTCCATGCCCTTAAAAAAGAAATAAATAACAGATTTTACATCAACAATTATACAATAACTTCTGTATTCCTTTTTCTTATAGTCTGATCTCAACCATGAAATGGAATCTGATATGATAGATGTGGTAAGTTGCCTCCTAAGATTTTGTTTTATAAAATAAAATATTTAAAATATACTATAGTCTTTTTAATGCTAGAGTACTCAATAATTATATTTCCTTTAGTACACTGTAGAAAAGTATAGACACACACACACACTGTATATAGTGAATGTTTAAAGCATATTTGTTTTATATTTTGTGTCACACAAATTAAATTGGATGAAACAAGAAAAAATTAAATATTTTTTACAGAAGATAGTATTCTAAATTGTGAGAAAGAAAAAAAACCTATAAAAGGTATAACTATAATTGGCAAGTATAAGCAGTATCTTTTCAGCATATTCTGAAACAAAAACAAAAATTAGTTCCTTTATTTACATTTCTGATTTGGAATATTCTTCCTCTGATAAATAATTTGTTTGTATGCAGTTTTCTTTCGGCAGAGACTATAACTGCTCTTTGATGTTTATAAGAGAACAGGCCTTAATATACTTAATAAGTCAAAGTTATATGAAATTATTCATGTCAAATATTAGCATAGAGAAATTCACCTTCATAAAACTCCACTGTTGGGGAAATATTTTTTCTTCAATAAATCCCAGTGAAAGAAACATTTCACCTACACCTACTGCCTTGGGTACCTATGTTTGTTCTTTATTTAGAAAAAAACTATGATACTAATCTCTAGAATTATGGATTGCCTAAAGTATTTCAGATGTGGCTGAAACAATTAGAATTAATTACATTTCTTCCTTTCTAGATTAATTTAATATTCATTTGAAGCAAGTTTAATAGGTTCACTCATAAAATTGTAAATATTTAAGAGTAGTTTTTTAGCTTTTGTGTTTTGTTTTGTTTGTTGCTTAGCAGTTGTTTCATACCAAAAGAAAGCATTGAATAGTAATTCCTGTTTTTAACATAATATATGGCACAAAGGAAAGACCCTTCTGCCTTAAAAACTACCTCCTTTTACAGTTTGATTATGCTTGAATGTAATTTATTTGGCTTTACGACTTGCTCCTTGTCAGAATGAAAAATTCCCTGTGGTATATACAGTGTTAAGCAAGTTCATGTTTTCCTTTTAAGTGCAAGAATGTTTTGGGTGTCTTTTCTGAAAAACGGGTTTTTGGTGAGGTCAAGTCAAAATAAAGCATGAGGACATTGAGTCCATAGAGGGGAAAACTAGAGACGAAGAAGAGGAAAACAGGCTATTTGACACATTTTTCCTAGGGACAAGAGACTTTGCTCTTGAAGCATTTTTTTTTTTTTTAGTTTAGTATAAACTGAATTCAACTTCAGTAACAAACTAGTACTCACCAAAAATATTGTTGAAAATGAAATGGCTAAGTATTCTGTATCTGCCATAAAGCATCATTACATCTTTCTCATTATCAGCTCAGACTGAAAGTCTGTAGGAACAATATTTTGCACAGATGAAAGAAATTTTGAGATTTATAATAGATATTACTTCTTAAATATAGAGAAATAGATTTAAATGTTTTTTGATAATATTTTAATAAACATGCAATATGTTGCCTAATGTTTTCTTTATTTTTCACCCTGTTTTCTATAAGCATTTACCTTGCCTTCCTCTTCCATTATATTTTTTGTTATCGTTCAGATTTTCTCTTGCTAACCATTTTTATTTTCTCTTGCTCTGTTTTTCTCTCTCACTGCTCCATATGGGACCTGAAAGTAAAGTATTGATGTGAAATATAGGAGATGTTCATAGACTTGAATAAAGTACATAACGTTAAAACATGTCAGCTTTTGGAAACTAATAAAAAACACTTAAAATCTAAAGGATATTTTGGGCCACGCTGCTCAGGCATAATAGTTATAGCAATGTCTTCTCTCTGAGACATGCTTCTTCATCAAAAATCATACTGACATTACAGTGATGGATTGACATGCAGGAGAAAGGAAAATTTATCCTTGTCTTTCTCTTTAGCATAAACTGTTTTAAGACTTCCTAAGTGCCTAATATCTGATACTAATATTTGGTTATTTGTAAAAAAGCATAACTTGTTTATATATAGTCTCAGATGTCAGCTTTGGGATCTAATTTTGGTATAATTCAAGTAAAAATAAAAATATCATGGAATTCATATATTGTTAGACTTGGAAAACACTTTAGTTTTGGTCCAACCATCCATTCTAGTATATGAATCAATTCTCATATATGAAAGATGGCCTGATATATGCCAAATACTGTGTTCATTGCTTAACATTTATTTTATTTTATTTTATTCTCATAATCCCTTTCATATGAAGTACAATTTACAGATAAGGAAACTGAGAGTGATGGAGTTTAAGTTACTTGTTCAAGGTCACACAACTAATAAGTTGCACAGATGGAATGTGGACTCAGGTTATTGTAACACCAAAACACATGCTCTTTTCTTTATACCACATATCTATATAGCTTAGGCTCGTATACCTTCAGCAAGGAATCCTATATACCTGGGAAGTTCATTATAGACCTCACTGTTGGAAAATTCTCTCTTACAATTATATAAAATTGGGATTCCATGGTGTCCACCCATCGTTCTTACTTCAGCTCACAGAAATTGATAGAACTAATTTAATTATTCTTCTATTCTATTGTTTTTGCACTTTCAAATTTAATTTTTAAGGATACATTTAGAAAGGTAGTGATAAGGGGATAATAAAAGTAACAAATAAAATATAAATCTGAATCCCCCTCTTCAAATTTCAAACACATATATAATTTTTCCAATTCTCCAAATATTATTTGTGTTAGTTTCTGCTTTGTAATAAAGTGAATGAGCTATACATATACATATATTCCCATATGCTCCCTCTTGCATTTCCCTCCCACTATCCATATCCCACCACTATAGGTGGTCATAAAACACCAAGCTGATCTCCATGTGCTATGTGGCCTCTTCCCACTAGCTATCTATTTTACATTTGGTAGTGTATATATATCCAGGCCACTCTCTCACTTCATCCCAGTTTACCCATTCCAAACCCCATGTCCTCAGGTCCATTCTCTATGGCTGTGTCTTTATTCCTCTCCTACCCCTAGGTTCTACAGAACCATTTTAATTTTTTTAGATCCATACATATGTATTAGCATACGGTATTTGTTTTTCTCTTTCTGAATTAGTTCACTCTGTATGATGGACTCTAGGTCCATCCACCCCACTACAAATAACTCAATTTCGTTTCCTTTTATGGCTGAGTAATATTCCACTCTATATATGTGCCACATGTGATTTATCCATTCATTGGTTGATGGACACTTAGGTTGCTTCCATGTCCTGGCTATTTTAAATAGTGCTACAATGAACATGACTCTTTTTGAATTATGGTTTTCTCAGGATATATGCCCAGTAGTGGTTTTGCTGGGTCCTATGGTAGTTCTGTTTTTAGTTTTTTAAGGAACCTCCACACTGTTCTCCATAGTGGCTGTGTCAATTTACATTCCCACCAACAGGGCAAGAGGTTTGCCTTTTTTCCACACCCTCTCCAGCATTTAAGGTTTGCAGAATTTTCGATGATGGCATGGTGACCAGTGTAAAGTGCAACCTCACTGTAGTTTTGATTTGATTTCTCTAATGATTATTGAAGTTTAGCATCCTTTCACATGTTTGTTGGCAATCTGTATATCTTCGTTGGGGAAATGTCTATTTGGGTCTTCTGCCTATTTTTGGATTGGGTTGTTTGTTTTTTTGATATTGAGCTGCATGAGCTGCTTGTAAAATTTGGAGATTATTCCTTTGTCAGTTGATTCATTTGAAAAATATTTTTTCCCATTTGGAGGGTTGTCTTTTTGTCTTATTTATGGTTTCCTTTGCTGTGCAAATGCTTTTAAGTTTCACTAGGTCCCATTTGTTGATTTTTCCTTTTATTTCCATTTCTCTAGGAAGTCGGTCAAAAAGGATCTTGCAGAGATTTAAGTCATAGAAAGTTCTGCCTATGTTTTCTTCTAAGAGTTTTATAGTATCTGGCTTATATTTAGGGCTTTAATGAATTTTGAGTTTATTTTTGTGTATGGTGTTAGGGAGTATTCTAACTTCATTCTTTTACATGTAGCTGTCCAGTTTTCACAGCACCACTTATTGAAGAGGCTCTCTTTTCTCCATTGTATATTCTTGCCTCCTTTACCAAAAATAAGTTGACCATAAGTGCGTGGGATTATCTCACAGGTTTCTACCCTGTTCCATTGATCTGTATTTCTGTTTTTGTGTCAGTATCATACTGTCTTGATTACTGTAGCTTTGGAGTATAGTCTGAAGTCTGATTCCTCCAGATCCGTTTTTCTTTCTCAAGATTGCTTTGGCTATTCGGGGTCTTTCATGTTTTCATACAAATTGTGAACATTTTTGTTCTAGTTTTGTGAAAAATGCCATGGGTAGTTTGATAGGGATTACATTGAATCTATAGATTGGTTTAGGTAATATAGTCATTTTCAAAACGTTGATTCTTCCAATCCAAGGCCATGGTATATCTCTCCATCTGTTTGTATCATCTTTAATTTCTTTCATCAGTGTCTTATAATTTTCTGCATACAGGTCTTTTTTCTCCTTAATTAGGTGTATTCCTAGGTATCTTACTCTTTTTGTTGCAATCGTAAATGGGAGTGCTTCCTTAATTTCTCCTTCAGATTTTTCATCGTTATTGTACAGAAATACAGAGGATTTCTGTGCATTAACTTTGTATCCTGATACTTTACCAAATTAATTGATTAGCTGTACTAGTTTTCTGGTCGCATCATTAGGATTCTCTATGTATAGTATCATCTCATATGCAAACAGGGACAGCTTCACTTCTTCTTTTCCAATTTGGATTCCTTTTATTTCTTTATCGTCTCTGATTGCTGTGGCTAAAACTTCCAAAACTATGTTGAATAATAGTGGTGAGAGTGGAAAACCTTGTCTTGTTCCTAGTCTCAGAGGAAATGCTTTCAGTCATTCACCATTTAGAACTATGTTGGCTGTGAGTTTGTCATATATGGCCTTCATTATGTTGAGGTAAGTTCCCTCTATGCCTACTTTCTGGAGGGTTTTTATCATAAATGTGTGTAGAATTTTGTCAAAAGCTTTTTCTGCATCTATTGAGATGATCATATGATTTTTCTCCTTCAATTTTTTAATGTGGTTTATCACATTGATTGATTTTCATATACTGAGGAATCCTTGCATGCCTGGGGCAACCCCACTTGATCATGGTGTATGATCCTTTTAATGTGCTGTTGGATTTTCTTTGCTGGTATTTTGTTGAGGATTTTTGCATCTATTCTCATCAATGATATTGGCCTGTATTTTTCTTTCTTTGTGACATCATTGTCTGATTGTTGTATCAGGGTGATGGTGGCCTTGTAGAGTGAGCTTGGGAGTGTTCCGCCCTCTGCTATATTTTGGAAGATTTTGAGATGGATCTGTATTATGTCTTCTCTAAATGTTTGATAGAATTCCCCTGTGAAGCCATCTGGTCCTGGGCTTTTGTTTCTTGGAAGATTTTAATCACAGTCTCAATTTCAGTGCTTGTGATTGGTCTGTTCATATTTTCTATTTCTCCCTGGCTCAGTCTCAGAATGTTGTGCTTTTCTAAGAATTTGTCCATTTCTTCCAGGTTGTCCATTTTATTGGCATATATTTGATTGTAGTAATGTCTCATGATCCTTTGTATTTCTACAGTGTCAGTTGTTACTTCTCCTCTTCCATTTCTAATTCTATTGATTTGAGTCTTTTCCCTTTTTATCTCGATGAGTCTCTCTAATGGTTTATCATTTTTTTTTTTTTTTTTTTTTTTGGTACGCGGGCCTCTTACTGTTGTGGCCTCCCCTGTTGCGGAGCACGGGCTCCGGACGCACAGGCTCAGCGGCCATGGCTCACGGGCCTAGCCGCTCCGCGGCATTTGGGATCTTCCCGGACCAGGGCATGAACCCCTATCCCCTGCATTGGCAGGCGGACTCTCAACCACTGCGCCACCAGGGAAGCCCTATCATTTTTTTTATCTTCTCAAAGAACCAGCTTTTAGTTTCATTTATCATTGCTATTGTTTCCCTAATTTCTTTTTCATTTATTTCTAATCTGATCTTTATTAATTCCTTTCCTCCTGCTAACTTTGGGGGTTTTTTTTGTTGTTGTTGTTCTTCTTTCTCTAATTGTTTTAGGTGTAAAGTTAGGTTGTTTATTTGATACATTTCTGGTTTATGGAGTTAGGGTTGTTTGGCTATAAACTTCCATCTCAGGACTGCTTTTGCTGTATCCCATAAGTTTTAGGTCATCATGTTTTCATTGTCATTTGTTTCTAGGAATTTTTTTGATTTCCCTCTTGATTTCTTCATTGATCTCTTGGTTATTTATTAGTGTATTGTTTAGTCTCCATGTGCTTGTATTTTTTACACATTTTTTTCCTGTAATTGATATCTAGTCCCATAACATTATGGTCAGGAAATATACTTGATACAATTTCAGTTATCTTAAATTTACCAGGCTTGATTAGAGACCCATGATATGATCTATCCTAGAAAATGTTCCTTGAGCACTTGAGAAGACAGTGTATTCTTTTGTTCTTGAATGGAATGTCCAATAAAGAAAGACTGTATGTGTTCCTAGGTCTGAAGTGGGTCTCTTGTAGACAGCATATATATGGGTCTTGTTTTTATATCCATTTACCAGTCTATGTCTTTTGGTTGGAGCATTTAATCCATTTATATTTAAGGTAGTTATCAATATGTATGTTCCTATTACCTTTTTCTTTATTGTTTTGGACTTGTTATTGTAGGTCTTTTCCTTCTCTTATATTTCCTGCCTAGAGACGTTCCTTTAGCATTTGCTGTAAGGCTGGTTTCATAGTGTTGAGTTTTCTTAGCTTTTGCTTGTCTGTAAAGGTTTTGATTTCTCCGTCAAATCTGAATGAGATCCTTGCTGGGTAGAGTAATCTTATGTTCTAGGTTTTGCCCTTTCATCACTTTAAATATGTCTTGCCACTCCCTTCTAAATTGCAGAGATTCTGCTGAAAGTTCATCTGTTAACCTTATGGATATTTCTTTGTATGTTATTTTTTGTTTTTCTCTTGCTGTGTTTAATATTTTTTCTTTGTATTTAAGTTTTGATAGTTTGATTAATATGCGTCTTGGCATGTTTCTCCCTGGATTTATCTTGTATGGGACTCTCTGTTCTTCCTGGACCAGGTTGAATATTTCCTTTCCCATATTAAGTAAGATTTCAACTATAATCTCTTCACATATTTTCTCATTCCCTTTCTTTTTCTCTTCTTCTTCTGGGACACATATAATTCGAATGTTGTTCTGTTTAACGTTTTCCCAGAGCTCTCTGAGACTGTCCTCAATTATTTTCATTCTTTTTTCTTTATTCTGCTCTGTGGTAGTTGTTTCCAATATTTTATCTTCAAGGTCACTTATCCATTCTTCTGCCTCAGTTATTCTGCTATTTATTCCTTGTAGAGGATTTTTAATTTCATTTATTGTGTTTTTCATCATTGTTTGTGTGCTCTTTAGTTCTTCTATATCCTTGTTAAATGTTTCTTTTATTTTCTCCATTCTATTTCCAAGATTTTGATCATCTTTGCTATCATTACTCTGAATTCTTTTTTCAGGTAGACTGCCTATTTCCTCTTCATTGGTTTGGTCTGGTGGGTTTTTACTTTGCTCCTTCATCTCCTGTGTGTTTCTTTGTCTTCTCATTTTGCTTAACTTACTGGATTTGGGTTCTCCTTTTTGCATACTGCAGGTTTGTAGTTCCTGTTGTTTTTGGTGTCTGCCCCCAGTGACTAAGGTTGGTTCAGTCAGTTGTGTAGGCTTCCTGGTGAAGGAGACTGGTGCCTGCATTCTGGTGGATGGGGCTGGATCTTATTTTCTGGTGGGCAGGACTGCATCTGGTGGTGTGTTTTGGCATGCCTGTGACCTTATTATGACTTTAGGCAGTGTCTCTGCTAGCAGTTGTGATTGTGTTCCCGTTTGGTAGTTGTTTGGTGTAAGGTGTCCAGCACTGTAGCTTGGTGGTCATTGAGTGGAGCTGGGTCTTAGTGCTGAGACGGATAGCTCTGGGAGAGCTTACGCTATTTGATATTACATGGAGCCAGGAGGTCTCTTGTTGACCAGTGTCCTGATTTCATCCCTCCCACCTCAGAGGCACAGGCCTAACACCCGGCCAGAGCACCGAGATCCTGTTAGCCACATGGCTCAGGAGAAAAGGTAGAAAAGAAAAAGAAAGAAAGAAAATCAATGTGTTATTAAGATAAAAATCTTTAAAAAATTATTAAAAATTAAAAAAAATTAAAAAAAATTAAAAATAATTTTAAAAAGGAGATAATGAAAGAAGAGAGCATCCAAACCATAAAAACAAATTGACCAATGATAACAAGCACTAAAAAAGTATACTAAAATAAAAAAAGAAAAAAAAACCAAAGACAGAACCCTAGGACAAACGGTAAAATCAAATCTGTACAGACCAAATCACACAAAGTCCACCACCTCAATATTGTGATGATTTGTTGTTGATTCATGTATTCCAGAGATTCAGGGTGTATCAAGTTGATTGTGCAGATTTAATCAGCTGCTCCTGAGGCTTCTGGGAGAAATTTCCCTTTTTCTTCTTTGTTTTCACAGCTCCTGGGTTTCAGCTGTGGATTGGCCCTGCCTCTACATGTATGTCGCCTGAGGGCATCTGTTCTTTGCTCAGACAGGACAGGGTTAAAAGAGCAGCTGATTAAGGTGCTCTGGCTCACTCAGGCTGGGGCCAAGGAGGGGTACGGAATGAGGATCAAGCCTGCAGCACAAAACCTGGTGTGATGTTGCAACTGCCTGAGGTGCACTGTGTGTTCTCCCAGGGAAGTTGTCCCTGGATCCCGGGACCTTGGCAGTGGCAGGCTGCACAGGCTCCTGAGAGGGGAATAGTGACCTGTGCTTAGGCACAGGCTTCTTGGTGGCTGCAGAAGTAGCCTTAGCATTTCATGCCCATCTCTGGTGTCTGCACTGATAGGCGCGGCTGGTGCCTGTCTCTGGATCTCATTTAGGCAGTGCTCTGAATCACCTCTCCTCGCACACCCAAGAACAATGGTCTCTTGCCTCTTAGGCAGTTCCAGACTTTTTCCAGGGATCCCTCCTGGGTAGCTGTGGTGCACTAGCACCCTTCAGGCTGTGTTCATGCAGCGAACCCCAGTCCTCTCCCTGGGATCTGAACTCCGAAGCCAGAGCTTCAGCTCCCAGCCTGCACCTGCCCCAGCAGGTGAGAAGACAAGCCTCTCAGGCTGATGAGTGCTGGTTGGCACCAATCCTCTGTGCAGAAATCTCTCCGCTTTGCCCTCTGAACCCTTGTTTCTGTTCTCTCTTTGGCTCCGAAACTTCATCCCACCTGTCGCCCTGTCTCAGCCAGTGAAGGGGCTTCCTAGTGTGGAAACTTTTCCTCCTTCACAGCTCCCTCCCAGAGGTGCCGGTCCCCTCCTTATTCTATTGTCTCTGTTTTTTTCTTTTTTCTTTTGCCTTACCCAGGTACGTGGGGAGTTTCTTGCCTTTTGGGAAGTCTGAGGTTTTCTGCCAGCATTCAGTAGGTGGTCTGTAGGAGTTGTTCCACATGTAGATATATTTCTGATGTATTTGTGGGGAGGAAAGTGATTTCCACGTCATACTCCTCTGTCATCTTGAAGGTCTCGGCCTCCGAGAATTTTATGAAGAAAGTGTTTTGAGTTGTACTTCTTATGTGAGGATTGTGATTCTTTCATTATTTCATTGTGTTTATAGATATGAAATACAAAGTCATGGTTTCACTGATGCCTTATATTTAATAAGAATAGATTTTTAGTAGTAATGCAGGAGACATTGTGAAATTTGGCCTTTGATTTTCATTGGTCATTTGGTGCTTCCATAACATGAATTTCTTACATGGCAACCTGGATTTTAGAGTGTACTTCTTTATATTCATATGCATTTATATTTTGAGCTGTGCTGTGTCTGGGGGTGCATAGTATGTACTGGCAAGAAATCTTTTAGCTTAATCATGACTTTTAAAGGAGTTTTAAAATGGCACTGTTATTTAGTAGCAAGAAAAATGTTACTTATAAATATCTACCTCACATCTTCATATTTCATTTCTAAAGATTTTATAATTTAAAATTCATATAGTACAGAGGTATAAAATATAAAAGTCCCTGATGCCTCTGTTCCTCCAAGAAAATCACACCCCACCCAGAAGTAATTATTATTAACTGTTTGGTGTTTGTCTTTCTTGAAGCTTTTTCTTCCTTTACTAATTAAAAATAATATAAACACACATAAGATATCATATTGCGGTTTTTAAAAGCAAAAATGGGATTTCATTATACCATTTTCTTTGCAAATTGTGGCTTAAATATTTTAACATATGGAATATACTTTCTTTAAATTTTACTTTAGATTTAAAAAGTAGGTTTATAATTAATAAACTAATGAATACCCATAAACCCCCAATCCAAGAACTGGAATAATGTGCTTCTCCCCTATTTCATCCCACATGCCTCTCTCCTATCTTAATATTTGTCTTTTTAAAAATAATTTTAAGGAGTTCCCTGGTTGCCTAGTGGTTAGGATTCCAGGCTTTCACTGCCATGGCTTGGGTTCAATCCTTGGTCAGGAAACTGAGATCCCACAAGGTGTGCAGTGCAGCCAAAAAATAATAATAATAATTCAGTGATTTAAAAAAATTAACAATTTTACCATATAAGCATGTATAGCTAAATAATATAATGGTTAGCTTTGATTATGCTGTAGCAATTTTTAAAAAGGTACTAAAATATGTGTAGCTTTCTGGTACTTGCTTTATTCTCACAATATTATTATTCTAATATCCATTCATCTTATTTTATGTGACTAAAGTGACTTCGTTTTTGCTGCTTTATAATATTCCACTGTGAGTATGCCATAGTTATTTTTATAATTCTCTTATCAATGGATTCTTAGGTGACTTGTAGTTTTTCTTTTTTTTTTTTGGTATGTGCTAAATTGACAGTGCTGATTATGGGTATTTTACTACATATTTTCTGTTATACTGCACAAGTATCTTTAGGAGGAAGATGAATAAATTACTGGATTGTAGGGTATACAGATGTTCAACTTTCAAAATGATGTTGTTACTTTCCAAATTAGGTATACCAATTCATATTCTCCCCCAGCAATGTAAGAGATTCTATTGATCTACTTTCTTCAATATTTTGCATTGTCTGACATCACAATTTTTGCCAATCTAGTGATGTAAAATGGTATATTATTGTGTACTTAACTTACATTTCCCTGATTATTTTTGAGATATAATTGACAATATTATATTAGTTTCAGGTGTACAACATAATGATTTGATATTTGCATACATTGTGAAATGATCACCACAATAATTCTAATTATCATCCATCACCTTACATAGTTACAATTTTTTTTTTATGATGAAAACTTTTAAGGTATGCTCTCTTAGCAACTTTCAAAATGTACTATAGTATTATTAACTATAGTCAACATGCTGTACATTACATCCCCATGACATTTATTTTATAACAGGAAGTGTGTACCTTTTGACTTCCTTCACTCATTTCACCCCCCACCCCCCTTCCCTCTGATAACCACCAATCTGCTCTCTATACCTCTTAGTGAGATCATATGGTATCTGTCTTTCTTTATTCTGACTTATGTCACTTAGCATAATGACCTCAAAGTCCATCCATGTTGTCACAAATGGCAAGATTTCATATATATATATATATATATATATATATATATATATATATATATCACCTATTTGTTATTCATTCATCCTTTAAGGGAAATCTTAGGTTGTTTCCATATTTTGGCTAATATAAATAATGCTGCAGTGAATATGGAAGTGCATATATCTTTTCAAATTAATGTTTGTGTCTTCTTCAATTAAATCCCCAGAAGTGGAATTTCTGGGTCACATTGTACATCTATTTTTAAATTTTTTGAAAAACCTCTATAATGTTTTCCATAATAATAATGCACAAGGATTCCCCTTACTTCACATCCTCGTCAACACTTGTTATTTCTTGTATTTTAGATAATAGCCATTCTAATGGGTATGAGGTCATATCTCACTGTGGTTTTGATTTGCATTTCCTTGATGATTAGTGATGTTGAGCATATTTTCATGTGCATGTTGTCCACCTGAATGTCTTCTTTGGAAGAATGCGTATTCAGGTCTTCTGTCCATTTTTCATTGGAATATTGGTTTGTTTTTTGCTGTTGAATTTTATGAGCTCTTTATATATTTTGGATATTAACATCTTATCAGATATATGATTTGCAAATACTTTCTCCAATTCAGTAGATTGCCTTTTCATTGTATTGATGATTTCCTTTGTGGTGCAGAAGCTTTTTAGTTTGATGTAGCCCCACTTATTTATTTTTGCTTTTGTTGCCTTTGGAGTCAGATCCAAAAAATCATTTCTAAGAGTGAAGTCAAGTAACTTACCACCTAGATGTTTTATGATTTCAGGTCTTACATTCAAGTATTTAATCCATTTTAAGTTAAATTTTGTGTATGGTGTAAGATAATGGTCAGTTTTATTCTTTTTTGTGTGGTTGTCAGGTTTACTCAAACACATATATTAAAAACATAATTCTGTCCCCATTATGTATTTCTGCATCCTTTGTCAAAACTTAATTGACTATATATGCATGGGTATATTTCTGTGCTCTCTATTCTGTTTCTTTGAGCTATATGACTGTTTTTATGTCAATTCCAATTTTGATTAGCATAGCTTTGTAATATAGTTTGAAATCAGGGAGCATGGTGCCTCTAACTATGTTCTTCTTTCTCAAGCTTGCTTTGACTATTCAGGGTCTTTTGTGGTTCCATACAAATTTTAGAATTGTTTGCTGTATTTCTGTGAAAAATGCCATTGGAATATTGATAGGGATTGCACTGACTCTGTGGATTGCTTTGGGTAGTATGGCCATTTTCATAATATTAATCTTCCAACATATACACATGGAATATCTTTCCATTTATTTGTGTCTCCTTTAATTTATTTCGACAGTGTCTTAGAGTTTTAAGTGTGTGTATTTCACCTCCTTGATTACATTTATCACTAAGTATTTTATTATTTTTGATTTAATTGTAAATGGTATTTTATTCTTCATTTCTTTTCTGATAGTTCATTGTTAGTCTATAGAAACACATAGACATTTTCATATTGATTTTGTATCCTGCAGCTTTACTGAATTTATTTATAAGTTCTAACATTTATTTGGTGAAATTTTTAGGATATTCCATATATAAAATCTTGTCAGCTGTCAATAGTGACAGTTTTACTTCTTCCTTTCCAATTTAGATGCCTTTTATTTCTTTTTCTTGCCTAAATGCTCTGCCTAGGACTACCAGTACTATTTTGAATAAAGAGAACTAGAGCGAGTATCCTTGTCTTGTTCCTGACCTTAGAGGAAAACTTTCAGCTCTTCACCATTGAGTACAATATTAGCTGTGGGCTTGTCTTATATAGCTTTTATTTTGTTGATATAGTTCCCTCTATACCCAGTTTGTTCAGTTTTTATCATAAATGGATGTTGAATTTCTTCAGATGCTTTTCCTGTATCTATTGAGATGATCATATGTTTTTTGTTCTTCATTTTGTTAATATGGTGTATCACATTGATTGATTTCCAGATGGTGAACCATCCTTGCATCCCTGGAATAAATTCTAATTGATCATGGTTTATTATACTTTTATTATATTGTTGAATTTGGGTTGCTAATATTTTTGAGCATTTTTTCATCTGTATTCTTCGTATATTGGCCTGTAATTTTATTTTCTTGTGGTGTCCTTTTCTGGTTTTGGTATCAGGGTAATCCTGGCTCTGTAAAATTAGTTTAGAAGCATTTCCTCCTCTTCAATTCTTTGGAAAAGATTGAGAGATGTTGTTATTAATTCTTTTTTCAATGTTTGGTAGAAGTCATCAGTAAAGCCATCTGGTCTGGTCCTGAAATTTTAATGTTGAAGTGTTTTTGATTACTGATTCAGTCTCCTTACTAGTAAAGGGCTATTCATGTTTTCAATTTCTTCATGATTCAGCTTTGTAGGCTGTATGATTTTAGGAATTTATCCATTTTTCTAGGTTGTTCAACTTTATGACATGTAATTGTTCAGAATCTCTTATTATCCTTTGTATTTTTTGGAAACAGTTGTAATATATCCTCTTTCATTTCTGATTTTATTTTTTGGAGCCCTCTACTTTTCTTGGTGAGTCTAACTAAGAGTTTATCAAATTGGTTTATCTTTTCAAAAAACAAGATGCTAGTTTTCTTGAACTTTTTAATTGTCTTTTTAGTCTCTATTTGATTTATTTTCACTCCCATCTTCGTTATTTCTTTCTTCTAACTTTGGGCTGCATTTTTTCCCCTAGTTCCTTGAGATGTAAAGTCTGATTGTTTATTTGCTATTTTTCTTGTTTCTTGAGGTAGGAATATGTTACTATGGACTTACCTCTTAGAACTGCTCTTGCTGTATCCCATACACATTGGTATGTTGTATTTCCATTTTCATTTGTGTCAAGGCTATTCTTGATTTCTCCTTTGAATTCTTCTTTGACCCATTGGTTGTTCAATAATATGCTGCTTAATCTCTACATATTTGTAAAATTTTCAATTTTCTTCTTGTATTTGATTTCTAGTTCCATAAGATTGTGGTCAAGAAAGATGCTTGATGTGATTTGAATCTTCTTAACTTATTAAGATTTCTTTGGTGGATATGTTAGGCCACATATGATCTATCCTGGAGAATACTTCATGTGCATGTCAGAAGAATGTGTCTTCTGCTGCTTTTGGATGAAATATTCTGTGTATATCTGTTAATTTCATCTGGTCCAATGTGTTGTTTAAGGTCAGTGTTTCCTTATAGATTTTTTTGTCTGGATGATCTATCCATTGATTTAAGTGTGGTATTAAAGTCCTCTACTATTATTATATTGCTCTCTCTCCCTTTATGTCTGTTACTATTTGCTTATATATTTATGTGTTCCTATCTTGGGTGCATAAATACTTACCAGTGTTATATACTCTTGGTGGTTTCAACCCTTTATCATTGTGTAATGCCCTTATTTACCTTTTATTACAGTCTTTGTTTTAAAGTCTATTTTGTCTGAGATAAGCATAGCTACCTCGGCTTTCTTTTGGTCCCCATTTGTATGGAACATCTCTTTCCATCCCTTCACTTTTAGTCTGTGTGTGTTCTAAAACCTTAAGTGAGTCTCTTGTAGGCAGCATATAGATGTGTCATGTTCTTTTCTCCATTCAACCACAAAGTCTTTTGATTGGAGCATTTAGTCAATTTACATTTACAGTAATTATTGATAGTTATACTTATTGTCATTTTGTTAACTGTTTTCTGGCTGTTTTGTAGTTCCTCTCTGTTCTTTTCTTCTCTTGTTCTCTTCCTTTGTGGTTTGATGACATTTTTTGACATATACTGAGATTACTTTCTCATTATCTTTCATGTGTCTACTATTGGTTTTTGCTTGTAGCTACCACGGAGCTCACATAAAATAACCTACATTTATTAAGTCTACTAACAACTTAAGTTTGAATGCATTCTAAAACAATACATTTTCCTCCCCCTCACCTTTGTTTTGATGTCATATTTTACCTCTTTTTATCTTGTGTATCCCTAATGATTGTAATTATAGTTATTTTTACTACTTTTGTCTTTTAACTTTCACACTATCTTTATAGGTGATTAATCTACTACATTTACTATATATTTACCTTTACCAGTGAGATCTATACTTTCATGGGTTTCTTCATTACTAAGTAATGTCCTTCCCTTTTCAGGTTAACAAATTACCTTTAACATTTCTTGTAAGACTGGTTTTATGGTGATGAACTCCTTTAGCTTTTCTTGTCTGGAAAGCTCTTTATCTCTACTTCAATTATGAGTGATTATTTTCCCAGGTAGAGTAGTCTTGGTTGGAAGATTTTTCCTTTCAGCACTTTGAATATATTGTGCCACTCTCTGTTGCCTTGCAAAATTTCTAATGGAAAAATCTGCTCATAGTCTTATGGAAGTTTCTTTGTACATAAAAGTAGTTTTATCTTTCTGTTTTTAAAATTATATCTTTATATTTAACTTCTGCCATTTTAATTATAATATGTCTTGGTGTGAATCTCTTTGGGTTCTGCTTATTTGGAATTCTCCAGGCTCCTTGGATCTGATGTCTGATTCCATCTTTGTGTTAGAGAAATTTTCAATTATTATTGCTTCAAATAATTTTTCTTCCCCTTTCTCTCTCTATTCTTCTGGACCCCCTACAATGTGAATATTCTTATGCTTGATGTTGTCTCATAAGCCTCTTAAGTATCTTCACTTTTGATTTTTGTTTTCTTTTTGCTATTCTGATTGGGTGAGCTCCACTGCCTTATCTTTAACATCAGTGATCCTTTCTACTGTTTTATCTAGTCTACTGTTGAACTCTTCTAGAGTATTTTTCAATTGAGTTATTGTATTATTCATTTCTGATTGGTTCTTTTCTATATTTTCTATCACTTAAAAAAAAACTTCTCGTTATATTCATCCATTCTTCTGCTAAATTCAGTGAGCATCTTTATGACCATTTCCTTGAATTCTTTATCAGGTAAATGAATGATCTCCACTTCATTAATGCTTTTTTCTGAGGTTTAACCTTGTTCTTTTGCTTAGAACATATTCCTTTATTCCCTCATTCTGCTTACCTCTCTGTGTTTGTTTCTATGTATTCTATGAACCAGCTAGCTACCTCTCCAGTCTTGAAGAACTGGCCTTATGTAGGAGATAAACCTTATCATTCCACCTTGCCTTAGCCCTTGATAGTCTCATGAACTTTTGTGATTGTCCAAGCAGCTTATTTTATTTTATTTTATTTTATTTTATTTTAAATTGCTTTCAGTTTTTGAGGGTGTGCCAAGACCTGTCAGTGTCCCAAAGGGAAGTTTCTTAGTCAGTACCTATTTTCAGCCTGATTGGTAGCCCAATTCTCAGGCATAAGCTTTTGAAGTATGCAAATATATATAGACATGTGGGACCACACTTGTAAACCTTGCTGACCTCCATACTAGGTGGGCTGTTAAAGTCACCTACTATTACTGTATTACTGTTGATTTCCCATTTTATGGCTGTTAGCATTTGCCTTATGTATTGAGGTGCTTCTATGTTGGGTGCATAGATATTTACAATTGTTATATCTTCTTCTTGGATTGATCCCTTGTTCGTTATATAGTGTCCTTCCTTGTCTTTTATAATAGTCCTTATTTTAAAGTCTATTTTGCCTGATATAAGGATTGCTACTCCAGCTTTCTTTTGTTTTCCTTTTGCATGGAATATCTTTTTCCATCCCCTCACTTTCAGTCTGTATGTGTCCTTATGCCTGAAATGGGTCTCTTGTAGACAACATATATATGGACCTTGTTTTTGTATCCATTCTGTCAATCTGTGTCTTTTGGTTGGGGTATTTAATCCATTTACATTTAAGGTAATCGTCAATATGTCTGTCCCTATTACCATTTTCTTAATTGTTTTGGGTTTGTTTTTGTAAGTCTTTTCCTTCTCTTGTGCTTCCTGCCTAGAGAATTTCCTTTAGCATTTGTTGTAAACCTGGTTTCGTGGTGCTGAATTCTCTTAAATTTTGCTTATCTGTAAAGCTTTTGATCTCTCTGTCGAAGTTGAATGAGATTCACGCTGGGTAGAGTTACCCTGTTTGTAGATTTTTCCCATTCATAATTTTACATATATCTTGCCACTCCCTTCTGGCCTGTAGAATTTCTAGTGAAAGATTAGGTATTAACTTTATGGGGATTCCCTTGTATGTTTTTGTTGCTTTGCCCTTGCTGCTTTTAATATTTTTTCTTTGTGTTTAATTTTTGTTAGCTTGATTAACATGTGTCTCGGCATTTTTCTCCTTGGATTTATCCTGTATGGGACTTTCTGTGCTTCATGGACTTGACTATTTCGTTTCCCATGTTGGGGAAGTTTTCAACTATAATCTCTTCAAATATTTTCTGAGACCCTTTCTTCTTTTCTTCTTCCTCTGGGATGCCTATAATTCAAATATTGGTTCATTTGATGTTGTCCCAGAGGTCTCTGAGACTCTCCTCCATTCTTTTCATTGTTTTTTCTTTATTCTGCTCTGGGGCAGTTATGTCTGCCATTCTATCTTCCAGCTCACTTATCTGTTCTTCTTCTTCAGTTATTCTGTCATTGATTCCTTCTAGAGTATTTTAAATTTCAGTTATTTTGTTGTTCATTACTGGTTTTTTGCTCTTTAGTTCTTCTAGTTCCCTGTTAAACATTTCTTGTATTTTCTCTATAATATTTCCAAGATTTTGTATCATCTTTACTTTCATTACTCTGAATTGTTTTTCAGGTGCGTTGCCTATTTCCTCTTCATTTATTTGGTCTTGTGTGTTTTTATCTTGCTCCTTTACCTGTAAGATTTTTCTCTGTCTTCTCATTTTGTCTAGTTCACAGTATTTGAGGTCTCCTTTCCCTAGGTTGAAGGGTCATAGTTCCTCTTGCTTCTGTTTTCTGCCCCTGGCGATGGGGTTGGTCCAGTATCTTGTGTAGGCTTCTTGATGGGAGGGATTGGTGCCTGCGTTCTGGTGGGTGGAGCTGAGTCTTTTCCCTCTGATGAGCAGGGCCTTGTCAGGTGGTGTGTATTGGGGTGTCTGTGAGCTTAGTATGACTTTAGGTTGTCTGTGTGCTGATGGGTGGGTTTGTGTTCCTGTCTTGATTGTTGTTTAGTGTGAGGCATCCAGCACTGGGAGCTGCTGCCAGTTGGGTCTTGGATTCAGATAGAGGCTTATGTTAGAACTCTCAGTGATTAAACTTCCATGGGGCCAAGAATTCTCCAGTGGTCCAGCATCCTGGCCTTGGTGCTCCCATTCCAGAGCCTCAGGCCCAACTTCTTGTTGAGGGACCAAGACCCCACAAGTCACTCATCCTGGCAATAAAGGGGATTAAAAAGAAGAAGACTAACAAAACCCCAGACAAGTGGCAAAAAGTAAAATCAAATAAACAGAAACAAGGAAACACACACACACACACACACACACACACACACACACACAAAAGAAACAAAAACAGAACCAAATAAGTGAAATAGCAAGAGAACAACCAGACAAACAAAAGAACCCAAGAATGAAATCAAACAATTAAGAAGAAAGTTGACAAAAAACCGAAAACCATAAAACAAAACCAAAGCAGAGTGCCAACTGAAGAATGAAGCAAAGAAACAAAACAAACTGACAAAAATTATATAAAAAAGAAAAAAGTAAAAGAGAAACGCGATAGAAGACTGAACAATACAAAAGCAATGTAGAAACAGAAATATAAAAAAATAGGAAACATATTAAAGAAAAAAAAAACAAACAAAACCCTGCAGAAATTGTAAAAACAAAATCAAACAAGCAAAACCAGAAACAAGGAAACACACACACACATAAAAGAAACAAAACCAGAGCCAAAGAAAACAAAAGACAAGAGGACAACCAGACCAATAGAAGAACTCAATAGTGAAATCAAACAATTAGGATTAAAAATAACAAAAACACGTAACCTAAAAACAAAACCAAAGCAGTGTGCCAACTGATGAAGCAAGGAAGGAAACAGAACAAAATATAAGAATGATTAAAAATAATAATAATAAAATAAAAAGGTGAAAAAACACAGGACAACAGAAAAGCAAAGTAGAATGGGAATATAAAAAAAAAGAAAACTATATTAAAGAAAAAGAGGAAGAAAAAAAATAAGGAAAAAGAGCCCAGAAGAACAGAAAAGCAAAGTAAAAATAGAAATATATAAAAAATGAAAATAGAAATATGTTATAAAACATGGAGATCCCAAAAGACTAAATTAAAAAAACCCCTAAAACAACAAGAAACAAACAACAAATAGAAAAAAAAAGAAACCACAAAGAAAATCTAGAACCAACAACAGAATGAATCAAAACATAATAAACTTAATAGTAATAATTATGTTTCCCTGGGGTCTCTGCTGTAAGTGTCCTTGTACACACTGTGAGCCCACCTCCGCCTCCCCAAGAGGCTATCCTCTGCCTCTGGGCTGGTCTCTAGACCTGCTGTCATCTTTCTGGGCACCACTCAGACTCTGATCTGGCCAAATTCCTATGTGTGCTTGCCCCCAAAGTCCACAGCTGCCAGAGCTAGACCGTTTTTATTTGTGGGAGCACTTATTGTCTACTCAGATATTACATAGACACAGGGTCTACCTAGCTGATCACGGGGATTTAATCTGCAGCTTGTAAAGCTGATGGAAAGATTTTCAATCTTCTTCCTTAATCACCCCATCCCTGGGGCTCTGCTCTGGTTTTATCCCCACCTCTGTGTGTGGTCCACCCACAGGAGTCTGGTCCTGATGCCGTCTTGGAGCTCTTGGGTCTGTCCCTGGGAGAACCGGGTGCAGAGGTTTTGGATTGTAGGAGCCTAGGTGGCTCCAAATGCTCAAGGAATCTGGTGGCCATGGTGCACGAGATATGGCCCTAGTGAGGTCCTTTTCTGGCACCCAGCATAAGGCACATGAGGGCCAGCCCTGGGTGGGGTTTTTCTGGCACCAAGCAGCAGGCATGCTAGGGCCAACCGTGAGAGGGCTTTCTTTCTTTTTTTTTTTTAATTGCCCTGAAGCCAGTGCAGGAGGCCCAGCTCTGAGGGGACTTTTTTATTGCTCAGTAGCCCGTGCACAAAAGCCAGCCCTGAGCAGGCTTCTTTTATTGTTGTTGGCACCGGCATGTGGGGAAAGAGAGGTTACAATAGTGGCTCCTCTCCCTGCGTGTGACTCAGCAGTAGCACCCAACTTCCATGGCAATCCAGTCTTCCTCCATAGGCATTCCCTGCTGCAGATTTCCTCCCTCCTGTCCCCTCAGTCCTTCTCCCCACAGCCCACAGCAGTTCTTGCTCTGGACTTGTTCTCCAATCCCCACGTACCAGCTCCCAGCCCCCTTGCACACCTGTGAACACATGTCCCAGTCCAGGGCACGTAGGGCCATGGTATGGACAGTCTGTGTATTTCTCACTCTGTCCTGTCTGCCACAGATCGGCCACTTCACCTTCTTCCAACGGCTTCAAATGCTTCCCTTCTGTCCCAATTGATTTCCCCATTGGAGAGGGGGTTTCTCCATCAGAGAGGGGGTTTCCCTGAATTCAGGAATCTCTCCTCTGCTTTAGCTTCCTCACCCCGGGGCACACGACCCATCCTGCTTCCTCTCCTCCTCCTTCTCCCTTCTTTTTTCTGTCCTACCCTGTTATGCAGGGATCTTTATAGTCCTTTCCATGTCCAAGGTCTTCTGCTAGTTTTCAGCCAGTGTTCTGTGAGAATTGTTGCATCTATAGATGAACTCCTGATGCATCCATGGAGAGAGATAAACTCCACATCCACCTACTCCTCCAACTTCTTGAATCTCCCTCAGCTATTATTTCTTTAAATAAGTTTTCCACCTGTTTCTTCTCCTTCTAGTACTCGCATGATGTAAATGTCCATTCATTTGATGTTGTCCCATAAAGCACATAAGTTTTCTTCACTCTTTTTCATATATATATATATATATATATATATATATATATATATTTTAACTGGCTAATTCCAATGACCTATCTTTAGGTTCACTGATTTCTTTTTCTGTATGATCAAGTCTAATATTGAAGCTCTCTATTGAAATTTTCAGTTCTGTCATTATATTCTTCAGCTCCAAGATTTCCATTTAGTTCTTTTTTATTATTTCTCTTTTTAAATTAAATTTCTCATTATATCCATGCATTGTTCTCCTGATTGTGTTTAATTGTCTATTTGTGTTCTCTTACATTTCACTGAGTTTCTTTAAGATGACTAGTTTAAATTCTTTGTCATACAAGTTGTGGATCTCCTTTGGTTGGGGGAGGCTGTTACTGGAGCTTCATTAGTTTCCTCTGGTGGTGTCATTTTGCCTGAGTCTTCATTACCCATGTAACCTTGTGTTGTTGTCTGTGCATTTGAAGGAGCAAACATCTCTTCCAGTCTTCAGAGACTTGTTTCAACAGGTAAAGAACTTCTCTTGTTGATTACCTGGACTGTTGAGATTACCTCCAAACTCTCAGTCATGCTGGGTTGTAGCCAGGTAATGAAGTTCTTGCTGGATCTGCCTTTGGGTACACATGTGGGAGGTTTGGATCCTGTCTGGTCCCCAGGTGGACAGGACAACATCCAGGACCTTGTTCAGTAGAGTGGTGCTCCATGGACTTGGATGGGCATGTCTCTTGGTGGATCTCTCAGTGAGAAAACTGTTCATGGACCATGGCTGTGAGGCTTTGGAGCCAAATCACAGATTCCTATCAGGATCTTCTGTCAGACTGAGGCTGGCTGACCTACCATCTGAGGTATTGACAGGGGCATGTTTTACATGGGGTCTTGGAGTACCAGGAATGCTGAGGACTGTGGCTGAAGAGATTCACAGACACAAGTGTCTCCATTGGGTCCCTGGGCCAGCAGGCCTTGTTGCAGACTGCAGGTTGTAGGGTCTGCAACCTAGTTATAAAGCTGTTTCAGATTCTACAATCAGACCGTGTTTGGTGAACTTACCTCTTGTGGCTCCCACACCATGTCTGAGAAGGTCTGGAGCTGGATAATGGGCCACTGCAAGGCCTACAGCTGGGACCAATGTCTCCAAGCCTATAACCCAAGGTAAAGTTGGGCTCTGCTCCTATTGAATCCCTTGGTGTATGGTGCTGTTAGCAAGACCAAGGCCAAACAGGACTATAGCTGAGTCCATACACGGGTACGGAGCTGTTTCTGGGTCAGCAGCTGGGACCATGATCAACAGATTTGCCACCTCAGCACATTTAAGCCTGCCTTCTCAAAATAGCTCTCTGCAGTCTTGGACTCCATCAGGATTGGACAATTTCCCGCCTTGACCCCAAAGATATCATAAAGTCACTTTTGTCTATGGATGACTGCCAAATTTTTCTTGCAGAGAGGAGATATAAATGAGGGAACCACTTATTCTACCATTTTTCTGATGTCCTGCAATTCACCATATTTTCATGTTTATTGGCTATGTATGTTTACTCTTTTGTGAAATATGCAATCAAATCTTTTGCCCATTTTTTTTCTTTTTTCTGTTGGTTTGTACTTGTTCTTTGTATTAATATATTCTAGGTACTATACCTTTGAGGTTATGCATGTTTCAAATATCTTCTCCCAGTTTATGGCTTGTCTTTTCACTTTCTTCGTGGTTATCTTTATTTTGACATAGAATTTATCAATCTTTTCCTTTCTGGCTAGTGCTTTTAGTGTATTGTTTAAGACATCCTTCATTATCCCAAGATCAGAAAATTGTTCTCCAGTGTTTTATTCAATTTTTTTTTTAATTTTGCATTTCCTATTTGTTATTAATCCATTTGATTTTTTGCATAAAATAGGACAGATATCTAATTTTATTTTTCTCCAAAGGGATAATCAATTTTTCCAGCATCATTTATTGAGTAGTTGCTGTTTCTCCACCTTTCTGCAATGCCACTTCTATCATATATCAAAGTTCCATTTATGCATGTATCAGTTTTTGGATGCCCTATTTTGTTGATTAATTTGTCTATCATTGTACCTGTTTAAGAAAACAGGCACTCTGAAATGCCTGAGCCTAATAGAACACTTTAACTGTACTAAGAAATAAGATTAAATTTCTTCAGATGTTGTTAACTGTAAATAAAATCATCCTCCAGCATAGATACTTGATTTCTGTCCTAAGTGCTACTACCTACTCCATACCTCTCATTAGCCATTCAGGTGTTGCAAGTAAGATACATATTTCTGTAAGGTATTTTTCAGGTACATTTAAATTTGTTTCCACTTAATGCTTAGAAAGGAGCCCCATTTGGGCAGTGATGACATGAAAAAAGCTAATTCAGCAGAGGTGAGACTGCTATTCTTAGAAAAACCTTCTTGCAAGGTTGGGCCTTGGCTGAAGTCTGGGAACTTGACTTACCTCTGTTCACTAAGTGATCATGAGTGGCTCATTGTACTTATAGTGCTTATACAAATGGTGTGGTTTGTACCGAACACCTGATTTCCTTCTGGAAATCTGGAATTTTGATATGGGCTAGGCAGAGAATAGCTACATAACCAATCCGCAATAAAAACCTAGTAGGCTGAGTCTCTAAAGGGCCTCTTTGGACAGAAAAATCATATACATGTTGCTGCATTTCTGTTGCTGGTGGAGGAGTGTACTCTGTATGATCCTTCACAGGAAGAACATAAGAGCATAAGGAAGCCTGCACATGGATTCCTCCAGAATCTGCTTGTGTCATTTTGTTTAATAATTCTGCTGTGTATTCTTACTACTTTAATAAATCTTAGCCACGAGTACAACTATATGTTGAGCCCCATGAATCCTGGCAGGACCCACAACCCCAACACAGGTGGTATTACTCTGCTTCTTATGCTGCTGCTTGGATCAATATGATGCTTTGCTTCTTTTCCTGAGAGCCACATTATAGCACAAGGTGCCAGAGTTTCTTAGTTGTACTGAATAAGCTACACAAAATGTTGATTTTGTCATTTTCAACTAATTATTTTTGAAAAATATAACTGAATTATTTTCTATTTAATTTTGGAATACAAATATCTACATAATGTGGGAGGATAGATTTGATGATTTCTCAATTCTTTACTGTTCTAAGATTTTGAAATTCTACAATTATAGTGAGTCAAATGTTGACTCCTCTGGGGTTTGGCGCAGATATTATTAGAAGACACATGCTTTGTGTCATAAATGAGATCAAACAGTAAAGAACATGGACTTTGCCCTCATTCCTTGATCAAAAACCAAAGAGATAGATGGCTTACAGAAATAATTATTTCTATATTATAATAATAAGATCACATAGATAAACAGATAATTATACACATCAAGCTAGAGACTTCCAGAGCTTAAAAGAGTCATATCATATCATATGATATCACTTACATGTGAAATCTAAAAAAAGGTACAAATGAACTTATTAACAAAACAGAAATTATCACAGATGTAGAAAACAAACTTATGGTTACTGGGGGGGTGGAGAAGGGGAAGGACAAATTGGGAGATTGGGATTGACATACACACTATTATATATAAAATAGATAACTAATAAGGACCTATTGTATAGAGTCTTCTCAATACTCTATAATGTCTTATATGAGAAAATAATTGTAAAAAGAGTAGGTATATGTATATGTATAACTGATTCACTTTGCTGTACAGCAGAAACTAACACAACATTTGAAGTCAACTATACTCCAATAAATTATTTTTTTTAATTTTTAAAAAAGAGTCATATCATCCAGTCCAGTGCTCTTGCCTAATTATCTCCACTGACTAGACAAACTACATTTTTATTTATCTGAGGTTTAAATATAATAATGATGATACCACCTTATATTGGTATAAGTTATTATAGTTTTAAAGGCACTTTGTTGTACATCAAAAGAAACAGTATTGTATGGTAATCAAGGTATAATCTTTGAAGTCCGGCAGATATAGGGTCAAACCCTGCCTCTAACACTTATCACATATATGACTTGGATGAATAATTTGATATCACTTGATTTCCCCATCTGCTAATTGGGGGCTAAAAATACAAAACTCATAAAGTTATTGTGAATTTAAATTAGAACATGCACAGAATCACACACACACACACACATACTCATTGATTATCATAAAGCAGACTCTCAATGAATAGTCTTTGATGTAGGATAGACAGCTATTAACTTTCCTGTTTTACAGATTAGTAAACCAGAAATATTAAGTTATTTGCCTAAGATTAGGTAATAAAGTTGAATTTACTAGGCTGCTACTGGATTGCAAATTTTCCATCTTTTCACAAAAGTTTCTATTAAATCAATGATAAGATGATAGTTGAATTATTTTGCGTGAGGTGTTTTGTTCTTATAATCTTTTTAACAACTTTATTGGAGTATAATTGCTTTACAATGGTGCGTTAGTTTCTGCTTTATAACAAATTGAATCAGTTATACATATACATATGTTCCCATATCTCTTCCCTCTTGCATCTCCTTCCCTCACAACCTCCCTATCCCACCCCTCTAGGTAGTCACAAACCACCTAGCGGATCTCCCTGTGCTATGCGGCTGCTTCCCACTAGCTATCTATTTTAGGTTTTGTAGTGTATATATGTCCATGCCACTCTCTCACTTTGTCACAGCTTACCATTCCCCGTCCCCATATCCTCAAGTCCATGCTGTAGTAGGTCTGTGTGTTTATTCCTGTCTTACCCCTAGGATCTTCATGACCATTTTTTTACTTAGGTTCTATGTATATGTGTTAGCATACAGTATTTGTTTTTCTCTTTCTGACTTACTTCACTCTGTATGACAGACTCTAGGTCCATCCATCTCACTACAAATAACTCAATTTTGTTTCTTTTTATGGCTGAGTAATATTCCATTGTATATATGTGCCACATCTTCTTTATCTGTTCATCTGTTGATGGACACTTAGGTTGCTTCCATGTCCTGGCTATTGTTAATAGAGCTGCAATGAATATTTTGGTACATGACTCTTTTTGAATTATGGTTTTCTCAGGGTATATGCCCAGTAGTGGGATTGCTGGGTCTTATGGTAGTTCTATTTGTAGTTTATTAAGGAACCTCCATATTGTTCTCCATAGTGGCTGTATCAATTTACATTCCCACCAACAGCGCAAGAGTGTTCCCTTTTCTCCACATCCTCTCCAGCATTTATTGTTTCTAGATTTTTTGATGATGGCCATTCTGACTGGTGTGAGGTGATATCTCGTTGTAGTTTTGATTTGCATTTCTCTAATGATTAATTATGTTGAGCATTCTTTCATGTGTTTGTTGGCAATCTGTATATCTTCTTTGGAGCAATGTCTATTTAGGTCTTCTGCCCATTTTTGGATTGGGTAGTTTGTTTTTTTGTTATTGAGCTGCATTAGCTGCTTGTAAAATTTGGAGATTAATCCTTTGTCAGTTGCTTCATTTGCAAATATTTGCAAATATTTTTTGCAAATATTTTCTCCCATTCTGAGGGTTGTCTTTTGGTCTTGTTTATGGTGCAAAAGCTTTGAAGTTTCATTAGGTCCCGTTTGTTTATTTTTGTTTTTATTTCCATTTCTCTAAGAGGTGGGTCAAAAAGGATCTTGCTGTGATTTATGTCATAGAGTGTTTTGCCTATGTTTTCCTCTAAGAGTTTGATAGTGTCTGGCCTTACATTTAGGCCTTTAATCCATTTTGAGCTTATTTTTGTGTATGGTGTTAGGGAGTATTCTAATTTCATACTTTTACATGTACCTGTCCAGTTTTCCCAGCACCACTTATTGAAGAGGCTGTCTTTTCTCCTCTGTATATTCTTGCTTCCTTTATCAAAGATAAGGTGACCATATGTGTGTGGGTTTATTCTTTTATTTTTTTTAACAAATGTGTTAAGTGGTCATTTCAGTACCAACATCCATGACTCACTTAGCTCCTGAGTGGTCCATAATGAGCATTCTTCAGTATAATCAAGTCTTCATTCCTTTTAAGTTGTGACAGAGAATAATCATTTTGGTTTAGAGGTTTTTTGGTGCCTCTAGATATGTACCTCTAACCTGATAATTGCATTTGAAATTTTTAATTGAAGCAGATCTTTCATGTCCCATGATGTGTGCTTGGGAGATCTGATTCATTCTCCATAGTAGGTATGTTCATAGGCCTGTGGTAAATGGTAGTTTCACCTTTGAAACTCTGATATGGGAAAGATAAACAGAGAAAAGAATATAAAGATGAATGAAAAGTTATTTCAGATCAGATTTTGCCTTTTCAATATTGATCAATATTACTGGTCTTAGACTTGGGAAATATATTTTGTTTTGGTTTCAATTAGATGAAGAAACTGTTTGATGTAAGAAAATATGTCTCAACCTTAGAATTTGTTTTAAAAATCTAACATTTGACTTCAGCTCAGGATTCATCAAGTGAAATTTGTCCATTTTTGTCCTTGGCTTTTGGTTCAGTTATGTTCATATCCTCGAGATAATAAAACTTTCCTGTACTTTGAAAGCCTACAAAATACTAGTATTTTATTGGATCCTAAAGTGGTACATTCCTTTGATCATAAAGCTACCTACCCATATCAGTGCCCATAGAGTAACCACCATTGCTTTTATGATTAACGTAATCTAAATATCTTGGGAAAATGACGTTTCCTTGAATTTAGTTAATTAATAGTCAGAAAGGTAGAAAATTACTCATTCAACCATAAAAAAAAACAGTCTAAAATAACTGACAACATGTTTCTTCTCTTCCTTTCACTATAATTCCTCTAAAATGATAGTGACTTAATGCATAGTGAGCCACATGTATCATAGCCACAATTCATTTGCAAAAAGGAACATTATTGATATAATAAATTTTGTCCTCATACTACAGGATGCTTGTGTTAATATTCTCATTTTGTTTCTCAGCTCTGACCTTAGGGTATAGTCTTAGGTATAGGAAATATTTTGTGTGCTTCTTGCCACATATACTCAGAATTCCCTATCTTTGTCTCTTCTACCATTCTGTCCTTATCCTTATAATTGCTATATTAGTCAGGCCTTGAAGGTTATATTTTTCATTATCAATAAATTTTAACACTTTACCTAGCCAACATAGCCAACAACTTCTAGCCAACAACTAGCCAACAACTTCTCTTAGTTGTGCCAAAAGGAAATGTGATTTACATGTCAATAAATATTTTTCCTTGGGTTTTTATTTGTCCCTTCCTTTAAATCATTGGTCGATATAGGTTACGGGAATTAAGGTGTGACTGATTTGATACTCCTTAGCTGCAAGGAGTTGATGAACCCTTCATATGCCTGATATTTCTTCCTAAATGGAATAATTTATATGTCCCACAGAGAAAGATTACAGGCCCACAGGAGCTGGAGTTGGGGCCCTTGACATTGTGGATGTGTTATGAAAGTACTGTACCTCAGTGTATACAGGGAGGAGGAAAATAGTTTAAGACATTACCCTCTGTTTAACAATTTTTTCTGACACTTACATTCCATCACTCTAGAATCACAATTTCCCTAAGGCATTGACGTATATTTTTAAATGAAATAAAACCTCCTTTTCAGTGTGGTTGGGAAAGTAAGTTAAATAAATCACCTTATTAATTTAAATAATGATACTTAAAATTTTGTGGCATATTTACTCCAAGAGTCTCAAATTGTTTCACATACCTTTAAACATTTATTTATTTATTATTATTATTTTAATGTGTTATTATTTTATTTTTATTTATTTAATTTTTTAACATCTTTTTTTTTTTTTCGATACACGGGCCTCTCACTGTTGTGGCCTCTCCCGCTGCGGAGCACAGGCTCCGGACGCACAGGCTCAGCGGCCATGGCTCATGGGCCCAGCCGCTCTGCGGCATGCGGGATCCTCCCGGCACGAACCCGCGTCCCCTGCAATGTCAGGTGGACTCTTAACCACTGCGCCACCAGGGAAGCCCTAATTTTTTTAACATCTTTATTGGAGTATAATTGCTTTACAATGGTGTGTTAGTTTCTGCTTTATAACAAAGTGAATCAGTTATACATATACATATGTCTCCATATCTCTTCTCTCTTGCATCTCCCTCCCTCACATCCTCCCTATCCCACCGCTCTAGGTGGTCACAAACCATGGAGCTGATCTCCATGTGGTATGCGGCTGCTTCCCACTAGCTATCTATTTTACATTTGGTAGTGTATATATGTCCATGCCGCTCTCTCACTTTGTCACAGCTTACCCTTCCCCCTCCCTGTAGTAAACATTTATTTTTATACTTTCTCCTTGCAAGGCAAATAATAGGCTTGCTTTAAAACACAGATGATATGAGATAAATTTTATTTCTTATCTTTTACTACCTTAGGTATATATTCTAGAATGTGATTTACACAGCACAGTTCATATATAAATATAGTCTCATTTAATCATGACAACAACCCAGGTCAATATTATTATCCTCATCTAATAATAGAGGTCATAGAGATTGAGTGATTTTACTAAGATAGCAGTTTTTAAAAGGGGCAAAGCTGACCCTGAAATCTATGACTTCTGAAACAAATTTCAGTTCCCTTTAGTAAACAACATTTACATCCTGCTATCCCTGCCTAAGAAATAAGAAAGTTGTCACAGAGAAGTAGATTAATACAAGAGGACCACTCAGGACATAAATGTTGGAACTCACTCCACGTTCTAAAATGGTCTTACTTGAAATCTGCAATCTGCCTGTGCTTAAAATTCACATGTTCTATAATCTAAGAAGCTAGTGGGGCAAGTAGGAGGGGGTCACTCTCAATGAAAATATTTATTTTGTTAACAATAGAAGATGAACTTTTGAAATGGTTAGATTAATGGATATAAAGAAAACTCTGTGAGTTGCTGAAGGGAGATGTTAGATTGTGTTCTAGTTAAATCCAGGTTTACCATCATAGCTGTCTCATTGGCATAAGCTATTATAGACAGAAAAACTAATTTTTATCATTGTTCATCCAAATAATATATGTAGAATCATTATCTTGTTAGCAGTTGTCAGCTTCTCAAGTAAGAAGGAAAAGTGACATTTTCTAAATAATAAGTAATAGAAGATCCAGAGTAAGTTGGATCAAAGTTTTTTATTGACTGTTTTCCTTCCTTACAGAGTATCCAAAATCATCAATTAGTTTCCAACTTCCTTTCATTGACTTGAGTGAGATAGTGGAAAGGTATAAATTTGAAATTTCAGTTCAGCTCAGTATTGAGTAAATGAACTCCATTCATTCCTGTATCTCATCTCCCAACTAAATTAAAGGGAGATGAGAATGGCATATCAAAGCCAGCCTTAGTGGTTTTCTAATCCCATTACCCACATTGCTATCAGGAGCATAAAAAAGACCATAATGTAAACAAGTGTTGGTGACTACTGAACTAATTTAATAGCATAAATTATGTCTTGACTAAAAAGCATTAAAGAAAATACAGACCACATTCTGACTAGTATTTGTGTTATTATAATTGATTTATCTGGAGCATGGCTCAATCTGTTTAGTTTAGTGTTTCAGCACAAAGAGAGGACCATTTAGCCATGACAAATGCCAGGAAAAACAGTCCATTTTTTTTGTTCCTTATTGTTATCCAAAAAGTGCTACCACTGAGAGAAAACAAATCTGACAGAGTTCTAATAAAGATTGTCCTAGGCAGAACAGCTTTCTATACTCTCCCCCTCTGATGTATCTTTAAAGGTCAATCTAACTACTGTCTATGAGACTTTTAAGGGATCATGCTATTTATCACTTCAATTCTTTACTGTGTTACTATTTATTACCCTTTAGAGTAAGCCATTGATTTTCAATTAAAGGATTTTTCTTCTTTATTTACCAAGAAGAAAATAGAGCTGTGGGGAGAAAAAGACATTAATTAAAATTAGTAAACTTGAAACTAGTTTTACTACACTTTTATGCAGGACAAGAAACATATTAAGTATTTTATATGTTTGTGGCTTTATTTGCAATTAGCCAGTGTTCATAATGTTATCTTGCATTGTCATAGTAAACTAAGAATGGAGGCTAGTGTTTCCAGTAAGTGGAAAGGGTGACGGACATGGCTCATGCCTTGATTATACTTACTTATATCTAGGCCATTGTTCTCTAGCGAGTTGCAAAATGTACAGTAACCCTTATGTAGGCAAAAAGAGTATTGAAGCAGGGGGAGAAGAAGGGTGAGAGTGAGATAAAAGTACACCATTTCAAAACTCACCGGAAGGAAGTTAGAACATAAAACATGTGTCACAAAATCATGCACACATGGCAGAGGCAAGACCAAATTTTGGTTCTCAGCTTCTTAGTTGCCAAAGAAGAGACCATCAGTTACTTGATTCATAGCCCCAGATGTAAAATTCTTGAATTGCATGGAGTTGGAGATTTGTTTTCATGAGTCTTAGTGAAGAGGATACTTCACGATGTAATAAAAACGTGTCCTCAACACACTCTTTAAAATAAACATGGTGATAAGTTTCATATAACTATTTCATATGATTAAACTTTTAAAAACTGACACAGATAATTATAAATATTTTAATAAATATAAAAGAAGGAAGATAAAAGGAAAAGCTGCAAGAGCAAATCTTGGTATAGATATAAATGTAAATATATACACCAGATATATATATATATACATACACCAGATATATATATATGTATATATAAGTGTGTATATATATATATATATACATACATATATACACACTAAGTAATACACATAGATATAACATTTTACCAAACCTCCACTTTTTTTTTAGATTGTAAATACACCTTATATTTATTTATTTTTTTTTTACATCTTTACTTGAGTATAATTGCTTTACAATGGCGTGTTAGTTTCTGCTTTATAACAAAGTGAATCAGTCATACATATACATATGTTCCCATATCTCTCCCTCTTGCAACTCCCTCCCTCTCACCCTCCCTATCCCACCCCTCTAGGTGGGCACAAAGCACCGAGTTGATCTCCCTGTGCTCTGTTGCTGCTTCCCACTAGCTATCGATTTTACATTTGGTAGTATATATATATGTCCATGCCACTCTCTCACTTTGTCACAGCTTACCCTTCCCACTCCACATATCCTCAAGACCATACTCTACTAGCTCTCTGTCTTTATTCCTGTCTTACGCCTAGGTTCTTCATGACATTTCTTTTCTTAGATTCCATATATATATGTTAGCATACAGAATTTGTCTTTATCTTTCTGACTTACTTCACTCTCTATGACAGACTCTAGGCCCATCCACCTCACTACAAATAACTCAGTTTTGTTTATTTTTATGGCTGAATAATATTCCATTGTATATATGTGCCACATCTTCTTTATCCATTCATGCAGTGATGGATACTTAGGTTGTGTCCATCTCCTGGCTATTATAAATAGAGCTGCAATGAACATTTTGGTACATGACTCTTTCTGAATTATGGTTTTCTCAGGGTATGTGCCCAGTAGTGGGATTGCTGGGTCATATGGTAGTTCTATTTGTAGTGTTTTAAGGAACCTCCATACTGCTCTCCATAGTGGCTGTACCAATTCACATTCCCACCAGCAGTGCATGAGTGTTCCCTTTTCTCCACACCCTCTCCAGCATTTATTGTTTCTAGATTCTTTAATGATGGCCATTCTGAGTGGTGTGAGATGATATCTCATTGTAGCTTTGATTTGCATTTCTCTAATGATTAATGATGTTCAGCATTCTTTCATGTGTTTGTTGGCAGTCTGTATATCTTCTTTGGAGAACTGTCTTTTTAGGTCTTCTGCCCATTTTTGGATTGGGTTGTTTCTATTTTTGTTATTGAGCTGCATGAGCTGCTTGTAAATTTTGGAGATGAATCCTTTGTCAGTTGCTTCATTTGCAAATATTTTCTCCCATTCTAAGGGTTGTCTTTTGGTCTTGTTTATGGTTTCCTTTGCTGTGCAAAAGCTTTGAAGTCTCATTAGGTCCCATTTGTTTAGTTTTGTTTTTATTTCCATTACTCTAGGAGGTGTGTCAAAAAGGATCTTGCTTTGATTTATGTCATAGTGTTCTGCCTACGTTTTCCTCTAAGAGTTTGATAGTTTCTGGCCTTACATTTAGGTCTTTAATCCATTTTGAGCTTATTTTTGTGTAAGGTGTTAGGGAGTGTTCTACTCTCATACTTTTACATGTACCTGTCCAGTCTTCCCAGTACCACTTATTGAAGAGGCTGTCCTTTCTCCACTGTACATTCCTGCCTCCTTTATCAAAGATAAGGTGACCATATGTGAATGGGTTTATCTCTGGGCTTTCTATGCTGTTCCATTGATCTATCTTTCTGTTTTTGTGCCAGTACCATACTGTGTTGATTACTGTAACTTTGTAGTATAGTCTGAAGTCAGGGAGCCGGATTCCTCCAGCTCTGTTTTTCATTCTCAAGAGTGCTTTAGCTATTCGAGGTTTTTTGTGTTTCCATACAAATTGTGAAATTTTTCTAGTTCTGGGAAAAATGCCAGTGTTAGTTTGATAGGGATTACATTGAATCTGTAGATTGCTTTGGGTAGTAGAATTATTTTCACAATGTTGATTCTTCCAATCCAAGAACATGGTATATCTCTCCATCTATTTGTATCATATTTAATTTCTTTCATCAGTGTCTTATAATTTTCTGCGTAGAGGTTTTTTTTCTCCTTAGGTATGGTTACTCCTAGATATATTACTATTTTTTTGCAATGGTAAATGGGAGTGTTTTCTTGATTTCACTTTCAGATTTTTCATCATTAGTGTATAGGAATGCCAGAGATTTCTGTGCATTAATTTTGTATCCTTCTACTTTACCAAATTCATTGATTAGCTCTAGTAGTTATCTGGTAGCACCTTTAGGATTCTCTATGTGTAGTATTATGTCATCTGTTTACTTCTTCTTTTCCAATTTGGATTCCTTTCATTTCCTATTCTTCTGTGATTGCTGTGGCTAAAACTTCCAAAACTATGTTGAATACGAGTGGTGAGAGTGGGCCACCTTGTCTTGTTCCTGATCTTAGTGGAAATGCTTTCAGTTTTCCACCATTGAGGATGATGTTTCTCTGTGGTTTTGTCATATATGGCCTGTATTATGTTGAGGAAAGTTCCTTCTATGCCTACTTTTTGCAGGGTTTTTATCATAAATGTGTGTTGCATTTTGTCAAAAGCTTTCTCTGCATCTATTGAGATGACCATATGTTTTTTCTCCTTCAATTTGTTAATATGGTGTATCACATTGATATATTTGTGTATATTGAAGAATCCTTGCATTCCTGGAATAAACCACACGTGATCATGGTGTGTGATCCTTTTAATGTGCTGTTGGATTCTGTTTGCTAGTATTCTGTTGAGGATGTTTTCATCTATGCTCATCAGTGATATTTGCTGGTAGTTTTATTTCTTTGTGACATCCGTGTCCGGTTTTCATATCAGGGTAATGGTGTCCTCGTAGAATGAGTTTGGGAGTGTTCCTCCTTTTGCTATATTTTGGAAGAGTTTGAGGAGGATATGTGTTAGCTCTTCTCTAAATGTTTGATAGAATTCAGCTGTGAAGCCCTCTGGTCCTGGGCTCTTGTTTGTTGGAATATTTTTAATCACAGGTTCAATTTCAGTGCTTGTGATTGGTCTGTTCATATTTTCTATTTCTTCCTGATTCAGTCATGGCATGTTGTGCATTTCCAATAATTTGTCCATTTCTTCCAGGTTGTCCATTTTATTGTCATAGAGTTGCTTGTAGTAATCTCTCATGATATTTTGTATTTCTGCAGTGTTAGTTGTTACTTCTCCTTTTCCATTTCTAATTCTATTGATTTGAGTCTTCTCCCTTTTTTTCTTGATGAGTCTGGCTAATGGTTTATCAATTTTGTTTATCTTCTCAAAGAACCAGCTTTTAGTTTTATTGATCTTTGCTATAGTTTCCTTCATTTCTTTTTCTTTTATTTCTGATCTGATTTTTATGATTTCTTTCCTTCTGCTGACTTTGGGTTTATTTTTTGTTCTTCTTTCTCTAGTTGCTTTTGGTGCAAGTTTAGGTTGTTTATTCTAGATGTTTCCTGTGTCTTAAGGTAGGATTTTATTGCTATAAACTTCCCTCTTAGAACAGCTTTTGCTGTACCCTATAGGTTTTGGGTCGTTGTGTCTCCGTTGTCATTTGTTTCTAGGTATATTTTTATTTCCTCTTTGATTTCTTCAGTGATCACTTCGTTATTAAGTTGTGTATTGTGTAGGCTCCGTGTGTTTGTATTTTTTACAGATATTTTCCTGTAATTGATATCTAGTCTCATAGCATTGTGTTCGGAAAAGATACTTGATACAATTTCAATTTTCTTAAATTTACCAAGGCTTGATTTGTGACCCAAGATATGATCTATCCTGGAGAACGTTCCATGAGTACTTGAGAAAAATGTGTATTCTGTTGTTTTTGGATGGAATATCCTATAAATATCAATTAAGTTCATCTTGTTTAATGTATCATTTAAAGCTTTTTTTTCCTTATTTATTTTCATTTTGGATGATCTGTCCACTGGTGAAAGTGGGGTGTTAAAGCCCCCTACTATGAATGTGTTACTGTCAATTTCCCCTTTTATGGCTGTTACTATTTGCCTTATGTATTGAGGTGCTCCTATGTTCAGTGCATAAATACTTACAATTGTTATATGTTCTTCTTGGATCGATCCCTTGATCATTATGTAGTGTTCTTCTTGGTCTCTTCTAAAAGTCTTTATTCTAAAGTGTATTTTGTCTGATGTGAGAATTGTTACACCAGCTTTCTTTTGGTTTCCATTTGCATGGATTATCTTTTTCCATCCCCTCAATTTCAGTCTGTATGTGTCTCTAGGTCTGAATTGAGTATCCTGTAGACAGCATATATATGGGTCTTGTTTTTGTATCCATTCAGCTACTCTGTGTCTTTTGGTAGGAACCTTTAATCCATTTACATTTAAGGTAATTATCAATATGTATGTTCCTATTCCCATTTTCTTTAATTATATTGGGTTTGTTATTGTAGGTCTTTTCCTTCTCTTGTGTTTCTTGCCTAGAAAAGATCCTTTAGCATTTGTTGTAAATCTGCTTTGGTGGTGCTGAACTCTCTCAGCTTTTGTTTGTCTGTAATGGTTTTAATTTCTCCAACAAATATGAATTAGATACTTGCTGGGTAGAGTAATCTTGGTTTTAGGTTTTTCTCCTTCATCACTTTAAATATGTCCTGCCAGTCCCTTCTGGCTTGCAGAGTTTCTGCTGAAATGTCAGCTCCAAACCTCCACTTTTTTACACAACACTTTCACTCTCTTTATAATTCATTATCTTTGCATTATACTAAATATTCTTCTAAGCAATAAATAAAGTTTCTGAATTATAGTTAAACAAACAAAAAATACCCACAAAATTCACCAGAAGGTAAGTGAGGAAATATGTTTTAACATTCATTCTAACAATAGCAGCAATACCCATGCCATATTTTTTCAGGATGAATTTATCCCATTCCCCAAGGCCAACCACCACATAGTTATTTTTCTTAGAGGCTATTAGCATAGTCCTACAATAATCCTAGCTGTAATTACTAGCTGTAATCTGGATGCCGTACAAACATGATTTGTGGAATATCATTAAAACATTTTTATTTCCCACTATTTCTTTTACTTTCAATAAGATAAAAAATTGGGTACTTCCAAGACTTTTCTGCCCTGTCTTAACTGATTTAAATACTTGAAGCTACGTAGAATGTCTAATTCTATGTAGAAGTCAGAGCTTCAACTTCATTCAGTGTTGCACTTAATCCCCTCTAATACCTATGGCCTCTGGAAGTGACAACTTGCAGTTTGGTAAGGGATATTTGTTTCTTCTTTCTTTCCCCACTCCTCACATCTCAGTTTGCTAACAGGTTTCTGATCTCTCCAGAATCAAAGTGGAGGTAGGAGAGTGAGGGGCTAGAGCTGGGAAGGAAAAGGAAATAGGAAAGCTCTTACTTAATTAGTATTGTCAGTTGTCTTTATGTTTTCTGGGCCTGCCTGATGTTTATTAAAGTTATTCTGTATACACTGTTAGAGGGATTTGCAAATTGCAAAAATGTTCCTATACCCTTAGAGAGTTGATAACTTAATTTAGAAAAGAAGGCCTGATAGCCTAATTGGGAAAATAAGACATCTGAAGAAATGAATCAGATGAGGCTGTGTTTTGTTTTATCTACCAACACTGTGCAAACATAGGTTTATAAAATGATGAAGCAACTTAACACTATCTCAGTACTGTTCCTTGCCTCTTTCTTAATACAATCATGCAAGTTCTGCTTTGTTCTTTTCCTCCAATATTTTCTCCTCACCTATGTGGTCCAAGTTAAGGATTTAGATGGTACATTGCTCTGCAAAAGAATTTGAGTGGGTAGATAGTCATAGTGTGTAAAGGAGGCTAAAATTACCTATAAGATTTCACAGATGAAATTAAAATTGGAATGCAGTTGGGTTCTAAAAACTGAAAACAATTTAGTTAGACAGAGTTAAAGGTAGGGACACTACAATCAAAAGGAAAAATATGGAAACAAGAATGAGCATGGTGCATTGGTGTAACAATTAAGATACTGGCTGGCTGAAGGATGAAGTTCTGGCTGGGAATGAATTTAATTGATTTAGAAAAAATTTAATGAGCATCTACTATGTTCCAGGCACAAGATTTAGGTGAAAGGGATACAAAGAGCATAAAGACATGGTTCTTGCCCCTTGGACCTCAACTCTTATGTTATAACAGCCTCAGTTTCCCCATCTCACAATGAAGGGACTGGACTATGTATGTTGTTTAAGATAATATCCAACCTATATATTCTCTGATTCGGCTTTAAAAAATCAACCTAGGCAAATGTGTATAACTTATGCCACATTTATAACTTTACACTTTAATACTTTTTTTTTAATTAAATATTGACATGTCGTGAATTATTTATTTATTTATTTATGGCTGTGTTGGGTCTTCGTTTCTGTGCGAGGGCTTTCTCTAGTTGTGGCAAGAGGGGGCCACTCTTCATCGCGGTGCGTGGGCCTCTCACTATCGCAGTCTCTTTTGTTGCGGATCACAGGCTCCAGACGCGCAGGCTCAGAAATTGTTGTTCATGGGCCCAGTTGCTCCGCGGCATGTGGGATCTTCCCAGACCAGGGCTCGAACCTGTGTCCCCTGCATTAGCAGGCAGATTCTCAACCACTGCGCCACCAGGGAAGCCCTAACTTTACACTTTAAAGGTACATATCAAATTGAAATATTTACCAGGGATAAAATACACATTTGGTACCAGCATGGATATGGATTTTTATCTATAGGTCTTCTCAAGTCATTAAGATTGTAAGAGATTTTGCTATTTAACTATTTAAGTCATTGTATTTTTCCATGACCCTTTGACGTCAAAACAAAGTTAGACTTAATCATTTTACATATTCTTTGGAAAAGTTTGAGAATTGATTTTCTGTCTCCATACTCATCAGCAATAAATATCTATGTAGCTGTACTATATACTTAAAATTGTGCTAAATGATGGGAATTCTGAGAGGTAAGTAGGTGGCTTATTGGCTCTTATTTAAAATTATTTTTTTAATTAAAGTTTTCATTTCCTTTCTTAACTCTTACTGATATTTTAGAATCAAATTCTATGTTAATTTCAATTTTTTTCTGTTAAAAGATAAAATTCAACAGAGTAAATTATAAAGATCTTATTGGCTTTATTCTTTGTGAGACATTAAAGTCATCCTAAGATAATTTTTTTTTCACTGACAAATTTTGTAACATAGATAACAAGAACTTATTTGACTAATAAATCTAGGAAGAATAAAAGTTGTATGTATGAATTATTTTTAATGTTGACAACTCTAAAGACATGTATATTTTAATTACATTAACAAACCTAAGCTAGTTTTAATACTGAATATTTTCCCAGGCCACATGAGCTCGAAAAGCACTTCGGTTACTTTCTATTATATTTCTGAGAACTTTAGGAATACTTAAGTCATATAAGCTCTTAATGTTCTTTGAGCCAATTTAAACAGAGCCCTCTTATAAATTACTTTGGCAATACCATCTAGAGTAAGAAAAATACTGCACATTTACAACATTCATATACAGACACACAAAAACAAACAAACACAAGCGAAGATCTTATAGCTTTTATTGTAATGTTTTCAGCAATGATGGGGAACATGCTCAAATGGCTAAAGCTTTTTTAAAAACTATTATCTGTGAGAAGACACTTAAGATTTGTATGTAACCTTGGCAAGTAATCTTATGGAAGCAGTGGACTAGATTTGGGGCAAGGGAACTTCTCTAGGAGTTTATAATTTTAAAAACCCTCCCCTCTTTTAGTATTAGGAATCGAGGATGGAGGGGAAGATTCGGGGCTGCAGAGGAGAGTGCAGCAACAGGGGTGCAGAGGGCAAAGCGGAGAGATTCCCGCACAGAGGATCAGTGCTGAGCAGCACTCACCAGCCCGAGAGGCTTGTCTGTACACACGTGGGGTGGGCGGGGCTGGGAGCTGAGGCTCGGGCTTCGGTTGGATTGCAGGGAGAGGACTGGGGTTGGTGGCGTGAACACAGCCTGCAGGGGTTAGTGCACCACGGCTAGCCAGGAGGGAGTCCTGGGAAAAGTCTGGAACCGCCAAAGAGGCAAGAAACTTCTTCTTCCATCTTTGCTTCCTGGTGCGCAAGGAGAGGGTATTAAGAGCGCTGCTTAAAGGAGCTCCAGAGAGAGGCGTGAGCCGCGGCTAAAACCACGGACCACAGAGACGGGCATAAGATGCAAAGGCTGCTGCTTCTGCCACCAAGAAGCCTGTGTATGAGCACAGGCCACTAACCACACCCCCCTTCAGGGTAGCCTGTGCAGCCCACCACTGCCAGGGTCCCGGGAGAACGCACGGCGCGCCTCAGGCTGGTGCAATGTCACACCGGCCTCTGCCACTGCAGGCTCACCCCGCATTCCGTACCCCTCCCTCCCTACGGCCTGAGTGAGCCAGAGTCCCTGAAGCAGCTGCTCCTTTAACCCCATCCTGTCTGAGTGAAGAACCGAGGCCCTTCGGTGACCTACATGCAGAGGCGGGGCCAAATCCAAAGCTGAACCCCGGGAGCACTGAGAACAAAGAAGAGAAAGGGAAATCTCTCCCAGCAGCTTCAGAAATAGCGGATTAAAGGTCTGCAATCAACTTGATGTACCCTGCGTCTGTGGAATACATGAATATACAACGAATCATCCCAAATTGAGGAGGTGGACTTTGAGAGCAAGATTTATGATTTTTTTCCCCTTTTCCACTTTTTGTGAGTGTGTATGTGTATGCTTCTGTGTGAGATTTTGTCTGTATAGCTTTTCTTCCAGCATTTGTCCAAGGGTTTTATCCATTCATGTTGTGTTTGTTCGTTTTATTTTGTTTTTTAAATTATTTTTCCTAATAATTATTTTTTATTTTAATAATTTTATTTTATTTATCTTACTTTATTTTATTTTACTTTATCTTTTTCTTTCTTTCTCTTTTTTCCTTCCTTGCCTCCTTCCTTCCTTCCTCCCTCCATCCCTCCTTCCCTGCCGCTTTTCTTTTTTCTTTCGTTCTTTCTTTCTTTCTTTCTACTTCTACTAATTCCTTCTATCTAATTTTTCTCCCTTTTACTCTGAGACGTGTGGATGAAAGGCTGTTCGTGCCACAGCCAGGAGTCAGTGCTGTGCCTCTGAGGTGGGAGAGCCAACTTCAGGACACTGGTCCACAAGAGACGTACCAACACCACATAATATGAAATGGCGAAAATCTCCCAGAGATCTCCATCTCAACACCAGCAAGCTACAGTGCTGGACACACTATGCCAAACAACTATCAAGATGGGAACACAACCCCACCAATTAGCAGAGAGGCTACCTAAAATCATAATAAGTCCACAGACAGCCCAAAACACACACCAGAGGTGGACCTGTCCACCAGAAAGACAAGATCAACCCTCATGCACCAGAACACAGGCACTAGTCCCCTCCACCAAGAAGCCTACACAACCCACTGAAACAACCTTAGCCACTGGGAACAGACACCAAAAACAACGGGAATTACGAACGTACAGACTGCAAAAAGGAGACCCCAAACACAGTAAGATAAGCAAAATGAGAAGACAGAAAAACACACAGCAGGTGAAGGAGCAAGGTAAAAACCCACCAGACCTAACAAATGAAGAGGAAATAGGCAGTCTTCCTGAAAAATAATTCAGAATGATGAGAGTAAAGATGATACAAAATCGTGAAAATAGAATAGACAAAATGAAAGAAACATTTAACAAGGATCTAGAAGAACTAAAGATGAAACAAACAATGATGAACAACACAATAAATGAAATTAAAAGTACTCTAGATGGGATCAATCACAGAATAACTGAGACAGAAGAACGGATAAGTGATCTGTAAAACAAAATAGTGGAAATAACTACTACAGAGCAGAAAAAAGAAGAAAACAATGAAAAGAAGTGAGGAGAGTCTCAGAGACCTATGGGACAACATTAAATGCACCAGCATTCGAATTATAGGGGTTCCAGAAGAAGAAGAGAAAAAGAAAGTGACTGAGAAAATATTTGAAGAGATTATAGTTGAAAACTTCCCTAATATGGGAAAGGAAATAGTTAATCAAGTCCAGGAAGCACAGAGAGTCCCATACAGCATAAATCCAAGGAGAAATACGCCAAGACACATATTAAACAAAATATCAAAAAATAAATACAAAGAGAACATATTAAAAGCAACAAGGAAAAAAAAACAAATAACACACAAGGGAATCCCCATAAGGTTAAAGCTGATCTTTCAGCAGAAACTCTGCAAGCCACAAGGGACTGGCAGGACATATTTAAAGTGATGAAGGAGAAAAACCTGCAACAAAGATTACTCTACCCAGCAAGGATCTAATTCAGATTTGATGGAGAAATTAAAACATTTACAGACAAGCAAAAACTAAGAGAGTTCAGCACCACCAAACCAGCTTTACAACAAATGTTAAAGGAACTTCTCTAGACAAGAAACAAAAGACAAGGAAAAGACCTACAACAACGAACCGAAAACAATTAAGAAAATGGGAATAGGAACATCCATATCAATAATTACCTTAAATGTAAATGGACTAAATGCTCCCACCAAAAGACAGAGATTGGCTGAAGGGATACAAAAAAAAGACCCATATATATGCTCTCTCCAAGAGACCCACTTCAGACCTAGAGACACATACAGACTGAAAGTAAGAGGAAGGAAAAAGATATTCCATGCAAATTGAAACCAAAAGGAAGCTGGAGTAGCAATTATCATATCAGAAAATATAGACTTTTAAATAAAGACTATTAGAAGAGACAAAGAAGGACACTACATAATGATCAAGGGATCGATCCAAGAAGAAGATGTAACAATTGTAAATATTTAGGCACCAACCATAGGAGCACCTAAATACATAAGGCAAGTATTAACTGCCATAAAAGGGGAAATCGACAGTAACACATCCATAGTAGGGGATTTTAACACGCCACTTTCACCAATGGCCTGATCATCCAACATGAAAATTAATAAAGAAACACAAGCTTTAAATGATACATTAAACAACATGGAATTAATTGATATTTATAGGACATTCCATCCAAAAACAACAGAATACACATTTTTCTCAAGTGCTCATGGAACATTCTCCAGGATAGACTATATCTTGGGTCACAAATCAAGCCTTGGTAAAATTCAGAAAATTGAAATTGTATTAAGTATCTTTTCTGAACACAATGCTATGAGACTAGATAACAATTACAGAAAAAGATCTGTCAAAAATACAAACACATGGAGGCTAAACAATACACAACCGAATAACGAAGTGATCACTGAAGAAATCAAAGAGGAAATCAAAAAGTACCTAGAAACAAATGACAATGGAGACAGAACAACCCAAAACCTATGGGATGCAGCAAAAGCTGTTCTAAGAGGGAAGTTTATAGCAATACAATCCTACCTTAAGAAACAGAAAACATCTCGAATAAACAACTTAAACTTGCACGTAAAGCAATTAGTGAAAGAAGAACAAAAAAACCCCTTAGTTAGCAGAAGGAAAGAAATCATAAAGATCAGACCAGAAATAAATGAAAAAGAAATGAAGGAAACGATAGCAAAAATCAATAAAACTAAAAGCTGGTTCTTTGAGAATATAAACATATTGGTAAACCATTCGCCAGATTTATAAAGAAAAAAAGTAAGAAGACTCAAATCAATAGAATTAGAAATGAAAAAGGAGAAGTAACAACTGACACTGCAGAAATAAAAAAGATCATGAGAGATTACTACAAGCAACTGTATGCCAATAAAATGGACAACATGGAAGAAATGGACAAATTTTTAGAAATGCACAACCTGCCATGACTGAATCAGGAAGAAATAGAAAATATGAACAGACCAATCACAAGCACTGAAATTGAAATGGTGGTTAAAAATCTTCCAACAAAAAAAGCCCTGGAACACATGGATTCACAGGCGAAATATATCAAACATTTAGAGAAGAGCTAACACCTATCCTTCACAAACTCTTCCAAAATATAGCAGAGGGAGGAACACTCCCAAACTCATTCTATGAGGTTGCCATCACCTTGATACCATAAACGGACAAGGATGTCACAAAGAAAGAAAACTGCAGTCCAATATCACTGATGAACATAGATGCAAAAATCCTCAACAAAATAATAGCAAACAGAATCCAAAAGCACATTAAAAGGATAATACATCATGATCAAGTGGGGTTTATTCCAGAAATGCAAGGGTTCTTCAATATATGCAAATCAAACAATGTGATACACCATATTAATCAATTGAAGGAGAAAAATCATATCATCATCTCAATAGATGCAGAGAAATGTTTCGACAAAATTCAACACCTCTTTGTGATAAAAACCCTCCAGAAGGTAGGCATAGAGGGAACTTTCCTCAACATAATAAAGGCCATATATTACAAAGCCACAGCCAACATCGTCCTCAATAGTTAAAAATTGAAAGCATTTCCACTAAGGTCAGGAACAAGACAAGGTTGCCCACTCTCAACACTCTTATTCAACATAGTTTTGGAAGTTTTAGCCACAGCAATCAGAGAAGAAAAGGAAGTAAAAGGCATCCAAATCGGAGAAGAAGTAAAGCTGTCACTGTTTGCAGATGACATGATACGATACATAGAGAATCCTGAAGATGCTACCAGAAAACTGCGGAGCTAATCAATGAATTGGATAAAGTAACAGGATACAAAATTAATGCACAGAAATCTCTGGCCTTCCTATACACTAATGATGAAAAATCTGAAAATGAAATCAAGAAAACACTCCCATTTACTATTGCTACAAAAAGAAGAACATATCTAGGAATAAACCTACCTAAGGATACGGAAGACCTATATGCAGAAAATTATAAGACACTGATGAAAGAAATTGAAGATGATACAAATAGATGGAGAGATATATCATGTTCTTGGAATGGAAGAATCAACATTGTGAAAATGACTCTACTACCCAAAGCAATCTACAGATTCAATGCAATCCTTATCAAACTACCACTGGCATTTTTCACAGAACTAGAACAAAAAATTTCACAATTTTTATGGAAACACAAAAGACCCCGAATAGCCAAAGCAATACTGAGAACGAAAAACAGAGCTGGAGGAATCAGGCTCCCTGACTTCACACTATACTACAAAGCTACAGTAGTCAAGACAGTACAGTACTGCCACAAAAACAGAAAGATAGATCAATGGAAAAGGATAGAAAGCCCAGAGATAAACCCACACACATATGGTCACCTTATCATTGATAAAGGAGGTAGGAATGTACAGTGGAGAAAGGACAGCCTCTTCAAAATGTGGTGCTGGGAAAACTGGACAGGTACATGTAAATGTATCAGATTAGATCACTCCCTAACACCATACACAAAAATAAGCTCAAAATGGATTAAAGACCTAAATGTAAGGCCAGAAACTATCAAACTCTCAGAGGAAATCATAGACAGAACACTCTATGACATAAATCACAGCAAGATCCTTTTTGATCCACCTCCTAGAGTAATGGAAATAAAAACAAAAATAAACAAAGGGGACCTAATGAAACTTCAAAGCTTTTGCACAGCAAAGGAAACCATAAACAAGACCAAAAGACAACCCTTAGAATGGGAGAAAATATTTGCAAATGAAGCAACTGACAATGGATTAATTTCCAAACAACTCATGCAGCTCATTACCAAAAATCAAACAATCCATTCCAAAAATGGGCAGAAGACCTAAATAGACATTTCTCCAAAGAAGATATACAGACTGCCACCAAACACATGAAAGAATGCTCAATATCATTAGAGAAATGCAAATCAAAACTGCAATGAGATATCATCTCACACCAATCAGAATGGCCATCATCAAAAAACCTAGAAACAAAAAATGTTGCAGAGGGTGTGGAGAAAACAGAACACTCTTGCACTGCTGTTGGGAATGTGAATTGGTACAGCCACTATGGAGACCAGTATGGAGCTTCCTCAAAAAACTGCAAATAGAACTACCATATGACCCAGCAATCTCAGTACTGGGCATATACCCTGAGAAAACCATAATTCAAAAAGAGTCATGTATCAAATTGTTCATAATAGCTCTATTTACAATAGCCTGGTGATGGAAACAACCTGAGTGTCCATCATCAGTTGAATGGATATAGAATATGTGGCACATATATACAATGCAATATTACTCAGCCATAAAAAGAAACGAAACTGAGCTATTTGTAATGAGGTGGATAGACCTGGAGTCTGTCATACAGAGTGAAGTAAGTCAGAAAGAGAAAGACAAATACCATATGCTAACACATATATTTGGAATTTAAGAAAAAAGAATGTCATGAAGAACCTAGGGGTAATACAGGAATAAAGTCACAGACCTACTAGAGAGTGGACTTGAGGATATGGGGAGGGGGAAGGGTGAGCCATGACAAAGTGAGAGAGAGGCATGGACATATATACACTACCAAACATAAGGTAGATAGCTAGTTGGAAGCAGCCACATAGCACAGGGAGATCAGCTCGGTTCTTTGTGACCACTTGAAGGGGTAGGATAGGGAAGGTGGGAGGGAGGGAGGGATAGGCAAGAGGGAAGAGATATGGGAACATATGTATATATATATATATATAAAACTGATTCACTCTGTTATAAAGCAGAAACTAACACACCATTGTAAAGCAATTATACCCCAATAAATATGTTAAAAAAAATCTACAGTGAGATATCATCTCACACCAGTCAGAATGGCCATCATCAAAGAATCTAGAAACAATAAATGCTGGAGAGGGTGTGGAGAAAAGGGAACACTCTTGCACTGCTGGTGGGAATATGAATTGGTACAGCCACTATGGAGAACAGTATGGAGGTTCCTTAAAAAACTACAAATAGAACTACCATATGACCCAGGAATCCCACTACTGGGCATATACCCTGAGAAAACCATAATTCAAAGAGTCATGTATCAAAATGTTCATTTCACCTCTATTTACAATAACCCAGAGATGGAAACAACCTGAGTGTCCATCATTGCATGAATGGATAAAGAAGATTTGGTGCATATATACAATGGAATATTACTCAACCATTCAAAGAAACGAAATTGAGCTATTTGTAATGAGGTGGATAGACCTAGAGTCTGTCATATAGAGTGAAGTAAGTCAGAAAGAGAAAGACAAATACCATATGCTAACACATATATATGGAATTTAAGAAAAAAATGTCATGAAGAATCTAGGGGTAAGACAGGAATAAATACACAGACTTACTAGAGAATGGACTTGGGGATATGGGAAGGGGGATCGGTCAGCTGTGACTAAGCGAGAGAGAGGCATGGACATATATACACTACCAAATGTAAAATAGATAGCTAGTGGGAAGCAGCAGCATAGCACAGGGAGATCAGCTCGGTGCTTTGTGACCACCTAGAGGGATGGGATATGGAGGGTGGGAGTGATGGAGACGCAAGAGAGAAGAGATATGGAGACATATGTATATGTATAACTGATTCACTTTGTTATAAAGCAGAATCTAACACACCATTTTAAAGCAATTATACTCCAATAAAGATGTAAAAAAAAAAAAGAAAAGAAAAGAATAGAAGATGATAAAGATAAGCGGATTTTGAATTGTTTCTACAGCAGCGTTTCTGGTTTTGTAAAGATTTGTAAGATAAGGGCATTTGTTTTTAATTCCTCAAAGAGTTGAGTTGCAGCCTAAATTTTATCAAGGGTCTGATCTATTCATCCCACCACATCTTTTCAATTTGCTTTTTTTTTACATTAGTAAGATGATTTACAACTAAGATGGAAATCAAAAGACTTCTGTGCCCTGCGCTTAAAGCTCTTTGTCTTTGGAATGTTTTAGTAAATCCTTTCACAAAGGCTTCAGAAGATTTTTCTTTCCCTCTGGATGCATACTTTTATTTTAGCTTGAGAGAGAAAGCCTAAAAATAAATCCTATAAGGCTTTGAATATCAATTTCCAATTTGGCCAACTTCTGCCCACAGAACTACTTTAAAAAAAATCCTTTCAAATATCTTGTCAGGTTTCAGCCAGGACAAACAGTAAATATTCCTGGCAGTATTGAACAACCCCTTGGACTCAAGAGGTGTTCCCAAAGTGGGTTCAAATTATATATTATTTTCCTCTCTCTACTGGGTACTAAAAGAGATCTGGGATAGCTGAATCTCATAAGAATTCTCACACTTGGCAAAATTTTCCATAAATTTTAATTTTAGTTCCCCCTAGCTGATTAAGTTAATATTGTAGCAGTTTACCAGAAAATCCCTGAGTCCCATAATATGGGGGCCCTCTTTCAAAGGTAGTTATGGAGGTTTCTGTAAGGTTACTAATTTGGTGGACTTTTGCTTACGGTCATGTAATCTCTTCATAGTGGAAAGATAATTCAGGCAGAGGATTACTAGAATGAGTACTCAAGTAAAGTTTGATAAGGAGTAGCAGTGTTATGTCAGTCTTAATTGTTTTTGTTTCTTTTAGGTACTTCTTGTGTCTTTAAGTTTTATTAGATTTTTCAAATGATTCTTTCAATGAAACCATTTTGGAATACTTATTAAAATAAATATCCCATTCTGTTTGTTTCATTTTGGAGCCCTTGCTTTCAAGTGCACTTTTTAAATTATCTTATCTAATTGCAATGTTCCTCATAATGGCCGTTGTAATCCTCCTGAGGACTGGCAGCAGTTTGGTAGGACCCTAGCTGCAAGTGTATTTCAGTGCACATTTCTGTCCAGCCATATCTAACTGCAAACAGGGTGTAACCCACGTTTGTGTCTGGCCATATTTTGGAGCACCCAACTTGGCAGTTACAAGACCAAGTTCTCAGGACACAAATCAAACTTAGTAAGATTTTGCCACTTTCATAAATTCTTATAGCTTCTGAGATCATAGTTTTTTGTTTTTTAGGGTTTTTTTTTTTGCGGTACACGGGCCTCTCACTGTTGTGGCCTCTCCCGTTGCGGAGCACAGGCTCCGGACGCGCAGGCTCAGTGGCCATGGCTCACGGGCCCAGCTGCTCCGCGGCATGTGGGATCTTCCCAGACCGGGGCACGAACCCGTGTCTCCTGCATCAGCAGGCAGACTCTCAACCACTGCACCACCAGGGAAGCCCCAAGATCATAGTTTTTAAATATAAAATAATCAGGTGTGCTGAAAGGTGGCGTGCTGAACTCTGGAATTTTAGGATCCCTTTTTTGGCTAAGCCTTTGGGTCTCTTAGAGCCAAAGCAATAACTAAGAGGGATATGTTGCTGGGTTAGGATGGTGTGATGTTTTACAATGTACCTTGTTGCATGGAAATTTTCTCGAGGTTGGTGGGTGACCTAGTGTCACTGTAACCTATTCCATGACCAATTTATTCTAACACGGGATTCTTAGAGTTAGGTGCTGCACTCTCTAACAGCTTTTAAGTACTCAATCTAGCCCCGCCAATTTTGTGGTTTTTAGCTTCTGAGATTCCCATTAGCAATAGCCTTTACCTACACAAAACAGGACAAATAAGCATGTGCATATTAACATACTGGCAGCAACCAAAGAGATGTTACTGTGGGCTGGCCAATAGAAGGCCTTCTGTGCACTATCAATAATCCCTAAGGTAGAACTGGGGACTGGGGTAGAGACTGAATCAGCAGACCACAACAAATGGGGAATGTGGACTGGAATAAACTGCTTGTTCAGCCTTAAAACAAAATTTTATTCACCCAATGCCTCACATTGGACCTGGTCCAGCTTAAGCCGTACCCATTCCGACTTCAGCTAGTAACCGCCAGCAGTTCACAATGTGGAATATGGGTAGGGATTCTAAACAAATGGGAACTATGGCCTGAATCAAGGGCTATGGACTCAGACTCTGGGTAGAAATGTCTACAAGCTACAAGCTGACTTGTAACCCCTGAACTGGAAAGGCAATTATATCGGAAGCTCTAGCAAAGAGAGCAAAGCTCAGACAGAGAGGAAATTACCCATGGTCCTTGGAAATGGTGAGAAAGACAGAGAACTCAAAGGACTTTTGGGTACCATGCCTGTGTTTCCCTTGTTCCCAAAGTTCTTGGAAGTCTCCTCAGATTCTGATACTGTCACCAAGTCTGTTAAGAAACAAAATTCAAGTGAGTAAATTTTAAAGATTATATTGGCTTTAATCAATGATTCTTGAATAGGACAGTATCCCATCTAGCTTATAGAAAAGAGCACCAAAGAACTGTACAAAATGAAAGACATTTATAGGCAGAAGGGGGTGGGACACGGAAGCTACTAGCAAAGAGTGGATTGTTTCAGGCAAGATATTCTTCCTTTGGAGGATGGCAGGGTTCTCTATAAGGCAGATTACCTTACTAGTGCTGACCAAGTAATTCTAGATTAACTGGTTTAATATTCCACTCCTTGGAGAGATTGAAACCATAATTAAGTTAGGTGTTAAGTCTCAGTTTGGTGATGTGGGCCTAGCATGAGTGACTTCATTTTAAGCCTATTGTCCCTTTCTTAACGTATCAAAATATTAAAATTTACACAGTTCAAATTTTCTTTAGAGAGTTTGCCATATTTAAAGGAAATGACAATATGGTCTCTGAAAACATACATACAGAAATATAAAAATTCCCTGCCAAATGTGCACTTGAAATAAATCCATAGTAAATAGATATTTATGGAGATCATGATAAGTAAATTTAATATTTATCCTGTTTCTATGTGGGTGGGATTCTGGGTGATAGTTAATTTCTTCTTAGGCTCCTCTGCTTTTTTCTAAAATGTCCGTAAATATATATACTTTTTTCAAAAATAAATTAACATTTAAAATTTGTTTTTACTTCTCCCTCATCTGCACTTTGACTATAACACAATTGAGAGGACCTAAAAAATTAAGTCCAGTTTTATGCTTTGATAATGCACAGTTGACTCACTCTAGAAACATATAAATATATTTTTCAACTTGGTGAGTCACATAGTATCTCCCCCTGAATATAAATAGGAATAT
>NW_020838061.1:1437026-1480910 GCF_003676395.1 Aethalodelphis obliquidens
TATATATATATATATATATATATATATATATATATATATATAAAATGTATGTATATTCATTTTCTGAAAACTGAAAATTATGGCAATTACACATTAGAACTGAGATAATGATGCTGATATGAGTTTCATACATTTTTTTCTTTGTTTCTTCTTTTCTAGTGCAAGGGTGTGACTAAAATCTGTAATTACATAATTGCTTTGCCACCTGATATTACAGAACCAGAAACACAAATTCCAGAATTTATTGCCCCTGAAGAGAAGTCACCTAACATGCAAGTGGTAAGCAATTTTTAAAAAAGATTTATCTTTAATAGAAAGCATTTAGTAAAGATTTGTAATTATCAATCAAATCCTCTCTAATTTAACACGGAACTCATTTATCTGTTTTTTGGTTTCCTTCCAATGTTTCTCAATGTACAGTTGATGCTTGAACAACACCAGAATTGGGGTACCAACCCTCCACACAGTAGAAAACCCACATATAACTTTACAGTCTCTCCTCTATATGTGCAATTCCACATTCACAGATTCAACCAACCATGGATAGTGTAGTACTTATTTAAACAAAAAATTTTGCATATAAGTGGACCTGTGCATTTCAAACCCATGCTCAAGGGTCAACTGTATATACTATATAAGGTGATGTGATCACATCTTGCTTTTCCATATAGTCATTATATTAACTTTAAGTGACTGCATTATATACCATTGAATTTATATACCATGACTTATTTAATCATTCAATTATACTTGGATTATTTAGATTGCCGCCAGTTTCCAGGTGTTAAAAGTAAAACTGACATAATGATATTTTAAGTATAATGTATTTTTAACCATTCAAATAATTTCTCTGATTATCATAACAGAATATACAGTTGTTTTAGGATTAATCATAATATGAAATTACCTACCAGAAGAATTCTACCAAATTAAACCCTGCATTTTCACAGTATTGGATTTTATCTCTTTTCCTTACTCTTGCTAGAAGTGTAAAATCAAACCTCACTTTTGTTTTAGTATGGTTTTAATTGCTTGGGCATTTTTCTTATATGCTATATGTTTCTCCTACTTTCTCCATTTCTTTATTATTTAAATTAATTTTTCTAACTTGAAAGTACTGGCTCATTATTATAAAATATAAAAAATATAGAAAAACATTTAATTGTTTAACCATTAATAATATATGTATATTTTCTTCCATTGTTTCTTCTACTCATATTTTACTTATATAATTTGACATATACACATATATAACTTGATCATATGAACATATCATAATTACTTGATATCTTTTTAATTGCTGGCATTAAAATTACTTCTATTTATTGCTATATTACTATTACATATACTGCTTTGACATACATAATTGTGCATCTTTGTACATAAAGCTCTTCTTCACGCTTAGTTGCTGAGGCATGCAATTACTGATCCAAGGGTTATGAACAGTTTTAAGTTTCTAATATATATTGAAAATTTGCCTCTAAAGGATTGTATCAGTTCACACTTCTATCAGCAGCATACATGTGTAACCATTTCATTATGCTTTTACTATTTAAACAAATAGAATTATCCAGGTAAGAGATAGTCATAATCATAATCCTAGTCATATCTTGTTTCTTTTACAATTAATGAGGTTAAGTGTTTTCCATTATATTTATTAGCCATTTTTATTTCCTTTTAGCTGAATTGCCCATTCATAACCCTTGTCCACTTAACCACTGGGATCTTAGTGGTAACTTATGTGCATTTTATATTACTTATATGCATATGTCACAAATTTATTGTAAAGATTTGCATGATGAATTGAGATATGGAATGTTTAATTTCAGAAATAAGAAGCTTAGTAAAGTTAGCTTGCATATTTTAAGTGCATTATCTTGGCCCACTTACAATATGATTGCATCTGTCATAGTATTTAGTGAGTTTCCAGTACTTTTAAAAAGTGATATAGTTATGACTTAAATCTCCTTAAACCAAAGGCAAAATAACTTCAGATTTGCTCCAACAGAAGAAGTGATTTAACATGAATTTTTAAAGCTATAATTTGAAGTGATACTTCAAATGTCATGCTTGTATTTTCAGAATTATTTTTATCTATTGTCTTTATTGTTATCCATGTAAACAAAACAAAATCATTATTATGGTTGCATGGAAAACCTTATCTTAGCATAACAATTTAATGAAAGAAAGAGAGTAGAGCTTTTTAATACAGAATTGTTTGGCTTGAAATAGTTAATTACCTGATAAAAAAAGGAATAGTCCTTTGGAATGGGAGCTGTTATCTCATTGTTCAGTTGGATCAAGGATGTCATTAAACTATAAACTGCATGAAAAAAGAATACGACATTATATGCTGATGGTAAGGTACACAAAGTAATGATCTAAAATATTAAATAATAATTTGACTCTCAGTTGTAGAATCAGATAGAATTTAAACTTTATTATGCAAACTATATAAATCCAAAACATGTTAGGAAATAAACTTCATAAACGAAGAAGTAAATAAATTGGAACAACAGTAGAAATTAGTATAAGGATTAGTTTTTTTTGAATTCCCTGCTTTACCACTAATGGCCTAGATATGAACTTGAACAAGTCATATTTCCTCTGTAAACCTTACTTTCTACTCTGTAAAATGCAGGGTTTGGGTGAATGATGACTGAGGTCACATATAGCTATGTGAATCTAATATAGTTCCACAGGCCCACAATTTTATATTTCCCATAGTGGCCTTGTAACAACATCATTAACTAGTACACATATTCTGTCTAATGATTAATTAATTCCTAACATGGAAATGGATCAAATATTATTGACTTTTATCAAAAAAAACTTGGAACTATAGATTCTGATGTATTGGTGACAGAGGGAGGATATTAGGAGTTTGAAGGATATGTAGTCAAGTTCTTCCAGCTGACTATTGATGAGGCACACTTAACAGGGTAAAATCCAGGTTTTGAAGAGCCTGAACTTTATACAGTTTGAGGGTGCCTCTTTAGAAATAAACACAAAATAAAATAGAAATTTGGAATGAGAACAATCACAACAAATTAAATATTTAAAATCTGATAAATATTACAAATGTAAAATACTCTTAGTGCCTTGGAAGAGGCCTGTACAAGTGAGGGGTCCTAAAACTTAAGCTTCATTGGCTTCATGGTAAATCTGTCTCTGGGATTAGGCATGTTTTTTCTTCTGCATACTTTTCTCTGGCTCCACTCCTTATCTTTAGCAGTTCTAACTCCATGAACACAAGTAATGTGAAAGAAGAAAACAGCATTGGAGGTTAAACAGTAAATACTATATAGATATGGCTTTTGCATCAGCAAGGAATGTACAAAGCCAGTATGCTTCCCTCCGTGTCAACTGCCTGAAATATTCTTGTCATATTTCTTTCATTTAGATGGCTAAAAAAACCTACCCACAAAAGTGGGCCTTTACCAACCACAAATAGAATAACCAATAAGTTTCCTATCCAGGACCATTATTTCATGTCCAGTGAAATGTACTGGCACATTGGCATCATCTTTACCAACATCTCATCACACTCATCTTTCATCTAATATGCCTGGCTCCCTATGCTTTTTGTGCACTTGGTGTGTGGATAATTATGATCATTGATTTGATTAAGTATTGTGACGACCCGAATGTTTTCACTGTCATAGCCCATAAATTCTTGTACAATCTGAGATTTGTATTATATGCTATGGTTTTTCAATCACAGTTTCCTCTGTTTTTAGCAACCATTTAAAATATAATCTTTGAAATATTGCAATGCTGTGAGTAGTCAATAATACCATAATCAATTTTGAGATTCATCATGTTTCAGGAAATTTTCACATCTATGTCAACTCTTGGTTATTTGCATCAGCAATCCGAAACAAAAATTAAAAACATAAAATTTCACTGTACCTTTGGAATATAATAAACAACATTCTAATTAATAGGTGTGGGTATAAAACGATATGCCTTAATAAGGAAACTGACTAACAGTAGAAGAAAGCTATGCAAAATGATGAAATGACAGGAAAAATCAGCTTTAATGCTCTACAAAGGGAGAAAACCAAGAAGTAACTGTAGTTATCTAATTCAATGGAAAATATATGAAACTTTTTTTAACATTTAAAAATCCAATAGACTACTCTATGGGCTTTCTGTTTTAAAATAAATCAATAGTGGAATCATTTCCAAGTGTAAGAAAAGTCAGAACAGAATCACAAAATACATGTTTGTATGCTGAAATACTGCATGGCTACAAGGTATTTTCATTGTAAAGATGCATCATCTAAGAGTAGTGTTTTGTGTTTCCAAAATGTATCATTACAAAGCATTCTGAAAATCTTCATTTAGCTCAAAAAAGTGGCTCTGCCCTGTACCCTCAGAAATGAAGTTTCAGATTCTATCCATTCAAAGAACTGTGCTACAAAATTGTCCAGCTAAAGTGGATCACCTCTGCTCAGGAGGAGAAGCCTAGAACTATTTGACTGACTTCTTGTTCCATTCAAGTGGCAGGATCCAGGAGATAAAACCAAGAGCTTACAACCAGACACTAGGCTTGCTGTGTGTTCTTGACAGACATTTCTGCAGTAACCCTTTGGCCAATGACCCTAATAGGCTTCCAGCAGTAGCTAGTCTGAGTGAGATGGCTGTGCTAAATTACAGTCACCATGAAGAGGCTTTACAATATTTCAGATTTAAAGAAGGAAGTATAGATTTGGAACTCACAAAGTACCTGTCTGTCTTTTTGCTTCCCTTCTTTCTTCCATTCCATCTCACTTTCCCTACACCCTCTTTCTCATTTGCTTCAAGTGTGATATGATCAGCTACTTGTCTACTCACAGCCTTCCTCCATGAATATTTCCCACAGTGCTATGGGAATGCAGCAGTAAATGCCAGTTCTATGAATGAAAATTTAAAGGTGGTCCATCATCTTAAACATCAACCTTGGAAGACACAATATCATACATTTTGTTCTTTTGAATAAGAAAAGATTATTTCAAATTTAGTATGTTTTATTCACTTTTTAAATATGTGCCTGTGTATAAATAGCCAATATTTATACCACCTCATAGTTTACTTTCACATTTATCATTTATTTGGAAATGCATACCATCATCTCATTTGGTGCTCAAAATAACTCTGTGATAGGGCAGGAACTATTTTCATACTCATTTTAAAAAATAAGAAATTGAGGCCCAGATAACTTTATACCACTCTCTATCCCTGCTTGTCACTGCTATCTATCAAGTTCACTTGCATTGTCAATATCATTTATTTAATCATCTGTGGTTGGCTGTCATCTCAGAAACTAAATCAAACTTTCACCACTGCCAAAAAAGTTTCCCTATCCAACCCCAGCCTCCTTTCAATCTCAGCTTATGGCCTCACCATCCCCTTCAGCAAAAATATTGGGCCAACCAGTTATGAAATTCCTGGGAATACCTTCAATAATGGTGGACTTCGTATTTTGTGTCAAGATTTTGGCTGAAAACAAACAGAAAAGCTTGACAATTTTTTTAAAAAATTACAGTCTTTAGAGAACTAACAATCAGTGGGGAAAGAAAAAAAGATGAGACCAAGACCTGGAAGAAGAAAACCTAGACTGTAAAGCAATGAAAGCCAGAAGAAAATGGATTTCTGTTTCAAAAGGTGAACTGAAAGTGCTGGAAAAAAATGGACAACTTAGAATTCAATTTTCCATAAAAATATTCTTCAAAAATGAAAGTGAAATTAAGACTTTTTGGAAAAACAGAACTGAGAATTTGTTACCATCAAATTTGTTACTCTCAGCTAAAGATTGTTCTTTGGCGGAAGAAAATGATCCCAGATGGAAGCTCAAGGATGCAGGAAAGAATGAAGAGCAACAAAAATGGTAAATATGTATGTAAATATGAATGATTATTGACTGGGTAAAATAATAATAGTTGCAATAATATGGAGTTTTAAATATCTAAAATTTAAACTTGCTACAATAGTAGCAAAAGAGGAGGGAGGAGGGTAAATAAAGTATTGTAAGGTCCCTGCACTATCCAAGAAGTGAAAATGTACTTTGAAAAGGCATGGATGCTTGTAGTAACCACCAAAAGAATAATAAAATAATGTATAACTATCAGCAATAGAGGAGAAAATGGGGAGTAATAGTCCAAAAGAAAGCAAGAAAGGAGAAGCAAAGGGAATAAAATATAGGCAGGAAAAATGGAAATCAACTAGTAACATGGTAGGTTTAAATCCAAATATATCAGTGATAATATTCAATGTAAACAAACTAAATCCCAAGTATAGGGATTATACAAGTATAGGGATTATGCCTTACAAAGGCATGCCTAAAATATAAAAATATGGATTGCTTCAAAGTAAAATGAGGAAAAAATATATAACATGCAAACAATTACCAAAACAAATTTGGAATATTAGCCTAAGTAGATTTTAAGGTAAAAAAGCATTACTAGAGATAAAGGTGACTATTTCACAAGATAAAAGGTTATTTTTCTCAGAAAGGTAAAACAGTTTTAAATTTGTATGCATATAATTATAACATAGCTTCAAAATAAACAAAGCATAAGGTGTGAAACTCTTCACCTTCCAGCACTCCCACCTTCAAAATGATTCTTATCCACAGGCAAACTTATTTCCTCCCCTCCAGGTGCAGGGAAGGACATGTTTCTCCTTATTCTAAATATGGTCCCTTATATTTTCATAATATAAGATCCCTTCTGCACCTTGTTTCCTTTTGTTTTCACTTAGCTCTTAACTTTCCTTCTCATCTGCTCTTTAACTCAATCTACAGTCACACCCAAATCTCACCTATCCCCTCTCCCCACAAAATAGTCCTTGATTCTGCATCTTCCTTTAGCTATTTCATTGCCTTTCTCCTTCACTGATAAACCAAGATTCCTAAAAGGACAATAAATGTTATGAATCCCTTACCCCTTCTTCACTACTCAATCTGCAGAAACCAACCTTCTGCCCCCATTCCCCATTCTTCTAATGAAACTTCAATCTTCATCTTACTTTATTTATCTGCAACATTTCACAAAATCGAGTGCTGCTTCTTTGAAACTCTTTCTTTCGCTATCCCTTTTTATCTTTTTGGACCAGAGGGTACTTCTTAATGATAAAATCATTCTATCTTTTTCTTGTTATTTACAGAACTGAATAAAAAAGCCTACCTAATTTCCCAAGGTATTATATCACAATATCTGAATTTGTGCATATGTTCAAAATGGCTTCACAAGCTTTCAGAGAGGGACATCAATGTCAGTGGGGGATATGATTCACTACTTTAATATGTTCTCTTTATGGATTTCAAGACATATAAAACATATGATTTCCAGTAATCAACTGGGTAAATAACAGTTTAAATAAAGTGGCTAAGAGAATTTCACCCTACTCTCCATGACTCTGATAAACTCATTGCTGGAAACTATGTTCATTCTGAGGAAAATAAGAAACAAATGAGAAAAAAATTGAGAGAGAAGCACAAATAATACTTAAGGATTTCTCTGAGAAAAATAAATAGATGAAGAAAAACTAAAACCCTTGACCAAACAATAACCAAGCAAATGTGTACATTAAAGACTATGATTTCTTGATAGGCACAAACACCAAAAGAGCAAACAAAGTATTTAGCAGACTGCCTGGAATCTTAAAAGGAAATAGCTGAATACTAAATGGTTTTCTAAACAAATGTTTTTTAACATCGTTATTGCAGTAAAATTGCTTTACAATGTTGTGTTAGTTTCTGCTGTGTAACAAAGTGAATCATTTATATTTATACATATATACCCATATCCCCTCCTTCTTGTTTCTCCTCCCACCCTCACTACCCCACCCCACTAGATGGTCACAAAGCACTGAGCTGATCTCCCTGTGCTATGCAGCTGCTTCCCACTAGCTATCTACCTTATATTTGGTATTGTATATATGTAAAGGCTACTCTTTCACTTTGTCCCAGCTTACACTTCCCCATCCCATTTCCTCAAGTCCTTCTCAATGTCTGCATCTTTATTCCTATCCTGCCCCTAGGTTCAACAGAAACATTTTTTTTTTTTTAGATTCCATATATATGTGTTAGCATATGGTATTTGTTTTTCTCTTTCTGACTTACTTTACTCTGTATGACAGACTCTGGGTCCATCCACCTCACTATAAAAAACTCAATTTCATTTCTTTATATGACTGACTAATATTCCATTGTATATATGTGCCACACCTTCTTTATCCATTCATCTTTGTTGGACACTTAGGTTGCTTCCTTGTCCTGGCTATTGTAAGTAGTGCTGCAATGAACATTGTGGTACATGACTCTTTTTTCTTTATAGTTTTCTCAGGGTATATGCCCAGTAAGTGGGATTACTGGGTCATATGCTAGTTCTATTTTTAGTTTCTGAAGGAACCTCCATAATGTTCTGCATAGTGGCTGTATCAATTTACATTCCCACCAACAGTGCAAAAGGGTTCCCTGTTCTCCACACCCTCTCCAGCATTTATTGTTTGTAGATTTTTTGATGATGGCCATTCTGATGAGTGTGAGGTGCTACCTCACTGTGGTTTTGACTTACATTTCTCTAATGATTAGTAATGTTCAGCATCCTTTCATGTGGTTGTCATCAATCTGTACATCTTCTTCAGAGAAATGTCTATTTAGTTCTTCTGCCCATTTTTGGATTGAGTTGTTTGTTTTTTTGATATTGAGCTGCATTAACTGCTTGTATATTTTAGAGATTAATCGTTTGTGAGTTGCTTTGTTTGTATTTTCTCCCATTCTGAAGGTTGACTTTTCATCATGTTTATAGTTTCCTTGGCTGTGCAAAAGTTTTTAAGTTTAATTAGGTCCCATTTGTTTACTTTTGTTTTTATTTCCATTTTTCTACGAGGTGTGTCAAAAAGGATCTTGCTATGATTTATGTCATAGAGTGTTCTGCCTATGTTTTCCCCTAAGAGTTTTATAGTGTCTGGCCTTACATTTAGGTCTTTACTCCATTTTCAATTTACTTTTGTATATGGTGTTCTAATTTCGTTCTTTTACATGTAGCTGTCCAGTTTTCCCACCACCACTTATTGAACACACTGCCTTTTGTCCATTGTATATTCTTGCCTCCTTTGTCAAAGATAAGATGACCGTACATGTGTGGGTTTAATCTCTTGGCTTTCTATCCTGTTTCCATTGATCTGTATTTCTTCTTTTGTGCCAGTACAATACTCTCTTCATTACTGTAGCTTTGTAGTATTATCTGAAGTCAGGAAGCGTGATTCCTCCAGCTCCAATTTTCTTCCTCAAGATTGCTTTGGCTATTTGGGCTCTTTTGTGTTTCCAACGCAATTTGTAAAATTTTTAGTTCTAGTTCTGAGAAAAATGACATTGGTAACTTGATAGAGATTACATTGAATCTGTAGATTTCTTTGGGTAGTATAGTCATTTTCACAATGTTGAGTCTTCCAACCCAAGAACATGGTATATCTCTCCATCTGTTTGTATTGTCTTTACATTATTTCATTAATGTCTTACAGTTTTCTGCATACAGGTGTTTTGTCTCCTTAGGAAGATTTATTCTTAGGTATTTTATTCTTTTTGTTGCAATGGTGAATGGGAGTGTTTCCTTAATTTCTCTTTCAGATTTTTCATTGTTACTGAATAGGAATGCAAGAGACTTCTGTGCATTCATTTTGTATCCTGCTACTTTATCAAATTAATTGATTAGCTATAGAAGTTTTCTGGTAGCATCTTTAGGATTCTCTCTATATAGTATCATGTCATCTGCAAACAGAGACAACTTTACTTCTTTTGCAATTTGGATACCTTTTATTTTTTCTTCTTTGATTTCTGTGGCTAAAACTTCCAAAATCATGTTGAATATTAGTGATGAAAGTGGGCAACCTTGTATTGTCCCTGATCTTAGAGGAAATGGTTTCAGTTTTTTACCATTGGGAACAATGTTGGCTGTTGGTTTGTCATATATGGCCTTTATTATGTTGAGTTAGTTTCCCTCTATGCCCACTTTCTGGAGAGTTTTTATCATAAATCGATGTTGAATTCTGTCAAATGCTTTCTCTACATCTATTGAGATTATCATGTTTTTAACACTTCAAATTTTCAATATGGTATATCACATTGATTTGCATATATAGAAGAATCCTTGCATTCCTGGGATAAACCCCTTTTGATCAAAGTGTATGATCCTTTTAATGTGCTGTTGGATTCTGTTTGTTAGTATTTTGTTGAGGATTTTTGCATCTATGTTCATCAGTGATATCAGTGTGTAATTTTCTTTTTTTGTGATATTTTTGTCTGGTTTTGGTATTAGGGTGATGGTGGCCTCGTAGAATGTGATTGGGAGTGTTCCTCCCTCTGTTATATTTTGGAAGAGTTTGAGAACGATAGGAGTTCGCTGTTCTCTAAATGTTTCATAGAATTCACCTGTGAAGCCATCTCATCCTGGGCTTTTGTTTGTTGGAAGATTTCTAATCCCAGTTTCAATTTCAGTGCTTGTGGTTGGTCTGTTCATAGTTTCTATTTCTTCCTGGTTCAGTCTTGGAGGGTTGTATTTTTCTAAGAATTTGTCCATTTCTTCCAGGTTATCTATTTTATTGGCATATAGTTGCTTGGAGTAGTCTCTCATGATCATTTGTATTTCTGCAGTGCCAGTTGTTACTTCTTTTTCATTTTCAATTCTGTTGATTTGAGTCTTCTCCCTTTTTTTTCTGGATGAGCCTGGCTAATGGTTTATCAATTTTGTTTATCTTCTCAAAGAAACAGCTTTTAGTTTTATTGATCTTGGCTATCATTTTCATTTATTTCTCATCTGATCTTTATGATTTATTTCCTTCTGAAAACTTTGGAAATTTTTGTTCTTCTTTCTTTTATTGCTTTAGGGGTAAGTTTAGGTTGTTTATTTTAGATATTTCTTGTTTCTTGAGGTAGAATTGTGTTTCTATAAATTTCCCTCTTAGAACTGCTTTTGCTGCATCCCATAAGTTTTGCTCATCATGTTTTCATTGTCATTCATTTCTAGGTAATTTTTGATTTCCTCTTTGATTTCTTCAGTGATCTCTTGGTTATCAAGTAGTGTATTGTTGAGCCTCCATGTGTTTGTGTTTTTTACATATTTTTTCCTGTAATTGATATCTAGTCTCATAGTGTTGTGGTCAGAAAAGTTACTTGATATGATATAAATTTTCTTAAATTTACCGAGGCTTGATTTGTGACTGAAGACATGATCTATACTGGAGAGTATTCCTTGAGCACTTGAAAAGAAATTGTATTCTGTTGTTTTTGGATGGAATGTCCTATTAATATCAATTAAGTCTATTTGGTCCAATGTGTGTTTTAAGCCTTGTGTTTCCCTTTTTATTTTCTTTTTGGATGATCTGTCCATTGGTGAAAATATGGTGTTAACGTCCCCTACTATTATTGTGTTACTGTTGATTTCCCCTTTTATGGCTGTTAGCATTTGCCTTATGTATTGAGCTGCTCCTATGTTGGGTGCATAAATATTTATAATTGTTATATCTTCTTGTATTGATCTCTTGATCATTGTGTAGTGTTCTTTTTTGTTCCTTGTAATAGTCATTATTTTAAAGTCTATTTTGTCTGATATGAGAATTGTTACTCCAGCTTTCTTTTGATTTCCATTTGCGTGCAATATCTTTTTCCATCCCCTCACTTTCAGTCTGTATATGTCCCTAGGTCTGAAGTGGGTCTCTTATAGACAGCATGTATATGTTTCTTGTTTTTGTATCCATTCAGCCAGTCTCTGTGTTTTGGTTGGAGCATTTAAGCCATTTACATATAAGGTTATTATCAATATGTATGTTCCTATTACCATTTTCTTAATTGTTTTGGGTTAGTTATTGTAGGTCTTTTCCTCCTCTTGTGTTTCCTGCCTAGAGAAGTTCCTTTAGCATTTGTTGTAAAGCTGGCTTGGTGGTGCTGAATTCTGTTAGCTTTTGCTTGACTGTAAAGCTTTTAATTTCTCCATAAAATCTGAATGAGATCCTTGCTGGGTAGAATAATCTTGGTTGTAGGTTTTTCCCTCTCATCACTTTAAATATGTCCTGCCACTGCCTTCTGGCTTGTATAGTTTCTGCTGAAAGATCAGCTGTTAACCTTATGGGGATTCCTTTGTATGTTATTTGTTGTTTTTCCCTTGCTGCTTTTAATATTTTTTCTTTGATTTTAATTTTTGATAGCTTGATTAATATGTGTCTTGGCATGTTTCTCCTTAGATTTGTCCTCTATGTGACTTTCTGTGTTTCCTGGACTTGATTGACTATTTCCTTTCCCTTATTAGGGAAGTTTTCAATTATAATATCTTCAAATATTTTCTCAGTCCCTTTCTTTTTCTCTTCTTCTTTTGGGACCCCTATAATTCAAATATTGGTGCATTTAATGTTGTCTCAGAGGTCTCTGAGACTGTCCTCAATTATTTTTATTCTTTTTTCTTTACTCTGCTCTGTGGCAGTTATTTCCAGTATTTTATCTTCTAGGTCACTTATCTGTTCTTCTGCCTCAGATATTCTGATAGTGATTCCTTCTAGAGAATTTTTAATTTCATTTATTTTGTTGTTCATCATGTTTGTTTGCTCTTTCATTCTTCTAGTTCCTTGTTAAACGTTTCTTGTATTTTCTCCATTCTTTTTCCAAGATTTTGGATCATCTTTACTATCATTACTCTGAATTCTTTGTCAGGTAAACTGCCTATTATCTCTTCATTTGTTTGGTCTGGTGGGTTTGTACCTTTTTCTTTCATCTGCTGCATATTTCCTCTGTTTTCTCATTTTGTTTAACTTACTGTTTTGGCATCTCAATTTTGCAGGCTGTACGTTTGTAGTTTCCATTTTTTTGGTGTCTGCTCCAGTGGGTGAGTTTGGTTCAGTGGCTTGTGTAGGCTTCTTGGTGGAGGAGACTGGTGCCTATGTTCTGGTAGGTGGAGCTGTATCTTGTCCTTCTGGTGAGCAGGACCACGTCTGGTGCTGTGTTTTGGAGTGTCTGTGAACTTAATAAGACTTTAGGCAGAATTTCTGTAATGGGTGGGGTTGTGTTCCTGTCTTGCTAGTTGTTTGGCATGGAGCATCCAGCACTGGAGCTTACTAGCCATTGAGTGGAGCTAGGTCTTAGTGTTGAGACGAATATCTCTGGGACATCTCTCGCTGATTGATATTACATAGGACCAGGACTTTTCTCTTGGTCCAGTGTGCTGGACTCGCCCTCCCACCTAGGATGCTCAGGCATGACATTTGGCCAGAGCACCAAGACCCTGACAGAAGAAAAGGAAGAAAGAAAAGAAAACAATATAAAAACAAAAACCCCCCAAAAAAACAAAAACAGAAAAACGAACAGACAGAACCCTAGGACGAATGGTAAAAGCAAACCTATATAGACGAAATCACACAAAGAAGCATACACATACACACTCACAAGAAGAGAAAAATGAGAAAAATATATATATAAAAAGGAAGAGAGCAGCCAAACCAGTAAACAAATCCACCAATGGTAATAAGCATCAAATACTAAACTAAGACAAGCATAAAACCAGAAACAAATTAGACACAGACAGCAACCCCAAGTCCACAGTTGCTCCCAAAGTCCGCTGCCTCAATTTTGGGAACATTTATTGTCTATTCAGGTATTCTTCATATGCAGGGTTTATCAAAGTAATTGTGGGGATTTTATCTGCTGCTCCTGTGACTGCACAGAGAAATTTCCCTTTCTCTGCTTTGTTCACACAGCTCCTCATGTTCAGCTTCAGTTTTCACTCCACCTCTGCATGTAGGCCTCCCTCAGGCATCTGTTACCTGCCCAGACAGGAGGATGTTAAAGCAGCAGCTGATTAGGTCTCTCTTGCTCACTCAGGCCGGGGCGGGGGGAGGGGTATGGTTGTCATAATTGGAATGTGTGGCGAGCCTGAAGCAGCAAAGGCTGGCATGACACTGCAACATCCTGAGGCACACCGTGTGTTTTCCCAGGGAAGTTGTCACTGGATCACGGGTCCCTGGCAGTGACATGCTGCACAGGATCCCGGGGTGTTGTGCATAGTGACCTGCACTTGCACACAGGATTTTTGGTAGCAGCAGCAGCATTAGCGATTCCTGCCCTTCTCTGGGGTCTGAGCTGATAGCCGTGGCTCACACCCATCTCTGGAGCTCATTTAGGGGGTGCTTTTCCTTCTGTGGGCACACTAGGAAGGAATCCCTTCTCCTCGTGCACCCCAAAACAAAGGTCTCTTGCCTCTCTGGCAGGTCCAGACATTTTCTTGGACTCCCTCCCATCTAGCTGTGGTGCACTATCCCCCTTCAGGCTGTCTTCATGCAGCCAACCCCATTTCTCTCCCTGGGGTCTGACCTCCAAAGTCTGAGCCTCAGCTCCCAGCGACCCCTGCACTGGCAGGTGAGCAGACAAGCCTCTCAGTGTGGTAAGTGCTGGTTGGCACTGATCCTCTGTGTGGGAATCTCTCCGCTTTGCCATCTGCACCCCCTTTGCTGCGCTCTCCTTGACTGTGAAGCTTCCCCACTGCCCACTCCCTGTTCCCGCCAGTGAAGGGGCTCCGTAGTGTGTAGAAACTTTTCCTCTTTCACAGCTCCCTCCCAGAGGTGTGGGTCCCATCCCTATTCTTTTGTCTCTGTTTTATCTGTTTTCTTTTGCCCTGCCCAGGTACTTGCCTTTTGGGAAGTCTGAGGTCTTCTGTCAGCATTCAGTATGTGTTCTGTAGGAGTTGTTCCACATGTAGATGCATTTTAGATGTATTTATGGGGAGGAAGGTGATCTCCATGTCTTACCCCTCTGCCATCTTGAAGGTCTCCCTTTCACTATCTTTTGTGACCCCATACACTCTGTATTCTTCTCCAAATTATATGGCCAATTTTCTCAGTGTCTTTGGTTTCATTCAGTTTTTTTATTCCATAAATGTTACTTTTTTCCCATACTATGTCCTGAGAATTTTTGTTTTTCTTGGCTCCCTCTGCCTCACTGTTACCCAAGGTATCTTTTTACTACATACATCAGAATTACTTAGAGGTACTTGTTAAAAATTCAGATTCCTGAACTGCATCTCCAAACCTTCGGTATCAGAATTCACAGGGATGGGGCTCAAGAATGTTCAATTTTTAACAAACTGTCAGTAATTTTGATGTAGGCCAATGTTTGAGAATCACTGTCTTTCCCTTTACCTAAGGAAATTCCCCATGGTTTTTAACTATTATTCAAATGCTGATAACTTGCATTCTGTATCTCCACCTGGACTTCTCCCCCAAGTCTAAGCTCAGTTATGATTAAACCTGTCTAGAGAAAGGAGGAGGGGATTTGTCTAAAATATGCAAAGTTCTAAAATAGATGAATACTGTGAAATGTGATTATTCAAATTGCAAAGAGTACTTCACTAGGAATCATGAAACTTATGTTGTACTCTTAGCTCTATCAGTTACTAGCTTTCTGAAATTTATCAGTTAAACTGAAACCCACACAACTTCAAATCCTCATTTGTAAAAATAAAGGGGTTATGATAGATAAACTTTAAGCCATGTAACATCAGAAAAGTTATTTAACTGTTCTTAATTTCCTCAGATATGTAATGGAGTTAATGATACCCAATAAGGTTTTTGAGAGGATAAATTGATTTATGTTGAGCATATAGGAAGTGCTCAATAAAAACAAGAGATAGAACTATTAGTTGCTATAAAAAGATTCCTCGGGCTTCCCTGGTGGTGCAGAGGTTGAGAGTCCACCTGCCGATGCAGGGGACATGGGTTCGTGCCCCGGTCTGGAAAGATCCCACATGCCGCGGAGCGGCTGGGCCCATGAGCCATGGCCACTGAGCCTGCGCGTCCAGAGCCTGCGCTCCACAACGGGATAGGCCACAACAGTGAGAGGCCCACGTACCAAAAAAAAAAAAAAAAAAAGAAAGAAATCAAAGATACCTTGTAAAAATTCTAATGCTTTACCTCTTAATAGGCTATTATAGTACATTCCAACAAATTATTTATATTCTTATTTTCCCATATTAAACTCGGAATACAAATGAAATTACACAAGATCTTATTTTCAAAAATGATTTTTAAATGAGCAAATACTGTAGATAAATAATTATGCTTTCTGAAGAAAAATGTAGTTAAGTGTGACTTAACTGCCTTTGAAATAGTAATTTACTGTAAATCTATAAATATTTAGATTAGATAAACAAGCATGATGAGCTTGTACAGAAGTAAAAATAAAATTGAGGTGGAATTAAAAAGAAAGAAATATTTTGCCTCAAATTAGTGTACTCCAGAGAATGAGTAGAGCAACTTTTTTGCTCATTGACTGATTCGTTGATTTATTCAGTAATTCTGTTTTGAGTATCTACTATGTGTCAGGCACTCCACTTTGTAACAGGAATGTGCCCCATCTCTCAAGGAGAGATAGTCGAACAAAGGATTGTGAAATTAAAATGTTGTTATTTTAGCCAGGAGAGGAAAAAAAAAGTCAGACTTTGATGCCTTGATCATGGGGTTATTCTAAATGAATCTCTCATGGACTACTTTAGATGGTAAAAATCATAACAGACAATGAAATAATTATTTTGAGGGTAGATGACCCAAATGAGTACCCAATAATTCATCTCAAAAAGTGGGCAATTAGTAGTAGTTTGCAGAAGACAACATTCTCTGTAGTTATTATAGTTTATCTGACCTTCGATGCTGTGGTAGCTCCACTCTTTCTCCAGCATTAATAAATGTTTACCAACAACAACCAAGAACCTTCAGTAGATCTCAATAATGAAGTTATATTTCTATACCCTATGATATTGTTTTAACGAATGCTTCAAGTTCTAAGTAAAAATACTTATGTAGCTGATTCTAAAACTGTTATTTTTTGTCAGATAATTTTATTTTAAATAAAATGAACAGATGTCTTAATAATCCTGAACCATCTTAAACTGGGGACTGTGAACAGGAACTCTCTTCCTGGTGCAAGAGAGAAAACTGATTTTACTTATTGTGGACAATAGTGAACTAGAAGAAAGCATATTGTTGTCTCAGAGGATTTTATTTGGTTGACTTCCCAGTCACCTCTAGATTTTAGAAAAAGAAAAAAACATACACATGGATAAATGTAATATTTTCTCTTCCTTCATGAATCTAAAACAAAGATTGAGAGAGCTTTGTTTTCTTTTTCTCTTTTTCTGCATATGTGGAAATCTAGAAAATAGGTTTTAAAAATATCATCCACTCATCCACTGCTACTTTTTTCCTAAAACCTACGTTTCCCTAGGGTTTTAGTTCAGATGAAAATGGGAGAAAGCATGAATAATCCATGCTATCAAGAAGTTTCTTTACAAATTGTATAATGGCCAGCCACTTCAGATGGCATTTCAAAGTAAATGAGCTTTTAATTTTAATTTTAGTCATATACTAGTTTTATAATTAATTATACATTCTCAGCACACTATGTTGTTCTGGAGCCCATCATGCCAGTCAATATTTATTTTCTTAAAATATATTCTCTTAGAATTTACCAACATATGAAGTGTTCTTATAATTTTGAGGCAACCTGCATATATCAATTTTCAGCTATTAAATGCTTTGAACCAACAGAAGTGATTCATGTAATACTATGGATGATGCTAATGGACTGGGTTAGGTTACTATAGGTAATTATCAGACAAGATAAAGCACAAGATGTATTGTTGGCAACGTAGTCTATGTTTAAATTATGTTGGGCTTCACTTTTGCTGCGTATACTTGAAATTTTCAGAACAAATCTTTGTCAGTGCAAGGGTTTTAACTTAAGTCAATATTTACTGGCAGTGCTAGCGATTCCAAAGATAATGATAATATAAATGTTTTCTTGAAATACTGTTCAAAATAGAAAATTTGGAAATTATTTCCTGAGCTACCATGTTCCAAGAAAATAGTTACAGTGTCAAAGATAAACAAAGCCAGGCAGTTAAAGGTGGTAAAGCCAGATTTTATTCGGTAATAACTATCACAGTAGGGGAGAGACCTCAATGTAAACTGAGCTCAACTCTGCCAAAACAAGAAGCAAGAGATTTTTAAAATGTTGATGATGTGTTAATGGAAAGACACTGAAAGGCATTAAGAAGCGTTTGGTCCAGATGACTAGGCCATCTGGGTTTGCTAATTGACACTTATCCAAAGGAGAAACAAGCTTCTCATATCTTTATGACAGAAAGTAGTGGCACAAGTTGGAGAACGAGTCTCACTGAAGTTAGGCCCTTTCCCTCCCACAGGGACTGGAAGTAAGAGCTATCTCCCTGAATATTTGCACTTCAAGGGTATGGCTCCCAGGTCCTTTGGAAAAGAGTTCTGAGTGGTAGAATATTTACATTTCAAAGGACAGAGAAAGGATTTATAATTGCAACCTTCTTAAAGTAACTTCTCCAGTAGGGGATTCAGGGGCCTACCAGCCTAACACCAAGTTTTTGCTGGAACAAACCATAAAAATTCTCCTGGCAGTGTTGAGTTTTTTCAGACAGGCATTTTGAGGGATGCTGGGGTCACACTAGGGACATGGGCTTAAGCTGTTAGAAGCCATGCTAGAGTTTGTGCAAGTCTCTTAGAAAAGGGGTTGGATGGAGTTGTTTTGTCCCCAGTGTTTTTTGCATTTCTCAGTGATAACTTTCCACTTACTCAAGATGCTACAATTTAGAGCTCTAATGACAGAAATTTTCTATTATTTTTAAGTAGCACTCACTTCTGCAGTTTATACAGGAAATTTACTATTAATGAATTAAAACTTCTTAGAATGTTTTGTTTGACAACTTAAAAATACACAGACCAGGGCTTCCCTGGTGGTGCAGTGGTTGAGAGTCCGCCTGCCGATGCAGGGGACATGGGTTCGTGCCCCGGTCTGGGAGGATCCCACATGCTTCGGAGCAGCTGGGCCTGTGAGCCATGGCCACTGAGCCTGCGCGTCCGGAGCCTGTGCTCCACAATGGGAGAGGCCACAACAGTGAGAGGCCCGTGTACCGTAAAAAAATAAAAAATAAAAAAATACACAGACCAATCTTCTTGTAGTGGAGATCTATAATCAACAGGACACACATATGTATTCTCCATTATTGATTAGTTGAGCATGAAGGTGGAGAATAACAACAAAGATTTAAGCTGTGTTCATGTGGCACAAAATAACCACTTTGGCAGAGTTTGGGTTTAAATTGATAGGTTGTTTTGGTATTATATAGGAGCAATAGCTCAATCATAAAATTTCAGGAGATATCTCATAGAATTCAAATATTTGTGTGGACCTGACTTAGGAAAAATGTCATGAAATGGTAAAGCAAGAAAATGGATCCAGAGTGTTTGAACTTCCAAGCAGAAAACTGCATTTCATATCTTTATAAATCCTCTTTTTAAATGAAAAGTCATCTTACCTTGGTCCTCTTCACAGATAATATGATAATGAATTCTAAACCTTTGACTAAATATTTGTATTTTTAAAATATAAAGTGTTTCAGATATGTTGTTTTATCCTAAAGAAGAAGTACGTATGGTTTGGAATTTTATTCTCTGTACTAGCCAAACGGAAAGAGTTTTGTTTTTTTTTTGTTTTTTTTTTACAATATGTGGGCCTCTCACTGTTGTGGCCTCTCCCATTGTGGAGCACAGGCTCTGGACGCGCAGGCTCAATGGCCATGGCTAACCGGCCCAGCCGCTCCGCGGCATGTGGGATCCTCCCGGACCAGGGCACGAACTCGTGTCCCCTGCATCGGCAGCCAGACTCTCAAACACTGCGCCACCAGGGAAGCCCAAGAAAGAGTTTTGATGATCAATAAAAGGACTTTACATCACACCATAAAAGTAGTAGATTGTCTTGCTTTTATATTCAGAGCTATGAAGAAAGAGTAATGGAAGAAAAATGAAAGCTTCCTATCCTGTCTATATTGGCAATAGCAGATTATATAAGGTTTGAAAAATCTAGCCAATCTCCTTGATGATCCCATGTGAACTTCTAGACAAACTATTTGCAAATTTTTCTAATTCCTTTTTAAATATTATTATGATCTTCAAGGTTGATCAGTGTCCTAAATGGGAAAACTCAGTTCTCAAATGTCATATTAAATAACCTACATGTATATTGTTCAATAACTTTAATTTTTTTCAGAATTCTTATAAGAGCATTAATGTGGGTGTTTGAATTTCATTTTTTACTGCTATTTAGCCTCAAAATCCAATTAAATTACTTGGATTGTTTTTCATTCTGATGATAGTCTTAAGAGAGACCAAATTTGTGTTTTTCTTTGGGATCAAACAAGAAGAAAGCATATTAGAATATTATTTTGGAGTTTGTACATGAATGCTCATTGGAGGTGATCTTTAAAATACTTTTGACTCTCTGGCTGTTGTAGTTGTGATTGCACCAACATCAGATAAATAAAGGAAGTAAAAAAAGCACACTGTTTCTATTTATATGCAATAGCCATTTTGTCATACAAAAGCTGTTTCTCCTTGGTACAAATAACAGATCTATTGTTTATTCATTTAGTTTGAGAAAAAGGATTTGTCCTAACTCAGAGTGAATTTGGAGGTGATGGGAGGCTCCTAACTTATGTTCTTCTTTTTATTTATTTATTTTTATAGAAGTATAATTAATTTACAATGTTGTGTTAGCTTCAAGTGTACAGCAAAGTGACTCAGTTTTATATATATATATATATATATATATATACACATATATATTCTTTTTCAGATTATTTTCTGAGGCTCTTAACTTATTAATATAGAGCATACAATTCAGTAATTAACAAGCCTAGAGTGGGAGTAGAATGTGATAAAAAGCCTGTAGTATTTTTACTGGTTTAAATGTTAACTAATCCCTTTATCATGTACATTATATATAACAATCATTTCCCTGTTATAAGCTCTTTTTCTAGCTCCACCACCAATTTTATTTGTTTCCATATTTCCCAACATAACTTAGACCTTCTAAAATAAATATTCTGATTTTGCCTGTTACACAGAAAATATATAACTAATTTTTTTTGGTGAAAGACACAAAAATAATGAAAATCTTTACCAAAAGCTATGTGTCTTTAATGTTTCATAGTTGATTAGAATATCTTGGAATCTGTATAACAACACCATAATTTGCCAATTAGCAGTGATTTTCTATCTTATTAGCCTCTTAGACCTGTATGATATTAAGTATCCATTAAATAAACAGTTGTTACATACACTTGGTTTAGATATTACCAAAACTGTGAGATTAGTTTCCAAATGTAAGTACTTACCCTGTTTTCACCTACACAAACTATTCTATTGTTTTGCATATAAGATGAATATTTAACATGTTGTAATATTTTTTACACTAAGTTCCATTATAATTTCAAACACTGAGTCCTACAATGTATCGATATTTCATTGAAATGAATCTTGCTAGTTACTAAAAGTAGCAGTATGTCAATGCATAATCTATTGTATTTAATTTCATACATAATACCTAGTAGAGTTTAGCCAAAATGTTTGCTAATCCGGATGACCTAGTACATTAAGTTTAAATCACTTATATATTATACTCTAGTAATAGTTAACTTCTATCATATTAGAGGTTGCAAGTTACTCTCTGGAATTTAAATATTTAAATAGCCCCACTCCAATAATGTAGTGGGACATCCCAGCTGGAAGAATCACTTGATGATGCTTTTGTATGTGCTTTGATTCAATAAAAGCCAATAATTATTTTTTTGCTTTAATAATAAAACTTTTAAATAGAATTTAGCTATTAGTCTCTGTAGTGCCAATTGAAAAGCTGTTGTTACCTGGTTTTGCCTTATAATATGCATATCTTTTCAATTAAATATAAAAATGATAAGTAACAACACATTACTAGTGATGAGAATCAGCTTGTGAGATGTCAGAAGGCATCTGTCAAATTCAATCAGTGCATTCTCAAGGGTTTTGTTCTTATTTAAAATATCAACCATACTTTGACAGTTTACTTCTGTCCATATGTTGGTTGTATGCCTATATACTCTTTCTATGTGTGTCCTTTTTCCTCCCAAGACAGGCTTACATAATTTATTATGGCTTATTTGAGTTTTCAAACTATACTTCCCCTTGAGTGTGAATCATCCTTTGTTAGGAAACCAAGTTTTGTTGTTGTCATCGTTGTTATTGTTGTATTACACAAAACACTGACCATACCCAATTAATTTTATAAGTTATTGGGAAAAGAAGTACTCTGACAATGTCATGGGGTGGGTTTATAAATTTAAAGCGCCATAATCATTGTTCACAGATTTTTTAAAACATCTTTATTAGAGTATAATTGCTTTACAATGGTGTGTCAGTTTCTGCTTTATAATAAAGTGAATCAGTTACACATATACATATGTCCCCATATCTCTTTCCCCTTACATCTCCCTCCCTCACAGATTTTTATACTATTCTTTTTATCAATATTGATGATTTTTAAGTCCATTTAACTTCTAAACTGATGATCCATTTCATGCACTGCAAAGAGATTATTATTTCTATAAACATTGCTTCATGATACAGTGTCATTCCCCTACTCAAAACCTTTCATGACTCTCCATTACCTGCAAATTAACTCCAAATGCCTTTGCTAGTACCTCCAAACCATCTACTAAAATGGTCACACTGTTCTTTCAGTATCCTATTACTGATTTTGGGGGTTTTGTTTGCTTTGCTTTCTTTTGTTTTCTGCTCCTACCATAATGGGTTTCTTACTCTCCTTGGAAGTCACAATATGTATTCTTAGCTTTTTTCCTATGCTCAAATCACTTAATCTCTCTGAAAATGTCAAACTCTGTTATCTCTGATTATCTGAATGCTCTTTCTCAAAAACAGATCTCTACCTTTTCCATGAGATTTTTTCTGACCTTTCCACCTCTTATACATTGTCACAAAACTTTATATTCATACATTTCTTTGTTAACCAAATTTAACCGCCTTCAGGGAAAATACTTTGTTTATCTTACCAATGTTAGAGAATGCCTAGAGCATACTAAACATAAATATTTGCCAATTTATTCACTACTCTAGTAGATTATTTTTTTATTTAATTTAAATTTATCTTTATATGGCAGGTTCTTATTAGTTATGTATTTTATACATATCAGTGTATATATGTCAATCCTAATCTCCCAGTTCAAACCACCACCACCACCACCACCCCCTGCTTTCCCCCCTTGGTGTCCGTACATTTGTTCTCTATATCTGTGTCTCTATTTCTGCCTTGCAAACTGGTTCATCTGTACCATTTTTCTAGATTCCACATATATGTATTAATATAGGATATTTGTTTTTCTCTTTCTGATTTACTTCACTCTGTATGACAGTCTCTAGGTCCATCCACATCTCTACAAATTAGTCTAGTAGAGTCGTATCAACCACTTTAGGCATTACAGTGGAAAGAATAGCCAATTAGGAGTTAAGAGATCAGGATCATGGTCCTGACTTGGTCACAAATTAACACATTTTACATAAAACAGATATCATTCAGCTAAATCTTATTTTTTCCTCTCAAGCACCTCATCAGTGAATGGTGGTAATGATTGCTATTCTACTTCATAGTTTTGAGGTTAGGCTTGAATGTAGTTATTTATGTGAAAACATTTTGAAAAAATATAAAGTATTATACAAATACAAGAGATAGTTATACATAAGATGTATTTGCTGAAACTCATCTTATTGACCAAAGTATTTGAAGAAAACTTGTACTTATTATAAGCATTTTCTGTTATATAACTTTTCTCATAGTAGCAATACTGAAGTGGAACTACCAGGACTTTGGAAAGCCTCAATGCAAGACATGTTCTTACCTACTAGTTGACCAGAAAGCAAAGTAGGCATGCGCATTTACCAGATTTCCATGTTGAGATCCACAACGTTTTCTCTCTAATACAATTCAACCATAACTTACTGTGAATTGAGAATTAAAGTCTTGAGTGAACTGAGTCTATAAGAGTTAGTAATGTTGTAAGAACAGGTTTTGGCAGAATCTGTAAAAAGAAAATTTCCTTATAAGGCACATAAAATATCAATATTTTGTTTTATTTATTTTGCAATTGAATTAAGAAACATTTTTGGAAGTCTATAGTAAATAAAGGAATCAGTATCCAATGAAAGGACCAGAAAAGTTTAGTGAAATTATACATAGAAGAAGCACAAAGTAAAGCATATTAAACAAATATGTATCAGAAAAACTTGGTAATAATTCAACTGTCATAGTTATTATCAGTGAATGTACAACTTCATACACACTCGCTTTAGTTATATAGTAGTATAATTAGAGATAATTATTTTACAGTGTCTCCATATCGCTTTAGACCCCAGACTATTCCTGAATTAGTCTATTGTCAATATGGAACACACCAGAGTGTGAAGAGCAAGAATGATTTAATAACCTGGCAGTTATACTTACTTGAAGTGTTTATCAAAGAAGAAAAAAGAGAAGTAAAATGTTTAGGTGTCTTTATCAATGAAAATATGTATATGAATAAGGCCTTACTAGAAAATATGAGATAGGTCAAAGATGCTAACCACAGTTTGTTTTCAAATGGGTTTGGAATATTTTGGCCAGTCACAGTGAATTTGTGTTGAATGCCTACATCAAAATTTGTAGTTTGGCAATCTGCTGGCCACATTCATCTATAATTTTTTTCCATTTGAGTCAGTTGTCAACATTTTTATGAGGAAAACTTTCATTAATTCTGGATGCTTAACTCACTTGAAAAGTCAGAATACCTGGCAACACTAGGCTCTTGTTTCTGCATGATAGCAATCCATTGGAATACTGCCTGCTGCCTTAAGAATGGAGGATGCATTCTTCAGTTTTCCACAGCCCCTACTTGTTCCCTGTTACGTTCTACTAAGTTTGTATTCCTTAAATAGGTTATTTATTTGGGCCATACAGCCTTGAATTTGTAACCCATGGCCTACTTGTGGCAATACTGTGGTGGCCACTTTACATATCTTATCTCAATCCTCATAATAACACTAAATAGTACATATTAAAAACAGGCAGAGGCATAGAGCTGGAATACAAAAGCATGCTTGTGGGTCAATGGGTGGATCCATACTGCAAGAAAGTATTCATAAAGCAGTGGAGTAGTGGATAGGAAATTTTGTGTAAATTGTATTTTGGTATTTGTTTTAGTGATTATTTCTGCATTTTGGATTTGATATGTAGAATTTAAGCCAACAACTCTAAATTTATTCCTTCAGAATACTGAACGTGCTCTATTTTTTTTTCTTCATTCAATATACATCTCCCCATCCTTCTGTGAAATGTTATTGCATAGCTTCTGTGGAAGCTAGTTGGATTACCACAACTTTTCAGCTGTATGCATCTAAACAAAGTTACACTACTTGAATAATTTTTATCAGCTTTATTGAAATATAAATCACATACCATGGAATTCACCAACTGAATGTATACATTAAAATGCTTTTGGTATACTAGCAAAGTTCTGCAACCATCACCACAATTTTAGAAAACTTTCATCACCCCAAAAAGAGATCACATGCCAATTATGTTATTCCCCATTCTACCATTTCTTTAGCCCCTAGGAAACAGTAATCTACTTCCTGTCTCTACAGATGTGCATATTCTGGACATTTCATATAAATAGAATAATACAATATATAGTCTTTTGTATTTGGCTTCTTTCACTTTACACAATGTTTTCAAGATTCATCCAAGTTGTAGAATTTATCTCTACTTCTTTCCTTTTTATTGTTAATTAATTTTCTATTATATGGATATATCCATTCATCAGTTGATGGACATTAGGGTTGTTTCCACTTTTTGGCTATCATGCTAAACATGTGTAGACATAAGTTTTCATTTGTCTTGGGCATATACCTAGAAGAGGAAATTATGAGTGATATGGTAACTCCATGTTTGATCATTTGAGGAAATGCCAGACTGTTTTCTAAATTGGCTGCTACATTTTAAATTCCCAACAGAAATGTATGAGGGTTCCAATTCCTCCACATCCTTACCAGCACTTCTTATTATTAGTCTTTTGGATTATAGTCATTCTAGTGGGTGTGAAGTATTATCACACGTGGTTCTGATTTTAATTTCACTGATGTATAATAATTTTGAGCATCATTTCACATGCTTATTGATCACTTTTATTTCTTTTTTGAAGAAATGTCTATTCATATTTTGCCCATTTAAAAACTGGGTTGTCTTTTTATTTCTGAGTTGTAATAGCCCTTTATATATTCTAAATACAAATCGTTTGTAAGATATATGATATACAAATATTTTATCCTATTCTATGGATTGCCTTTTTGCTTTCTTTATGGTGTCTTTTGAAGTGAAATATTTAAAAATTTGCTCAAGTCCAATTTATCTATGTTTTGTTGCCATTTGTGCTTTTGTTGCATGTCTTATAAGGCTTTGCCTAACCCAGGGTAACAAATATTTGCTCCTACATATTCTTCTAAGAGTTTTATTGTCTTAAAGCTATAGTAAGGATGTTTTTATTTCAATTTTTTCCTAATTTCCCTAGCTCTTGCACTTAGCTCTATTTTAAGTTAATTTTGTGTATGGAGTGAGGAAGAGGCCCAATTACATGTGGATATCCAATTGTCTCAGGACCATTTGTTGAAGACTATTCTTTTCCCCACTGAACTGTCCCAGTACGCTTTCAAAATGAATTGACTCTAAAAGTTTACTTCTGGACTCAATTCTATTTCACTAGTTCTTATATATATATATATCTTTATTCCAGTAAAATACTGTCTTGTCTTGATAACTGTAGCTTTGTAGTAAGTTTCAAAATTAAGAAATACTAGACCTTCAACTTTGTTCTTCTTTCTCAAGATTTTACTTTTGCTATTCTGGGTCCCTTGCATTTACATATGAATTTTAGGATCACCCTGCCAATTTCTAAAACAAAAATGCCACCTAGAATTTGGATAGGGATTGCATTGACTCTATAGACCAGTTTTAGACATATTAACGTCTTAAATTAGTAATATCTATGAACAGTAAATGTCTTTTCATTTAATTAGACTTAATTTAGTTTCTTATAACTATATTCTATGGTTTTCAGAGTACAAGTTTTGGGCCATTTTGTTGAATTCATTTCTAAGTGTTTTATTATTATTGCTGCTATTATTAATCGATTGTTTCTTATTTTAATTATCAGACTATTCATGGTCAAAGTATATAAATAAAGTTGATATTGTATATTGATCTTGTAACCCTTGCCTCTCTGAACTTATTTACTAGTTTTAATAGATTTTTTAGTGGATTCCCTTCGAATTTCTGTATACAAGGTCATGTCCTTTACAAATAGAGATAGTTTTATTCTTTTTAAGTATGGATTTTTTATTTCATTTTTTTCCAAATTTCCCTGGCTAAAATCTTCAGCACAATGTTCAAGAGAATGGCAAAATCCAATGTAATTCTCTTGTTCCTGATCATAGAGAGAAAGGATCCAGCTTTCAACATTAAAAGTGAAGTTAGCAGTTGTATTAGAGTTCTCAAAAGGAACTGAATCAATAGAAAGAATATATATATATGGAGAGAGAGAGAAATAGATTTTTTTCTCCAGTTTTATTGAGATATAATTGACATACAGCACTGCATAAATTTAAGGTGTGAAGCATAATGATTTGATTTACATACAACATGAAATGATTACCACAATAAGTTCAGTGAACATCCATCATCTCATATACATATAAAATTGAAGAAACAGAAAAAATATTTTTGCTTGTGAGGGAAACTTTAGGATTTACTCTGTTAACAATTTTCATATATAATGTATAGCAGTGTTGATTATATTTATCATTTTGTACAATACATACCTAGCATTATTTATCTTATAACTGGAAGTTTGTACCTTTTGACTACCTTCATCCAATTCCATCTTCCCCACCCAGCTGCTGTGTTAACCACAAATCTGATCTTGTTTTCTATCAGTTTGTTTGTTTGCTTGTTTTTGAAGTATAATTGACCTACAATCTATGTTAGTTCCTTGGTATTCAACTTAGTGATTCTATATTTCTATACATTTCACAATGATCATCATAAGTCTAGTTAGCATCTGTCACAATACAAAGATTAAACAATTATTAACTGTATTCTCCACACTGTACATTTTGTACCAGTAACTCGTTTATTTTGAAACTGAAAGTTTGTGCCTCTTAATTTCCCTGACCTATTTTTCTCCCCTCCCCTCCCCTCTTCCTCCTTGGCAACCATCTGTTTATTCTCTGTATCTATGATTCTGTTTCTGTTTAGTTGTGTTTGTTCATTTGTATCATTTGTTAGATTCCACATGTAAGTGAAATCACACAGTATTTTTCTTTCTCTGTCTGACTCATTTAACATAACATAATTTCCTCTAGGTCCATAGGTCCATTCATTATTATGTCTGAGTAATATTCCATTATATATATACACACTACATCTTTTTATCCATTCATCTATTCATAGGCAATTGGATTGTTTCCCTATCTTGGCTATTATAAAGAATGCTGCTATGAACAATGGGGTGCATGTATCTTTTTGAATTGCTATTTCCATTCTCTTTTTATAAATAGCCAGGAATGGAACTGTTGAATGGTATGGTAGTGTTATTTTTTATTTTTTGAGGAATCTCTATACTGTTATCTATATGGCTGCACCAATTTACATTCCCACAAACAGTGCACAAAAGTTCCCTATTCTCCACATCCTTGCCAACACTTGTTATTTGTTGTCTTTTTGATAATGCCATTTTGACAAGTTTGAGGTGATATCTCACTGCGACTTTGATTTGCATTTTCCTGGTGATTAGTAATGTTGACCATCTCTGCATGTTCCTGTTGGCCATTTGTATGTCTTATTTGGAAAAATATCTATTAGGGTCCTTAACTCATTTTTAAATTGGCTTTTTTGATATTTTTTCCTTCAAAAGTATAACATTAATTTTATTTTATTTATTTTTATTTAAGTATAGTTGCTGTAAAATATTATATAAATGACAGGTATACAATATAGTGATTCAAAAATTGTAAAGGTTATTCTCCATTTATAATTATAAAATATTAGCTATATTCCCCATGTTGTACAATGTACCCTTGTAGCTTATTTTATACGTAAGTTTGTACCTCTAAATTCCCTACGCCTATATTGTCCCTCCCCCATTCCCTCTCCCCACTGATAATCACTAGTTTGTTCTTTATGTCTGTGAGACTGCTTCTTTTTTGTTATACTCACTAATTTGTTGTATTTCTTAGATTTCACATATAACTGATATCATACAGTATTTGTCTTTCTTTGTCTAACTTATTTCACTTAGCATAATACCCTCCAAGGCCATCCATGTTGCTGCAAATGTCAAAATTTAGTTACTTTTAGTGGCTGAGTAGTTTTCCATTATATATATATATATATATATCACATCTTTTTTTATTCATTTGTCTGTTGATGGACACTTAGGTTACTTCCATATCTTGGAAATTGTAAATAATGCTGCTATGAACATTGGAGTGATGTATCTTTTCAAATTAGTGTTTTTGTTTTTTCAGATATACCCAGGAGTGGAATTGCTGGGTCATATGGTAGTTTTATTTTTAGTTTTTTGAGAAACCTCCATAATGTATAACACAGTGGCTGCAGCATTTTACATTCCCACCAATAGTGTATGAGTGTTCCCTTTTCTCCATATTCTCATCAACACTTGTTACTTGTGTTCATTTTGATGATAGCCATTCTGAAATGTATGAGGTGATAGCTCACTGTGATTTTAATTTGCATTTCTCTGATGATTAATGATGTTGACCATCTTTCCATGTGCCTGTTGTTCATCTGCATGTCTTCTTTGGAAAAATGTCTATTCAGGTTGCCCACTTTTTAATTTGGGTTTTCATTTTGTTTTTAATGTTGAGTTGTATGAGCAATTTATATATTTAGGATATTGACCCTTTATTGGTCACATTATTTACAAATATTTTCTTCCACTCAGTAGGTTATCTTTTCATTTTGTCAATGCTTTCCTTGTTGTGCAAAAGCTTTTAAGTTTAATTAGGTTCCATTTATTTATTTTTGCTTTTGTTTCCTTTGCTTTAGGAGACCAACCCAAAAAATATTACTATGATTTTTGTCAAAGAGTGATCTGCCTACATTTTTTTCTAGGAGTTTTATGGTTTCCAACCTTACATTTAGGTCTTTGATCAATTTTGAGTTTATTTCTGTATATGGTGTTAGAGAATGTTCTAATTTCATTCTTTTACATGTAGCCATCCAGTTTTCCCAATACCACCTGTTGGAGAGACTGTCTTTTCTCCCCTATGTATTTGTGCCTCCTTTGTCATATTAATTGACCTTAAGTGCATGGGTTATTTTCTGGGCTGTTTACTCTGTTCCATTGATCTGTGTGACTGATTTTGTGCCAGTACCATATTGTTTTGACTATGGTAGCTTTATAATATAGTCTGAAGTCAGGTAGTGTGATTCCTCCAGTTCTGTTCTTCTTTCTTAAGGTTGTTTTTCCCACTTTCTTTTGATTATCATTAACATGATATATATTTCTCTACCATTTACTTTATTTTTTCATCTTTTTCAGTTTTATTGATGTATAATTAACAAAAATTGTATATATTTAATGTGTACAGCTTGATGGTTTTTATATAAATATATATTGTAAATAGATCACCATAATCAAGCTAATTACCATTCACTACTTCACATAGTTACCACTTCTTTTTCTTTTCACCCACCTACCTATTTTTTGATGTTGAATTGTATGAGTACTTAGTATATTTTGGATATGTTATCAGATAAATCATTTGCAAAATTTTTTACCATTCAGTAGACAGTTTTTTGTTTTGTTGATAGTTTTCTACATTGTGTGAAAGCTTTTTAGTTTGATATAGTTCCTTTTTTTGTTTTTGTTTCTCTTATTTGAGGAGATATATCTAAAAAAATATTGCTAAGACCATTATTAAAAAGCATACATCCTAGGTTTTCTTCTAGAACTTTTATGGTTTCAGGTAATATATTTTAGTCTTGGATCTATTTTTAGTTTATTTTTGTAAAATGATGTGATAAAGAGTCCAATTTTCTTTTTTTTCCTGCGTGTAGCTGTCCAGATTTCCCAACATTATTTATTGAAGAAGCTGCCTTTTCCACATTATATATTCTTGCCGCATTTGTCTTACATTAATTGGCCATACAGGTGTGGGTTAATTTCTGGGCTCTGCATTCTGTTCCATTGATTTGTGTGTCTGTTTTTGTGCCAGTGTATTGATTGCTGTAGTTTTGTAGTAAAGTTTGAAATCAGGGAGTGTGATAACTCCATCTTTGTTCTTTCTTAAGATTGTTTTGGCTATTCAGGGTCTTTTGTGTTTCCACACATATTTTAAAATTATATGTTTTTTGTTTGTTTGTTTGTTTGTTTTTCGGTACACGGGCCTCTCACTGTTGTGGCCTCTCCCCTTGTGGAGCACAAGCTCTGGACACACAGGCTCAGCAGCCATGGCTCATGGGCCTAGCTGCTCCACGGCATGTGAGATCCTCCTGGACCAGGACACGAACCCGTGTGCTCTGCATTGGGAGGCAGACTCTCAACCACTGCACCACCAGGGAAGCCCCCTAGAATTATGTTTTAATTCTGTGAAAAGTTGCATTGGTATTTTGGTAGAGATTACATTGAATCTATAGATTGCCTTGGGTAATATGGTCATTTTGACAATACTATTTCTTCCATTCAGTATCTTTCAACCTGTTTGTTTGGTTTTTGTATTTTGTTCATTGAAATGGGCCACAGTTTCCTGTTTCTTTGTATGCCTTGTACTTTTGTTGTTGAAAATTGGTCATTTGATTATTATAATGTGTTATTTTGGGGTATCTGATTGTCCTTTCCCAGATTTTGCTGTTTTTCTTTTTTAATTTCTGAAGACTATAATTGTCTATTTTAAACTTTTTCAAACTTTTTGCAAAGACTATTCTTTGTCATGTGTGATCCCTGAAGTTTCTGTTCCTTTAGACTGGATTCATCTGATAGCTTGACAGAGATTTCCTTGAATACCAGGGTCTGAAACATGCAAACAAAAAAGCACACACACACATACCAAAAAGTAAGAGAAAAGCAGAAAAACAGAAAAACAAAACGAAAAACCCACCTTTCCCAATTTTTGTAGATTGGCTCTATGTTGGGGCTGCCCTTCAATACTTGGTCAGTATAGCTTGCTCTGAGCCTAAGGATTAGCATAAAGTGAAAGTTAAGGTCTTCTCAGATTTTTTCTGAGCATGCATCTTCCCTGGCCCCATGAGTGCCTTTCTAAATTTCTCCCTTGCACCTGACTGCTTTTAAATGTCCTAATTTCCCTAAGAATCTCACCCAGCTTCTCTGTGCCTCAAAAGGCCTATTGTATGTCTCTACCAGTGATCACTTGCCCCATGCACTTGTGGGCCTGTAGTACACCTTTCAGCTTTCATGAGCCATACCCACCGCTTTTCCCTCCTGAGATTTAAGTTAGGCACAACAGATGTGAGCACCTTGTGTCAGTCCTTCACGTAGCTCCCAGATATATTATAACAGATATAAACAATAATTCTCAAATAAGATTTTCTTGGACTTAACTAGTTTGATGGAGGGAACTGACAAGTGGACATTTTTGATGATGTGTGATTTTAAGGAATTTTTTCATTTCATGAAATTGACAAATTTTTTGGCACAAAATTGTTCATAATTCTTTTATTATATTATTCCTTATTACTCCTTATGCTAATAATTAGTTTTTCACTTTTTTATTATTCTTACAGAGGAGCTATCAATTTTATTAATCTTTTCAAAGAACCAGGTTTTGCTGCATTTATTTTTTTTCTATGTTTAAGTTCTGATTATTTCATTGATTTGTGCTTTTTTCTCTTTCATTTTTTTCTCCTTAAGTGTAGTTTGCTCTTTTTTCCTAGTTCACAAAGATAAAAGCTTAATTAATTTTTGTAAATTTTCTTCTTTTCTACTATAGGTATTTACAGCTATAAATTTCTCTTTAAGCACTGATTTAACTGTATCAAACAAATGCTGATATATTGTGTTTTAATTATCATTCAGTTCAAAATATTTTATAAATTCTCTAATGACTTCTTTGACCTACAGGTTTATTAAATGTGTTATATATTTTGCAAATATTTAGTGATTTTCTGCCTACCTTGTTGATTTCTAATATAATTCCACTGTGGCCAGACATTCCAATATTTTGTAATTTATCAAAACTTATTTTGTGGCCCAGCATATGATCTTCCATGATGAAAGTTTAATGTGTACTTGAGAATACTGCATACTCTGTAGTTGTTGTGTATAGTGCTCTATAAATGTCTTTCATGTGTTTAATTCTTTGAACATATTTCTTATAGCTGTGTTGAAGACTTGGACTATAAGGCTTTGATTCCTTCTTGACTGTTGGTCAGAAACTTCCCTCAGTTCTTTGCCATGATTACTTCTCCATAAGACTTACAAAATGGTAGCTAGCTTCCCTCAGAGTGATCAAGCAAGAAAGAGAAAGGAAGATGGAATCCACAGTCTTTCTGGAACTTAATCTGAGAAGTGATATTTCATAATTTTGTCATATTCCTTTCATTAGAAGTAAATCATGATGTGGTAATTGCACTAGGACATGAATAGCAGGAGATGATGACCATTGGTAGCCATCTTAGAGGTTGCATACTACAATGACTATCCTATCTGTGAATTTTTGAAGATCATTCCCTTCCCATATGAAAACTGTGGCTTTTGTTCATTTATTGTAAATTAGATAGTATAAAGTAGCAAATCACATTCATTTTCATAATTATCTAAAATGTATTACCAGCTAGCTGTCTCTTTTTTTTCTTTTTTTTTGCGGTACGCAGGCCTCTCACTGTTGTGGCCTCTCCTGTTGTGGATCACAGGCTCTGGACACACAGGCTCAGCAGCCATGGCTCATGGGTCCAGCTGCTCCACGGCATGTGAGATCTTCCCGAACCGGGGCATGAACCCGTGTCCCCTGCATTGGCAGGTGGACCTCAACTACTGTGCCACCAGGGAACCTCCAACAGCTAGCTGTCTCTTTGATGTTTACTATTCATACAGGCTATACCTTACCCAAATGCCTACATAGACTCTCACTCAGGATTTTTTCTGGACCTTATTCCGTCCTTGCAGCACAGCAAGTTCTTTGTCTTTTCCTTCTTATATTTCTCTGACATACTTTCCCAATTTGCTCATGGCAATTTTTAACACTTTTTACTTCTCAGCTCCTCTGCCATCTCATTAGTTTATAACAGTTACATCTTAAATCCTTAAAGAATGGACAGGAAGCGAAAAGTAGAAGAGGAGTGGAAATACTGATTATTTCTCCAGTGCTTCTCCATTGTCCTTTAATAGTCTTTCAGTGGTCTTTCTTCTTATATGACAAAATCAATTAATGGATATTTATTGCTATGGAAAGTGAGGATATTCTCCAGAATTCTTTCCATTCTAATAGTCTAGAGTTCTGTGAGTGGTACACTGTGTTAACTGTTGTGGGAAATGCAAAGAAATACAATTAACTGGCAATTTTAATATTTTTCTTATTTTAGAGTTCCCTGAGTTCTATAGTTTAGTAGAATTTCAACATAGTTTAATATTTTAATTTAGAGTATATAAATGCCCACAGTGGATTTCAAACTTACAAAATTTACACATCTGTGACAACAAATAGTATTTTCTAAAGTTATTTTTATTTTTAATTATAATCTATTTTCGAATTGTTTAAGATTTACAGAAAAATTTGGAGACAGTACAGAGAGTCCCCATTTACCCTACACCTAAATTCCTCTATTGTCTTTTTGTTTTATTTTGTCTTAAAACCACATTATTAAGGTATAGTTTACATGTCAAAAGCCATACATGTTTAATGTATACAAGTCGATGACTTTGTGGATACATTTTCACCCTTACAATCATCACCACCATCAAGGCTTTAGCCTATCCATCACCTCCCAAAGTATCCTCCTGCTCCCTTTATTATTATTGTGTGTTTCTGTTAAGAACACTTAACATAAGATCTAACGTTTAAGGAAACCTTAAGTGTAAAATACAGTACTGTAAGCTATAGGCACTATACTGTATAGTAGATCATCAGAACTTACACATTTATCTTGCATAATTTAAATTTTGTCCCCTTTGGCCATCACCTCTCCATTTCCTACTCCCCCTAGCTCCTGGAAGTCATCATTCTACTCTGTGCTTCTATGAGTTTAACTATTTAGATTCCACATTAAGTGAAATCATACATACGTAAGTGAAATACTGTCTTTCTTTGACTTGTTTCACTTAGCATTGTGTCCTCCATGTCCAACCATGTTGTAACAAATGGCAGGATTTCCTTCTTTTTAAGGCTGAATAATATTCCTTGTGTGCGCACACCAAATTTTGTTTATCCTTTCATCCATCAATGGACATTTAGGTTGTTTCTGTGTCTTGCCTATTGGGAATAATGTTGCAATGAACATGGGAGTGCAGATATCTCCTGAAGATTCTTATTTCAATTTCCTTGGATAACTATGCAAAAGTGGGGTTGAAGGATCTATTTTTAATTTTTTGAGGAATCTCCATACTGTTTTCCAAAATAGCTGTAACAATTTACATTCCCATCACCAGTGATTAAGGGTTCGTTTTTCTCCACATCCTCAACAACACTTGTTATCTTTTGACTAGTTTATAATAGTCATTGTAACAGTTGTGAGATGATATCTCACTGTGGTTTTAATTGTCATTTTCCTGATGATTAGTGACATTGAGCATCTTTTCAGACAGTTGTTGGTCATTCATATGTCTTCTTGGGAAAAATATCTATTCAGATCCTTTGCCCATTTTTAAGTTGTGTTATTTAGGTTTTTGTTCATGAGTTGTATGAATTGCTTATATTTCTGGAAACTAACCCCTTATCAGGTATATGCTTTGGAAATAATTTCTCCTATTTACTATGTTACATTTTTCTATTATTGATTGTTATTTTCTTGTGCTGACACTTTTCAGTTTTATGTAATTCTTCTTGTTTATTTTTGCTTTTGTTTCCAGTGATGTTGTGTTGTATCCAAAATATTATGGCAAGACCAATTTCAAGAAGCTTTCTACCTATGTTTCTTCTAGGTGTTTTAGAGTTTCAGGTCTTATGTTTAAGTCTTTAATCTTTTTTTTTTTTTTTTTTTTTTTGTGGTACATGGGCCTCTCACTGCTGTGGTCTCTCCCGTTGTGGAGCACAGGCTCCGGACGTGTAGGCTCAGCTGCCATGGCTCACGGGCCCAGCCGCTCCGCGGCATGTGGGATCTTCCTGGACCGGGGTACAAACCTGTGTCCCCTGCATTGGCAGGCGGACTCTCAACCACTGCACCACCAGGGAAGCCCTTTAATCCATTCTGAGTTGATGTTCCTGCATAGTGTAAGACAGTCATCCAATTTCATTCTTTTGTATGTGCATATCCAATTTTCCTAATACAATTCTTTGAAGAGACTCCCCTTACCTTATTTTGTATTCTTGGAGTCCTAGTAGAAAATATTTGACCCATATGCATAGATTTATTTCTGAGCTCTATTCTATTCTCTTTGTCTATATATCCAAGTTATGCCAGTACTATACTATTTGATTACTATAGCTTTGTAGATTAGTTTGAAATCAAGAAGTGTCATAGCTCTCTCTTTGTTCATCTTGCTCAAGATTGTTTTGGCTTTCAGGGTCTTTTGTGGTTCTATATGAATATATATATATATATATATATATATATATATATATATATATAGTGTGTGGTATGCGGGCCTCTCACTCTTGTGGCCTCTCCTGTTGCAGAGTACAGGCTCTGGACACACAGGCTCAGCGGCCATGGCTCATGGGCACAGCCGGTCCGCGGCATGTGGGATCTTCCTGGAGCGGGGCATGAACTCGTGTCCCTTGCATTGACAGGTGGACTCTCAACCACTGCGCTACCAGGGAAGCCCCTGAATATTTTTTTTAAGTTTTCTGTAAAGTAATGCTGTTCAAAATAGCTTTTGCTTTTCTTAACATCTTTATTGGCCTATAATTGTTTTAAAATGGTGTGTTAGCCTTGGCTTTATAACAAAGTGTATCACTTATACATATACATATATCCCTATAGCTCTTCCTTCTCGTGACTCCCTCCCTCCTACCATCCCTATCCAACTGCTCTAGGCGGTCACAAAGCACCAAGCTGATCTCCCTGTGCTATGCGGCTGCTTCCCACTAGCTATCTATTTTACATTTGGTAGTGTATAAATGTCCCTGCCACACTCTCACTTTGTCCCAGCTTACACTTCCCCCTCCCCATGTCCTCAAGTCCATTCACTAGAAGGTCTGCATCTTTATTCCCATCTTGCCCCTAGGTTCTTCATGACCATTTTCTTTCTACATTTTTGATTCCATAGATATGTGTTAGCATATGGTATTTCTTTTTCTCTTTCTGACTTACTTCACTCTGTATGACAGACTCAATGTCCATCCACCTCACTACAGAAAACTCAATTTTCATTCCTTTTATGGCTGAGTAATATGCCATTGTATGTATCTGCCACACCTTCTTTATCCATTCATCTGTCAATAGACACTTAGGTTGCTTCCATTGTCTTGGCTATTGTAAATAGAGCTGCATTGAACATTGTGGTACATGACTCTCTTGAATTATGGTTTTCTCAGGGTATATGCCCAGTAGTGGGATTGCTGGGTCATGTGGTAGTACTATTTTTAGTATTTTAAGGAAACTCCATACTGTGCTCCATTGTGGCAGTATCAATTTACATTTTCACCAATAGTGCAAGAGGGTTCCCTTTTCTCCACACCCTCTCCAGCATTTATTCTTTGTAGATTTTTGATGATGGCCATTCTGAAAGGTGTGAGATGATATCTCATTGTACTTTTGATTTCCAGTTCTCTAATGATTAGTGAACTTTAGCATTCTTTAATTTGTTTGTTGGCAATTTGTATATCTTCTCTGGAGAAATGTCTATTTAGGTCTTCTGCCCATTTTTGGATTTGGTTGTTTGTTTTCTTGATATTGAGCTGAGTGAGTTGCTTGTAAATGTTGGAGATTAATCCTTTGTCAGTTGCTTCATTTGCAAATATTTTTTTCCCAGTTGAGGGTTGTATTTTCATCTTGTTTATGGTTTCATTTGCTGTGCAAAAGCTTTTAAGTTTCATTAGGTCCCATTTCATTATTTTTGTTTTTATTTCCATTTCTCTAGGAGGTGGGTCAAAAAGGATCTTGCTGTGATTTATGTCATAGAGTGTTCTGCCTAGGTTTTCCTCTACGAGTTCAATAGTGTCTGGCCTTACATTTAGGTATTAAATCCATTTTGAGTGTATTTTTGTGTATGGTGTTAGGGAGTCTTGTAATTTCATTCTTTTACAGGGAGCAGTCAAGTTTTCCCAGCACCACTTATTGAAGAGGCTCTCTTTTCTCCATTGTATATTCTTGCCTCCTTTATCAAACATAAGGTGACCATATGTGTGTGGGTGTATCTCTGGGCTTTCTATCCTGTTGCATTGTTCTATATTTCTGTTTTTGTGCCAGTACCATACTGTCTTGATTACGGTAGCTTTGTAGTATAGTCTGAAGACAGGGAGCCTGATTCTTCCAGCTCCGTTTTTCTTTCTCAAGATTGCTTTGGCTATTCTGGATCTTCTGTGTTCTCATACAAATTATGAATTTCTTTATTCTAGTTCTGTGAAAATGCCAGTGGTAGTTTGATAGAGATTGCATTGAATCTATAGATTAATTTGGGTACTACTGTCATTTTCTCATTGTTGATTCTTCCAATCCAAGAAGATGTTATATCTCTCCATCTATTTGTATCATCTTTAATTTCTTTCATCAGTGTCTTATAATTTTCTGCATACAGGTGTTTTGTCTCCTTAGGTTAGTTTATTCTTTTTGTTACAATGGGAAATGGGAGAGTTTTCTTAATTTCACTTTCAGATTTTTCATCAGTAGTGTATAGGAATGCCAGAGATTTCTGTGCATTAATTTTGTATCCTGCTACTTTATGAAATTCATTGATTAGTTCTAGTAATTTTCTGGTACCATCCTTAGGATGCTCTATGTATACGATCACGTCGTCTGCAAACAGTGACAGCTTTACTTGTTTTCTGATTTGGATTCCTTTTATTTGTTTTTTGTGTCTGATTGCTGTGGTTAAAACTTCCAAGACTATGTTGAATAATAGTGCTGAGAGTGGGCAACCTTGTCTCTTTCCTGATCTTAGTGGAAATGGTTTCAGTTTTGCACCATTAAGGACAATGTTGACTGTGGGTTTCTCATATATGGCCTTTATTATGTTGAGGTGAGTTCCTTCTATGCCTATATTCTGTAGGTTTTTTATCATAAATGGGTGTTGAATTTTGTCAAAAGCTTTTTCTGCATCTATTGAGATGATCATATGGTTTTTGTCCTTCAGTCTGTTAATATGTTGTAACACATTGATTGATTAGCATTTATTGAACAATGCTTGCATTCCTGGGATAAACCCCACTTGATCATGGTGTATGATCATTTTAATGTGTTGTTGGATTATGTTTGCTAGTTTTTTTTGAGGATTGTTTCATCTATGTTCATCAGTGATATTGGCCTGTAATCTTCTTTCTTTGTGATATCTTTGTATTGTTTTGGTATCAGGGTGATTGTGGCCTTGTAGAATGAGTTTGGGAGTGTTCCTCCCTCTGCTATATTTTGGAAGAGTTTGAGAAGGATAGGTGTTAGCAATTCTCTATATGTTTGATAGAATTTGCCTGTGAAGGCATCTGGTCCTGCGCTTTTGTTTGTGGGAAGATTTTTGATCACAGTTTCAATTTCAGTGCTTGTGATTGGTCTGCTCATATTTTCTCTTTCTTCCTGGTTCTATCACAGAACATTGTGCATTTCTAAGAATTTGTCCATTTCTTCCAGGTTGTCCATTTTATTGGCACACAGTTGCTTGTAGTAATCTCTCATGATCCTTTGTATTTCTGCAGTGTCAGTTGTTACTTCTTTTTCATTTCTAATTCTATTGATTTGAGTCTGCTCCCTTTTTTTCTGGATGAGTCTGGCTAACGGTTTTTCAATTTTGTTTATCTTCTCAAAGAACCAGCTTTTAGTTTTGTTGATATTTGCTCTTGTTTCCTTCTTTTGTTTTTCACTTATTTCTGATCTGATCTTTATGATTTCTTTCATTCTGCTAATTTTGGGGATTTTTTGTTCTTCTTTCTCTGATTGCTTTAGGTATAAGGTTAGATTGCTTATTTGAGATGTTTGTTGTTTCTTAAGGTAGGAGTGTGTTACTATAAACTTCTCTCTTAGAACTTCTGTTTCTTCATCCCATAGATTTTGTGTCTTCGTATTTCATTGTCATTTCTTTAGGTATTTTTTGATTTACTCCTTGATTTTTTCAGTGATCTCTTGGTTATTAAGTAGTGTATTGTTTAGCCTACATGTGTTTGTATTTTTCACATAATTTTTCCTGTAATTGATATCTTGTCTCAAAGCATTGTGGTCAGAAAAGATATTTGATATGATTTCAGTTTTCTTAAATTTACTAAGGCTTAATTTGTGACCCAAGATATGATCTATCCTGCAGAATGTTCCAAGAGCACTTGTGAAGAATGTCTATTCTGTTGTTTTTGGATGGAATGTCCTATAAATATCAATTAAGTCCATCTTGTTTAATGTATCATTTAAAGCTTGTGTTTCCTTATTTATTTTCATTTTGGAAGATCCACCCATTGGTGAAACTGGGATGTTAAAGGCCCCTAATATAGTTGTGTTACTGTCGATTTCCCTTTTTATGGCTGTTAGTATTTGCCTTATGTATTGAGATGCTTCTATGTTGGGTGCATAAATATTTACAATTGTTATATCTTCTTCTTGGATTGATCCTTTGATCATTATGTAGTGTCCTTCTTTGTCTCTTGTATTAGTCTTTGTTTTAAAGTCTATTTTGTCTGATATGAGATTTGCTACACCAGCTTTCTTTTGGTTTCCATTTGCATGGAATATCTTTTTCCATCCCCTCACTTTCAGTCTGTATGTGTCCCTAGGTCTGAAGTGGGTCCCTAGTAGACAGCATATATACGGGTCTTGTTTTTTCATCCATTCAGCCATTCTTTGTCTTTTGGTTGGAGCACTTAATCCATTGACATTTAAGGTAATTATCTATATGTATGTTCCTATTACCATTTTGTTTATTGTTTCTGGTTCGTTATTTAGGTCTTTTCCTTCTCTTGTGTTTCATGCCAGAGATGCTCCTTTAACATTTGTTGTAAAGCTGGTTTGGTGGTCCTGAATTCTCTTAGCTTGTGCTTGTCTTTAAAGGTTTTAATTTCTCAGTCAAATCTGCATGAGATCCTCGCTGTGTAGAATAATCTTGGCTGTAGGTTTTTCCCTTTCATCACTTTAAATATGTCCTACCACTCCCTTCTGGCTTGCAGAGTTTCTGCTGAAAGATCATCTGTTAACCTTATGGAGATTCCTTTGTATGTTATTTGTTGTTTTTCCCTTGTTGCTTTTAATATTTTTTCTTTGTATTTAATTTTTGATAGTTTGATTAATATTTGTTGGCATCTTTCTCCTTGGATTTATCCTGTAGGGACTCTCTGTGCTTCCTGGTGTTGATTGACTATTTCCTTCCCCATATTAGGGATGTTTTCAACTATAATCTCTTCAAATATTTTCTCAGTCCCTTTCTTTTTCTCTTCTTCTTCTGGGACCCGTATAATTCAAATGTTGGTGCATTTAATGTTGTCCCAGAGGTCTCTGAGACTGTCCTCAATTCTTTTCATTCTTTTTCCTTTATTCTGCTCTGCAGTAGTATTTCCAATGTTTTATCTTCCAGGTCACTTATCCGTTCTTCTGCTCCAGTTGTTCTGGTATTGATCCTTTCTTGAGAATTTTCAATTTCATTTATTTTGTTGTTCATCATTGTTTGTTTGCTCTTTAGTTCTTCTATATCCTTGTTAAACATTTCTTGTATTTTCTCCATTCTGTTTCCAAGATTTTGGATCATATTTACTATCTTTTTTTCTGAATTCTTTTTTAGGTAGACTCTGGCTGTCAGTATTTCAGTGCACTATCTAGAGACTTGAGGGAACTATTGGACAGCTTTAAATATGCATGCATAACATAGGACCCTATGAAAATATCGAGAAGTAAATATGGAAAGGTTCAATAAAGATAATAAAAGGTATACTATTGAGCTGCATTTGTTCATATTTTAAGCTTGATAACCATTTTTTGCTGTAAGACAACCAAGGATAACAGTTCTTTGTAATCTGGAAGTTGTTTAGAATACCCTATAACTCCACATAACCTCATATTTCTGAACTCCTTGCAAAATGTGGGGAGGACAATTCATTAAATTTTATTGAGTGATATGGCAATATGTAGTTCATGTTTCAGATGCAGTTTTCAAATGTCTCAACAGTTTAGACCAAATCAATAAAGTAACTTTACCTAAAATTCGTTTACATGTAATTATGATTTTTACTTAATTGTAAGTTTTTCTTTGAACTGATGAATTCTACCTCAGTTTCTTCCTTGTGCGAGTTGAATTTTCCTTCCCTTTTCTGGATCCAAACATTAAGATACTTCTCTCTGCCAATATTCTTTTATCTTGGGATTAAATTTACCTATGTGTCCTATCTTTAGAAATATATATTGTTTTTTTCAGAATCAAAGAGTAATTTCTTCTTCATACCAGAGACAAAGGATATTTTCATTTCTTTGTATGAAAATTTTCCCTTTCTGTGTTTCATACCCCTGAGTTGGTATATGATATGTGAGAATCAAAAGCAAATGTGACAGGATTTCTCCATGTCTCCTACATCCCCAGAGTTAACTTCATTTTTTCTCAAGGAGTCTCTAAGTCTTCCTGTTGATTTGATATGGCTGAATTCATTATAATTAAGACACAACCCCCAGCCAAGTTCTCCAAACCACATAGCAAGAGCACAGATAGTAAATGAGATTAGATTTCCAGAATGGAGTCAGAAATACAAAGTAGTAGATAGGTTGAAACTTGCAGCCCTAAACAGTTTCCACCAAGAGCTATGACCCTGAATTAAGGAACAACTCAATTCCTCAAGATACCTTCAACAGACTTGACTTTTATCAAGACCATGTCTCTAGTACCAAATTTGGTGGCAAAGTAGAAGTTATGTCTTACCCAACTTTTTTTTTTTTTTTTTTTTTTTTGCGGTACCCGGGCCTCTCACTGTTGCGGCCTCTCCCGTTGCGGAGCACAGGCTCCGGACACGCAGGCCCAGCGGCCATGGCTCACGGGCTCAGCCGCTCCGCGGCATGTGGGATCTTCCCGGACCAGGGCACGAACCCGTGTCCCCTGCATCAGCAGGCGGACTCTCAACCACTGCGCCACCAGGGAAGCCCCTTACCCAACATTTTGATGTAAGTTATGGCTGGACATTTTCAAATGAAATTTCTTCATAATGGGAATGTGAAGGTTCTCTCATGGTGCCAGATAAGAGAAAGTATTCTTACCTCCAAGCCCTATGCAAACAATAATGCCATTCCATAGATATTATGCAAAATGCAGCTCCTGTGTTTCATTAATTTTCCCAGAATGCATATAGTTTTATGCCATTCCTTAACATAGTCAGTAACATTCCAACTATGTAAAGCTACACTGAGCAATAAGCCCCAAATTTCAAATTAAGAGGGAATTCCCTGGTGGTCCAGTAGTTAGGAAGTGGTGCTTTCACTGCCAAGCCCAGGTTCAATCCCTGATTGGGGAACTAAGACCCTGAAAGCTGTGGGTGCAGCCAATAAAATAAAATAAATACAAACTGCCAATTTAGGATGTGAAAATTTGGGAGTGCCTCAGAAAACTCACTAGAATAACACACACTCTCTACACACACACACACACACACACACACACACACACACACACACACACA